>NW_005187405.1:6277726-6353007 GCF_000239375.1 Pundamilia nyererei
CACACACACACACACACACACACACACACACACACACTCTTCACAGCATGTAAGGGAGGGTTTTAATTGGTGTGCTAACTATGTCATCTCCTTGAAATATAAAACGAATATTTATCGAAATGTTAATGAAAGCTCCTAAACCAACTTAAAATAAAATAAAGACATTTAAATTGACCTTAAGCAACTGAAATAATTTCCACGATTTTACACGATGCATTAAATCACTTATGAGCTTTTACTTGAACCTATCTGTGAATTTTCTGTCACGGCAACATGTTGCAAGGATGTTATCTCCTGCAGTACTTTCCTGTCCATGTTTTCCCACTGTTTGTGTACTTCTATGTTTAAAGCGTAATTATCTCTAAGATGGAGCACTAAAGTGGCTGTAAGTGGTTCAGTCCCGTAATGGTTAGTGTGTGTGTGGTGTTGTTTCCAAGCTCTCGTTTTATACTCCCTGTGAGATTTCCCCCTTCCTCTGTACGGAAATTAAAATATTACTTCTGTAGTTATCTTCTAAATATTTACTATTAGCTGACAGTGCTGGAGGAGGTTTTAAAACCGTTAGCTCTAAAACCCAATGAAAGCACTTCATTACAAATAAAATCATATCACTGGCAAATTGTGATTAAAAATTAAAAAAAAAATTGTTCTGCAGAAAAAGTTCCCCGTGAGTGTTATATGGATATTTTAAATACTGTAGATTAATTTGAACACAAAGTAACTTATAGTCTGTAGAATCACATGTTTGTAATGTAGCTGTACTGTAGGACCACAAATCTTGAAATAACTGGTTCAGAAACACAGACATGCCTCCTGGTATTGAGTTCAGAGTCTGAAGACTCTCCCAAGTGACGTAGGACAAAATAAAGGATGCACTCTGAACAGGTCAGCAGTCTGTTGCAGAGTACATTAAATATATATATATATTTTTTTTAAATGAAGGTGATGTCTTAGCAAAATATCTGGTTAAACTTTATTTGGTTCCCCCCCCAAACTGATATTATACTGAAGGTGGTGGTGGTATCTGCACCACTTCTCTTTGCTTTGTAAAACCAGACATTGTAAGAGCTGACGTTTGGTCTCCATTATCAGGACTTTCTTTCATAAGGTGCTAAATGAGTTATTAAAGACTATTTTACATAACACTTTGACCTCCTCTAGATTACACATGTTGACCCTGTTGGTTAGTAAGAGAAAACTTGTATTACGCTGATGAATCAGAGAAACCGTTTACTTGGGGTTGCTAGCTCTGTTTCTACACAAAATACAGCACCCTATGCAGAGCCAGCTTGCCTGAGATTTATCCACAATGTGCAAGTGCAGACAACTAGAAGCAGCTGTTGGTCTCCGAGCTTGACAAGCTCAGTCCATTTTTAACAGGACACGAAATAACTATGAAATCTAGACGCAACGGTTTTCAGTGAAACCAGATGTAAGCGGAGTTGCGCCTGTTTCCAGAGACAATTGTGGCCACAGGATGGCGCTAATGTAAAGGATGGATGTAAACTGGCACGTGAGCAGCTTTATGACAGAATGTTGTTTTGAGATGAAAGGAGAGATTGCTTTCACTTTACTATGTTTTAAATGATGCCAATTTTTAGATTTTACTAAACGAGCACAGCTTGCTTTGCTTTTTTGATAGAATGACACTGGTCTGGAAGTGTTTTCACACTGGTTTTATTTATTTTTTTGTTTTGTTTCGCAGCTGCTGAACCCGAGAGTGATATTTACATGCGCTTTATGAAATCCCACAAGTGCTATGACATCGTCCCCACAAGCTCCAAGTTGGTTGTGTTTGACACAGCACTCCAAGTAAGCACAATAATATGCTCTGTCCTTTTGACTGCAGACAAAGCTGTTATGACTTGTTGTTGTTGTTGTTGTTGTTGTTGTTGTTTGGTTTAAAAACCGAAGCAGGCACTCAGGCTAAGTTAATGTTCAATAAACTAAGCTGAAGTATTTTACCTCTCAGCAGTTTCTGTGAAGTGGCTGATCAAACTGTCATAAAGCTGTTAAACACTAATCCTCGAAAGTCTTTGATGCGTAGATCTTTAACTACTAAATGCACTAAGGCAATGGGTTAATAATCCTTATCTAAAACCAAGGAAAACTAATGTCATTGAGAGGTACACTACACAAGAGATTTTGAGTACTGTTCTACTTAACATGACAATAAGACTGCAATTCAGGATTAATTTTCATGTATCTAATCTAGTCTGTGAAATACTTGGATAGCTCTTCATGTCGTATTAAAATGTTGTGGTTTTGACAAAAAACACTACAAGACCTAAAAGAAAACCTATACACTTCATTAGGTACACCTGTTCAACTATTAATGCAAATATCTAATCACTCAATCATATGCCAGCATCTCAGTGCGTTTAGGTATATAGACATGATCAAGGTGACCTGTTGAAGTTATGCATCAGAAAGGGGAAGACGGATGACTCTAATGACTCTGAAGGTGACATGGTGGTTGGTGACAGATGAACTGGTCTGAGTATTTCAGAAGCTGATCTCCTGGAATTTTCCCACACAACCGTCTCTAGAGTTTAGAGAGACTGGTCTGGAAAAAAATAAAATATCCAATGAGAAGCAGTTCTCTGGGTCAAAATGACTTATTCATGTCAGGTCAGAGGAAAATGGGCAGACTGCTTTAAGCTGATAGAGAAGGTAACAAAAATAACCACTCGCTACGTAAAATGTAAGAAAAGCATCTCTGAGCACCACGGGTTGAACCTTGAAGCAGAATGCCACACCAGGTGCCTGTTGGATAAGAACAGAGGCTAAAATTTGTGTGGGATCACCAAAAACTGGACAGTAGATGATGGGAAAAATGTTGTCTGGTCTGATGAGCCTTATTTTCTGCTGCAAAATTACAATTCTAGTATCAAAGTGTGGCGTAAACAAGATGAAGTTCAGGCTGCTGTGGTGTAATGGTCTGGAGACATTTTCTTGGCACACTTTAAGCCCCTCAGTAACAATTGAGTGCTTAAACAACACAGAGTACCTGATTATTATTGCTGACCATGTCCATCTTTATGGTCATCTTTATGACCACAGTGTACCATCTTCTATTACCTGCTTCCAGCATCATGTCACAAAACTCAAATCATCTCAAAACTTGTATCTTGAACTTGATTGTTCAAGAAACATGTTCACTGCATTCAAGTAGCCTCTACAGTCACCATATTTCAGTCAAGCCGAGCACCTTTGAGATGTGGTGGAACAGGAGATTTACATCGTAGATGTGCAGCTGACAAAATTACTGGGCAATGTTTCCAGCAGATCCAACCCAGTACTATGAAGGTGTAACTAATAAAATAGCCGGTAAAGGTGTATCGGTTTATGATAGGCGTTAACTCCTAAGAGTTCACAGAATAATAAACAGAACAGTCACCACCTGCAATCAATTCAACGTTTCTTTGGCAGGTTAAGAAAGCCTTTTTTGCCCTGGTAGCCAACGGTGTGCGGGCTGCTCCACTATGGGACACAGAGAAGCAAAGCTTTGTGGGTAAGAAACTTGACAAATACCCCTTTCTTATTGTTCACTAAATAAAATACAGTTTATTGAAGGACCTGCTATTTTTATTTGGGGTTTTTTTTTTTTTCTTTTGACATTTAAAAAGCTTCCCCATCAAAGATGCAGTCAATTGTGGTCTGTATTCGACTTTTACACATTTTACCGTGTGAGTATAAGTTCAAGAGTTTAAGTTCTTGTAATAGAGTTGTATAATAAGCTATAAAATGCAGAAGAAATCCTGTATTAAGAATTTAGATGAGAAAAAGAAAATGAGAAAAACATCTCTGTAAACTTCTGTCACTACAGTGGTGTCAAAAGGCAGAGCAGAGGTGAATTGGATTTGCTGTGCTTTATTGAAACGACTTGTGATGAATAATGAATGCAGAGTCAGTGTGAGAATAAAGCTGTGGTGTGCTGTTTAGACCACGCCCTTATAAGCGCTGTCTCTACCCAGCTGCACGCAGGCTTGGCTCTGTGTTGTTATTCATTATTTCAATGTGATTTTTTTTTTTTAATGCCTGTTTTCATTGCAGGAATGCTGACAATCACAGATTTCATCATCATACTACACAGATACTATAAGTCACCGATGGTAGGTGCAGGTCACAGCTAAGGCGTGTGAGATTTACCCCTCGTTCCACCAAGACGTACAGTTTTCTTTTGGTTCTCTTTCAGGTGCAAATTTATGAACTAGAGGAACATAAGCTCGAGACGTGGAGAGGTAAGTGCTTGTTCTCCTGTGGTGCATGGATATTGTAAGGGTTTCTTTCATTTTTACCAAAAAAAGAAAAGTGTGAAAATGAATAAATACCTGACTTGGAATGAGGCTGAAGGAATGCTGTTTGTCTGTTTGGGAGTGTAGAAAGGATTAAAAAAGAAAAGTCAGTGTGATACATGAGAAAATTCCACCTGACCCAAAACTATTTGTACTTGTTTGTATCCAATGACACGCTGATAATAAAAATGAAACCCCGTTAGACCAAATGATTCCTTAATGGATAAGACAAATGATGTCAAACTTTCCACTAGAAAGAATAACATACAGTCATGTGAATGCAAAGGTTTTCACAGGACTCTGTGCAGTCATGTGGAAAAACTAAGTACACCCTTACTGTGTACACAGGAATTAAGAGTAGCAGCTGGGTGCTGATAATGAAATGCTCTTTATTAATTGATGATCAGTAATTTTGATCACCTCTGTAAAAGCAGATTTGCTTTTACTGGTCTGGAGCATTCAGGTGTGTGTTAAAACAGTGCTACACTGGCCCATTGGCAAAATGTCCCCAAGGTCAGACTGCACAGTGCTCAGAGAAACTGCCAAAAACCAGGCACTCAGACTCGGGTTTTTGAGAACTCTGCGAGCCTCGAGTAGCATGTTAAAGTTCATCACGGTACAATTAGAAAATGACTGAACATTTATTACTTGTTTGGAAGGGTTGCCAGAAGTCACGCATGAAGCTAAAGCTGGGTCATGCAACAGGAAGTGTTCCCAAACACAGCTGCAAATCTGCAACAGAATGTCTGAAAAAGTGCAAGAATAAAGGTGTTGCAATGATTCAAAGTCCAGCCCTCATCCTTATTGAAGTGCTGTGGCAGTTAAAAGAGCTACGAGTACCCACAAACGTCAATTAACTCAAACCGACGTTATAAAAAGAAAGTGCTCCAAAATTCCTCCCCAACAATGTGAGAGACTGATAAAGCCATAGAGAAAATAATTACTTCAAGTTGTTAAGGCTAAAGGCGGTTCCACAAGCTGGTGAATTATGGGGTGTATTGCATAAAATCCTGTGAAAGGTGTTTTTTCATTTGACTGTATGAAAAACACTGAGCAAATAATTAAATTCTTGTTTGTTTTTTCTTTTAAATATATGGATGCATATATTGTCTGTGTAGAAGTGATTGTAAGCCACCATTGTTTTGTTTCCTGCCTTGCAGAGGTTTACCTTCAAGCAACATTCAAACCTCTGGTGAACATATCACCAGATGCAAGGTATGTTTTCAGAAGGAATAAAATGTGTAATGTCTCGTTACGTATTTGTGAGTGAGAGGATTTTTATTATTTTTTTTGCAACTAACGTCTGCTGTGCTTGCAGCCTATTTGACGCCGTCTACACTCTCATCAAAAACAAAATTCACCGGCTGCCTGTCATCGACCCCGTTACAGGGAATGCACTTTATATTCTCACACACAAGAGGATCCTCAAGTTCCTCCAGCTCTTTGTGAGTCCAACCCATCAGCTTGCATTAGCATGCATAAGATCAACGTGGTTTATTGATTTTTTTTAAAATTTATATAGGTACAAATGTGTATTATGAACTTTAGATGGGCTTTTAAACTACATACATGATTCAATAAGAAACAAACCTTTTTTTTTTCTTTTTTTAAATTTGTTTTAAGCATGAAAAAATCAGAACAACATATAGAGCAATACAGGGCACAAACTGATTAAGATTATGCAGGCTGGGGACCTTCAAGGTGCTTTCTCTAGTCTTCTCTCACTTTCACTTAATTGGCTCCCCCTAGTGGTCAACTTTTTTAAAAGGAAGAAATTGGATGAATTGTTTTGACGTCTTCCTGTCTCTTCACTACGAGTGTTTGTGTGCCTCAGATGTGTGAGATGCCAAAGCCAGCTTTTATGAAACAGACTCTTGGCGAGCTGGGCATCGGGACATACCACGACATTGCTTTCATCCACCCAGACACACCCATCATCAAAGCACTCAACATCTTTGTGGAGCGGCGAGTGTCTGCTTTGCCTGTGGTGGATGACTCCGGTGAGACCACAAACTTCAATACTGGCATCGTGTACCTTTTTATCAACGCAACCTAATCAACTTTATACTGATTTGATTTATTTATTTTTTGTTCCTTTTCTTACAGGCAAAGTTGTGGATATTTACTCCAAGTTTGATGTGATTGTAAGTTTAAACATACCGCATTTTTTGCTTTATCAAATACTTGGGGCATACTGTTGTTTGGTTGTTTGTTGATTGTGTTGTTGTGTGTAGAACTTGGCTGCTGAGAAGACGTACAACAATCTGGACATTTCAGTGACCCAGGCTCTGAAACATCGCTCTCAGTACTTCGAAGGAGTTATGAAGTGCCATAAAATGGAAACGATGGAGACCATTGTGGACAGAATAGTCAAAGCTGAAGTAAGACACAGAGACGCTGGATTCAGTTCCTCAGGCGTAGCCCCACTGCTGATTTCCAGCTCACCTGTAACTGTGCATTATTGCTCCAGGTGCATCGGTTGGTGGTGGTGGATGAGCGCTCCAGTATCGAGGGCATCGTTTCCCTGTCAGACATCCTTCAGGCGCTGGTGCTCAGTCCTGCAGGTATAGATGCTCAGCATTGCTAGCGTCAACTCCCCCTCTGCCCTGGACCTTGAGCTCTCTCTCCCCACCTGCCCTCTAACCCTGCCAGAGGTAGGAAACATGCCTGTTTGGCTTGCAGCTGGCTATCACCTGTAGCTGGCTATGAAGAGGCATGGTGGCCATTTGTCCGGTGTCCTGTTTGTCCTGCTGGCTGCAGCATTGTGCAGCAGTGTTGTGTGGATTTTTGTGTTTGGACAGAATGCATAGATGAAAAAACTTGCAGCCGGTTCTTGAGTAAAATTAAAAGTAAATGAGAGTTTGGTGGTTTTCAGTATACAGTGGCTTTTGTTTAGAAACAAGGAATAATGTGTAAGTAGGATAAGGGGAACCTCTGTTAACAAGGATGAGTCCACGTTAGTATCGCACTGGAATCCATCGTACACTTGCGGTACTTCAGTTTTGCAAAGGGCTTTCCACTGCGGTCCAAATGTTTGCTCCCTCCAGACACTTTAATGAACTATGTATGCTCTGCTTTGCTGATGTTTGGCTTGTTTGGCCTGCAGCAAGCTCTACATTTAGTATTGATGTGCTTGAAAGAAACTAACATGCTTGCACAGTTATTATTTAATTTTTTGTGTGTGGTTTGTTCAGATTATAACCCCATCAGATAAGAGATGGTGCAAAGTACTTGAAAGAAAATGCAGCACACAGGCCTTTGTCACCTCATGAATTCTGTTTTTTAACCCAGCTCTTATTGACGTCTCTCAAGCCGTTTCGGGTTCTTCCTGAGTCTAAACAAAGTCTAGCGGGGCAGTTGTGGAGAGTTTTAAGGAGAATAAAAAATGTTGTTTTGATAAAACAGGAAGTTCAGTTGGCGGGATGTTGTAACAGCAGGCAGACTTGTGCTCACACACCTGCTTTTATTGACCTTGGTGTGTAACTGCAGTTACACAGAAATGGTTGTTAAAATTCCAGTCATTGGTGTCGAGCCTAATTCCAAAAATCAAAAAGAATATAAGGATTAAAGTTTAAACTCTGCTCCTGTCTCTACTGCAATATTTATATTTCCTTTCCCTGTTAATTCATAACTTGTGCTCCCCCCCCTTCTCCCTTCTTTCTTCTGCTCCCCAGATACCTGTAAGGAGGAGAACGCGACTGAATAAGATGTGGATGTATCAGCTTAAGTGGAGATGTGGTGGGAGTAATTAAATTGAAACATTAAGGTAGGGAGTGTAAGGCTGAGTGGAGCCAGGCTGAAGGTCCCAGATACCCCTGAAACCAATGCACTAATAAAGGCTTGGAACCCAAAGAGCTAGACTGCTGAGTGAAGTGGACTTCTGCACTGAAGATTGGATTTTCTTTTCTTTCTCTCCTGAATTTCTTCTTTGCTTTTTTGTTTTGTTTTGTTTTTTAACACTGATCAGATATGCATATGTTAAGGGTGTAGACACTGATCAGCTGCAACATTAAAACCACTGATGGGCGGAGTAAATATTGAGTCCAATGTGTTCTAATTGTGTTTTGGGTTCCGACATTTATGAGGTACATAACATTCCTTGCTTGATGATTCTGCTAAAACAAGACTGATTAGACTCTAAATTAGAAGACTCTAAATTCTCAGGAACACTTCAGTAAACTGCTTCCAAACTTCCCAGATCCCAATCTAATCAGTCATCCCTGGGGAGCACAGGTATGATCTGATCCACCAGGGGTTTGCCCTCATTGTATGATACCAGATAGAACAGGACACCCAAGGGTCCTGTCTCCATTCTCAATACACTACAGCAGGTTTGGTGGTGTGACGGAGACCTGCCAACAGTATTGGGACGGTGGTTCTTATGTTGTGGCTGATTCTTGTTAACACAGAAACTCCATTACGGTCTCTTTCTGGGGAAAGTTTGGAAACGTCAACACGGGTTCTGGTGGGTTTGGGATTCAGCGTTTCGGGTTGTGTAGTTACAATCATGCTGCTGTCATCACAAGTTTAAGTCATGTAGGAAGGCGAGCGTTAACTGGTAGCAAAACCACACGTCACCTGCAATGTGGCCACTTGACGCCATTAATTGCCAGTGCCAATACAGACCTACTCAATGCCCAATATTTATTTGTGCCTTTATTTTCTTCTCTCCACAGAAATGTATGTTGTAAAATGGGTGCAATGATGAGTATGAATGTGTAATATCGAAGCAGAGTGCAAATTGTACCTGCTTCTTCAAAGGTGTGCATTAACTTGGTTGGTTTGGGGGCGGCATAAATTTAAAACTGTGCCAGAAGCGTCAAGAAGTTCTGTTAAATCTTATTCTTGAAAGAAAATCCTAAATCATGCTGGCGCTGTTACGCAGTGCTCAGAGGGAGGATGCACGCTTCTGTCAGCCAGGAGTGCTTTAAGTCACGAGTGATCAATAAGAGTTAAGTATGGGTTTTTATAATGGTAACACCTGGTTCGGGAAAAAGCCTTTTTAAATATTTGAAAAGGCCCTTTTTCTCCCCTCCTTCCCATTTATTTTCAGTAGTTTTGAATCTTCAAATCAGTCTGGTTATCTCAGCTGTAGCTCGACAGGACTCATCTCCATCTTTGAGTGTAAATAGGATCGTTTTGGGGAAATGTGTCACAGAAAGCTTTATTTTTATGAACACTGACGTGTTTGAAGAGAGACTGCAGGTTTCATGTTATTTTTGTAAATACATTGTGGCAATATGTGTAGGTCAGAGAAACTTTGTAACGGATCAACATGTACTGTAAATGTGCAAGCATGAGAAACTACACTTCAGCAGTATGAATGTTGTTTTGTTTTTTTTTTTGTTTTCTTTTACTTTTTCTATTTTTCTGGCTGCAGAAAAATAAAGAGACACTGAATGTACTGTAAGCCATGTTTTTCTTTTTTTGAAGGGGGTGGGGGTTTTCATGCGTGTTAGGGGTAAAAAGTAAGATCAAACTTACTAGGCTAGATGCTCCACGACGTGAACTCTCACAAGACGTATTGATCCTGGAGCGGTCGATATTGAAGCTCAACTCAGCTGTATTTTTATAGCATTTTTCATGCGCACATTTCTAGTGCTTCCTCTAGAAAATTTAATAATGCAAAAAATGTAAGCTTAAAAATGCTAACATCAAAATGAGACAGCGGTAAGTAAATAAATACAAACTTTCAGCACCAAAAAATGGTAAAATGTTAAAAATGCACCAATAAAACCGGATTTAAAAAAAAAAAAAATGTATTTAGGCTTTGAATGTAATTACAGGAACTGAAGAAATACAGTTCAGTGTGAAAAATAAGTTGGACAAAAGTAATAAAATGGTGTAAAAATGCTTTTCATTAAATAGTTTGAGTCCTTGCATTCTGATTTAAAAAAAAAAAAAAAATTTAATTATGTGTGTATTTAAATATATTTAGATTAGCAGTAAAACTTGCCCCTGAGAAAATGTGTGCGCTCCGATTTGGACACAGGCCTTTGGCACTATGCAAACACATGATCACCTGACCTCTCACACATTTCACAATAGACCGATGTTAGCTCTCAAAAACACTGTTGCAATAGTGTCCCAATTTTAACACCCACACCCCTCCAGTGAACCTAAACCCTGAAGTGCAGCATTCAAAGTTGGTGTGCTACACATGAGGACGATGCACTCGCCGGCCACCTTAGATTGCTTGGACCCCCTTTTTTGCCTTTAGAACTGCTTTAGTTCTATATGGCACAGATTCGACACAGTGCTGAAAAACATTCCTGTGAGACTTTGGTCAATACTGATATTATGACTGCATTCTCCGTGAAACCTAAAGATGATTGTGTTGGGGAAAATCCTAGAAGATCAGCGGTTTCTGAAAGCAGCCCAACTGGCTCCCAACAAAGATGCCAAGCTCAAAGTCGCTGAAATCATCTTTCTTCCTCATTCTGATGCTCGGTTTGAACTTCAGCAGGGCTTTTTGATCACATCTACATGAATAAATGCATTGAGGTACTCTACTGTGTGTAGCGTTTACTTACTTGTACACTTTAAAGAAATAAGTAGTTAATAATATCAGTGTCTTGTTTCCTCCTTAAACGAGATTTAGATTCCTGTCTCTCAGATTATTTTTCCTCTTCTTCAGCAAATGTTTCACTGACCACAAACAGCTGAACTTCCCCAGTGCTGGCTGCTGTTGAGGTTCCAGCACTGGGGCCTTTTCTCTTTGTGGCACGCTGCCCTGAGGATATTTTAGAGCAGGGATAGGCAGCCATATGTGCCAGAGTGTGGCCGGAAAAGGATGACTCGCTTTAAAACACAATTTTAACACCCCAGCAGGTGGTGGTCCTCCCTGTATATGTGACCCACTTGGTAAAATCAGCTGCCATTTTTCTTGTAGATGAAGAAACTGTCTGCAGACACACATGTCACAAACCCACCGTTGCCTGTGTTGGAAGCTAGTTGAATATATGTGCTGCAGCCACAAGGTGACACTGTAGTACAAATCTCTGGCAGCACGAGGCTTCACGCCGTATTTCCACAGTTGATCCCATCCTGGTATGAACAGGACCTCCTCTGCCTCATTCAATATTTACATTCCAATAACAGATTAATGATTTCCACACTGTCTATTTTTATATATATTTTTTTTATTTTTTTTTTACCTCTTTTGAGGAAGTGGCTTGATTTCAGCAGGAAGTTTTAATGGTTGCCTCTAAATGAGGCAAAGGTATCATGTGTGGATCTGATGGACTTCCAAATGAAGGGTAAAGCTGGACCAGACTTAATCCAGACAATCTGCTTTGATCTCCCAATCTCCCCTGTGATATCCAGCTCTGGGAAAGCCTCCTTTACACCTTGTAGCCCTAAAGCAGAAGAGGCACAAGGGCTTCACCATCCTCCCCCTCCTCTTCTCACTGCCCATCTTTCTCCCCTTCTTTACACTCACACACACACACACACACACACACATATTCACCATCCACACCCACACTGGACTCTCTTTTGAAAGTCTAGGACTTGATTTAAAATTCCTCTTCAGAGCATGTCATGCATTTTATATGCATGGCGAGTGGGAAAGAGAGAGGAGGGATTGTGGGGGTTTGTGAGGAGGGAGGTTCGGGGGATGATGGGGCGGGTGGGGGCATCCAACCCAAATGAACTTCCCTCCGCTGTTGCTTTCCTCAGGGATATATCTGTACACACCACCATCACCGCTCTCTTTTGCTCCTCGCCCCTCATTTTCTCGCGCCCACTCAACTCTTTCAACATTAGTTTTACTGCATAATGCTTTTCACAAATTCCACCGAACAGCCCGGGCGCCGTAGCCTTTGAAGACAAGTGTGATCAGAACAGAGGCAGGGGGTGTACAAAAACCTGGCCGCAGGGCATTTGGGGTTTTTGCACTCGTGTTTAGCGGCGTATGGAGCAGAGGAGGGAGGCTGACAACTGCAGTGTTTGGGGACAGCTTTGATGTCTGATGGGGTGCGGCTGCTGCTTCTTCTGCACAGTCCTTCACAAGGAGACTGTCACGTTGACACAGCCAGGCTTTATGCAGAGCAGAGCTGAGCAGAGCCGTGATGGATAACAGATAATCAAAAGAGCGCGGCCGGGGCGGCTGCTCTTCACCTAAAACATCTCTCTTATTCTGTTTGCTGACTGGCTCCGACACCAAGACAGGAATCAATAAGACACCAAAGCAGCATCAACTCGGACTTCTGCATCTGCTGGAGAAAAATCTGGTTTATTAGGAACAATATGATCCCACTAGCTTATCGTGGATATAGCAGTAAACAACAGAAACACAATTCACTTTTCTTTTTTTTTCCTTTTTCTTTTAAGTGCTACAGTTTTGCGATTATAGACATAAAACAGCACGGAAACCATAGTGCTACATTCATATATGCACAGAGTATAAAAATTACAGTATATTGCTGTTAAAGTCTTCCTATTCCTGCTCATAGCACCCTCAGTTTCTTACACACACACACACACACTCATACACACACGCTCATACACACATCACAAATCACACTGTGAGCTGTTGTAATGAAAACTGGGTGGTTTTAACGTGAGAGCTGAGACACGGTTTAGGTCTGGTAGGTCAACATTTTTTACAGATAAGCACTGAGTTATCATTGGAGCACAAGGCTGACAAAAGTTAGGCTAATATAGTACAGTAACACAAGACAAACCCTCCACAGAGAGATCACAAAACCTCACTGGACAGACTCTCAGTGAACTGAAGCAAAGTGTTTTCTCCTTTTAGCTATTATGTATTTTTTTCTTCATTTTTTTTCCTTTTGAAATGAAAGATTAATACAAGTTAACTTTGGTTTCCAGCTCTCTAGGATACTATACTGAAAAATTGTGGCAGTTTAAGCTGTGAGTAAAATCAACAGTATAGCAGCCTTAAGCCGATGATAATACAAAACGGGGAAAAAAATCACTTTTTAAAACATGTCTTTTTTTTTCTTGTTATAATAGCAGCCAGGAAATAACATTGTTACAGTGTGATTCCTTAGAAGAAACTGTTAAAAATCTGTGATCTGGTACCTCTGAATAAATAGGTAATAAATGTTGCTATTTCTTGCCTGTTCTGTTATAAATATGGTTACGCGTAGCAGATATGCATTGTGTTAAGACATCGTGTCTTTCATCCATGCAACGACAAAGAAGCTGAAGAGTTTTAGTGATAGAGAAATTTAAAGAAAAAAAAGAAAAGAAAAGGTTTTCCACAAGTGACTTGCTGTACAACGCAGTATTTTGGAGGCCTTGAGTGCTTCCAAATTTGCAGTCGGACTGTAACACAAGACAAACATCGATTACAAAAACAGGCTGAAAGGAACCAATCAATGATTTGGGATGCATTTGCAGGCTGGAGAGAGGGGACATCTCAGGTTTCACACATGGGACCCCCTGGCTTTGCTGCTGGCATCTCCTCAGTCATTTGCGAGAAACTGCCTTCGGTTCAGAGTTCATTCTGTGGCAATACCGAGCCACTGTGAGACCTCAGCCGGGGCGAGGTCTGAAACCTGAGCGAGCCCATTCGACAGTAAAAGCAAATTTAAAAAATAAACGATGTCGTGTGCTAATAGTACGAGCTGTGATTATTTATAATTTGTAGGGCAGTGATTTTAGAAAAGGAGTGTGTCAGGAATGCACTCTTAAAACTGTTTATGCAGCAGGAACCCTACTACAGGGTTTATTCTACTTCTGCCTCTTTCTTTTATGCTGTGCTGCACATCTCTCGTTCATCTTTCGGGCTTCTTTTGCATATTTTTTTCTAAAACACTCCACATGCAAACTATTCGATTCGGTTTGCTGCAAAAATTTAAACCCAACACAGGAGCTTTCAAAGCGCTGCAAAAGAGCTCAGTCTTCTAGCAGCCTGTCCTCCATCACAGGCCAGGGAGAGCATAATGGAGCAGTGTGTGCTCAGAGTTCACTGGAGCGGTCTGAGGGGTGAAAGCAGTAGACACACACTGCGCTGGTTGTAGCGAGCTGTTTCCATTACACATTCTAAGCAGCTGCTGTTTGGAGGAAGTCCTTTGAAAGACGGCTTATGGGGGTAACTGGAGTCCACAGTTCAAATGGGGTCCTTCACCCTAACGAGCAGGGGTCGAGGCTGAGGCCTCGCCCTCCCTGGCATCATCGTCACCATCATCCTTGCACCCCCCCCACCCTACATCCTACCGCCACCACTACCACCACGAAGGCCTCCAAACCGAGGACCTACACATGCGACGTCTAAACTAACACTCAACGTTCATGCTATAACTCCTAGAGAAGCAGGACGAGCAAAAAGAAACCGAAAAAAAGCAAAGGCAAAAACATGCACTCCTCGTTTCTCCGCTGTTGTAGTCAGCTTAGTGCGATTCCATCTAAAATGCATCCTTTGCTCTGTGGGTTTCGCCTCTGGTTTCTTCAGTTGTTTTGATTTGTGAATGTTTTGACACGAAGAGGCAGGGAAGAGGGAGTTTTTTCTGGGAGAGGCTTTGAAGAGATTCAGAAGAGTCTGAAGGTTGTCTCTGAGGGGTCAGGGGCATCTTTAAAAAAGGTGCAGGGAGGGGGGAAAAAAAGAAGGAGAGGCACCAGGAAAAAGAGGAGGAAGATGCTGAGATGAAAAGTCGAGCTGATTGAAAAGAGGCCTTGTTCACTTTTGTGTAAGGTATGCTCCGATGGTGAGGCTGGCCGCTCCGAGCGCAGCCAAGCCGAAAACTGTCTTGATGGAGGGCCAGGAGCAACTGAAGACGGAGTCCCTCTGTCTGTCGTACAGCTCCACAAATGCATCCTGAGATGAGAGACAGAGACAACTGATTAGGCTTCTGAATAACATGGTTACCTTCGCATGAATACTTTTCAAGTTCTTAAATAAGGTTTGCATCTCATAGTTCTTAAAGGAGACATGAGTCACAAATAAATCATTCTACCTTAAAAGAAGGGTCAGCAACTGCCTTAAACAGCCGGTCAGTGCAGGTTTTAACCGAACGCTGCTCAAACAGGGGTTAACCCTGCATTTGATGAGGACTATTTTTAGCAGTCGCCTGAAAGACATCGATTGACTGATATGTGGAAGTCCACGTGAAGCTGTCTTAAAATAATCTACAGCTTTCATGCTAGCAGCAATATGGATTGATATTTATATAGCGCTTTTCTACTCTAATTGAGCACTCAAAGCAGTTTTTATGACAGCCATCATTCACTCTATCGTATAGCACTGCCTAAGTGCCTTTTCTAACATTCACACTCCAATGAGTGCATCAGGGCTAACTCAGGGTTCAGTATCTTCCCCGAGAATGCTTCGGCATGCTCTGCAGTTTATTCGGGATTATCTAATCGTTTCTTGACAAGAAAAAGTTGTGGGTAAGAGGCACAAACAAATAAGGCATACTTGAAGGTTGGCTACACATGCATCACTTAAAGGAATAATTCATTGTTGTCTTTGATCTTCTTCCTGGAATTTGTGTGATTACAAGAAAAACACAAAACACTGCAGGCCATATTTAATATCTCATTTTCCTGCCTGTAGTTTTGGTTTCATTTGTTTTAATAATAAGATAAGTTTCATTCACTTCCATGTATTGAACATAGATTTTATAGGAAAAAAACTTGGTAAATATGATTTTTTTTTTCTAATTTGGGTGAAATGACCCTTTAAAATGTAAATCCCTTGGCTGATACCAAACATGGGTGGGAAAAGAATGTCATTACACTTATGCTGCAGGCAGATCCACTACTGTTCATCGGCTCTCACACCCTCCTACGCTTTTCATGCACAATGACACAACCCACTCGGAAACACATACTACCCAAACACAGGAATCACCCAAAAAGGCCCATTCGCAACATTTTTTTTCTTTCTCTAGCACGCGGATGAACACTCCAGTGCTCAAGCATGAATATATTAAAGCTGCTCACGGTGTCTCAGTGGGTTCAGCTTTCTGCCGCTAAGAGCAGTTTTAAAGGAGGCCAGTTAAAATCGTGAACGTACACGAGGAGCATCTGTGCAGAAAAGACCGTGGCTGCGTGTCTTAGATGAGGAAATACAGACATCTGCTTAAAAGCGGTGACAGCAGGAACAGCTGGACAGGAAGTAATGGTGCTAAGCTAAATGCTCTCCCACACACAGACAGACACACACACACGCACACACAGCAGATTATCTTGAACCAAACGACAATAGAGGAAATTTTAGGGAGCTCTAGGGGACACCTCCTATTGAATATTTTTCTTTTGTTATGAGGCTGACCACATTAGAAGGTGTGTTGTGAAGCTGTACATCTGATCTCCTTTGAAGTCTCCATCTCTTGAAGTCTCTATCTGTAATTTGATCAGATCTGTGAACAATGGTGAATTGTTAAGTTTGATTCACTACAACATTATTGTGTCAGTTCCCATGGGGATCTATTACCAGTCTATTTTAATCTGTCTGGTTTTAAGTCAATTTACCTACAGTAATTAAGCTTTGTGTTACTTTTATCGGAATACATGTTTTTTTGACCTTGATCTAGTAGAAGATTTATTATACTCTCTTTCGCTAGTGTCACGTTTTAATACACAGCTTCCTTTTTATCAAACAAAAAGCCCACACAGGACTAAAAAAAGGAGGCATCTATTCTGAACTGCTGTACGGAGACAAAAGCATTTCCTGCTTCCCTTCCTGTCCTGTGGCATTCCTGAGGCTGGGGGCTGGTGACAGAGGGGAGGAAGGATCAGCAGTTTTTTTTCTGGGCCCTCTGATGTCAAAACACGCTGTGTTCCGTAAATCACCCGGCAATATCTTTTACCACACAGCATTCTCTTTGTTGCAGCTGGGCGTTTTAAACTACACCCCCGGGCTAGAGACAGTAGTCTAGGGGAATGCTAACAGCTCGGTGAAACTGTAAGGCTCTTATAAATTAGCTAAATGCTAATTTCAAAAAGTATACTCACTCAAATTGGTAAAGCTATGGTGTGATGCTTACTGGTTGCATCACACTGGCATCAGAATGGCACGCAGAATGCATGTGTTGGAAAAATGTACTTTTAAAAGTACTTTTATTGCACCATGTTCATTTATTCATGAGCTGCTGTAACAGGATTCAAATGGCTGAATTGCCACCTCAGCATGCAGTCAAGTTCTATAGTCTTGCTAATGACCTACTAATTTTATTCAGGTGTGTTGCAGCAGGGACACATGTAAAAGCTTGAAGACACCGGCCCTTAAGGACTGGAGTTTGACACTAGAGGCTCAGAGTTCAGCACCCTAAACTGACCTCTTTAGATTGCTAGGGGATTGCTTAGATTGCTTGGTTGGAAACAAATTGTCCCCAGACAATTGTAGTCTCACTCAACAGACTGGTGAAGGTTTGCTAATTATTTATAATCCCAGACAAATTGCCAACAGGTAGGAATCAGTCTGAGATTAGTCTGTGGTGCTGAGCGCAACTTATCTGTGATGCGTCTCTTTGCAATAGGGAACTCGACTCAGCTGGTTTTCAACTGGTTGTATTCAAAGTTGCCAAATGCCAACTGACTCGGAGTAGTCACAGACAAATATTTCAAAGGCAACAAGATTGCAAGTTCAGTGCAAATAGTCACAATAATTTTAGTCATGCCACGTTCTCCGACTGCTGTTTTCCCAAGTGTGACCGTAGCATAACCATCTAACGCCAGGCTGTTAACATAAAGTAGAGCTGAAGCTGGTTTTCCAGGTTTTCACCAAACAGAAACAGAAATATTAAGGCTTAAATTTAAGGCATGGCTGCTGCAGATAACACACCAATGCAAGCAGTCTGAAAATTATTTTGGCTTGCTGTGCTATTAATTCATTAATTTGACTGTATAGTCACTTAGCAGCAGGTACCTAACACACCCAAATAGTCCATACTTGCACTTTGCTAAGCTAGCTTGCTAGAATAAACTTCTTACTTCTCACCTATTCACCCTGTCATCCAAATACAATGAAACAATCAGCTCCAAACACACAAACAACGACACACAAAACAAGATGGTGGCAGTCATAGTGTTAAAATCGAGCTATGTCCATCTTTCACATACAGTCCATGTAATCTATGTAATCCAAAACTCTGTGTCCATCTATCCTGTAAGTGTTGACACATTTATCCTCTGGGCATCATGAGTATCTGTCCTAAATTTCATGGCAGTCCATGCAAATGTTTTTGAGA
Organism: Pundamilia nyererei; assembly: GCF_000239375.1. Classification (NCBI taxonomy): domain Eukaryota; kingdom Metazoa; phylum Chordata; class Actinopteri; order Cichliformes; family Cichlidae; genus Pundamilia; species Pundamilia nyererei. Next base: position 6,296,187 of record NW_005187405.1, read on the forward strand.
TATTTCAGTCTGGGCTAAAGCAGTGTACCAACTGCCGCCATCATCCCTGGAGCCTTGCTGGTAGTGTGGAAAGCAAAATGTCAGGGAGCATTTTTTATTTTGGAGCGCTCTGAACAGTCTCTGCTTTTGAACGATGACACCCGTCTCCCTCTCCAGGATACAGGTATTAATAAGCGAGCAAGCTCTTCAGTCACACCTCTAAGCCGAAGGAAATGTGCTGATTGGCAAAAACACCATTGTGTGTTTTTCCTCACCTACGCCTGGAAAATAACAGTTTGCTGAAACTGTAACTCCAGCCAGCAGCAAGGCGCGCATGTGACCAGCCACTAGCAAAGCTCAACAAAATGGCAAACTCATGTGTGTCCTTGATATGTCCCAGACAGTCGCCATAGATTATCATCTATTTAAGTCTGAAACAAAAGCTGGCAATTATAATAAGAGGTTCATACGAGCTGTGATGGATGTTTAAAAGAATCCCACAAGGGCATGGGTGGTAATAACTCCAGGTTGACTCAGGGGAGAGCTGGAAAGCAGGAGGGGGGTGGGGGTGTCAGGTGGATATCATGAGACTGAGGCATGCTCCACTTCAGCTCCTGGAACTTTTTCATCCCCGCATTAGCGAACAGCGCTGCCACAAACATGTGAGCAGTGTGGAAAAACAAACCTTGGCACTTTTTATTTTGGCCCCATTTCTGTTGTTGTGTTGACTGCCATTCTGAAAAGCGGAGTCTTTACAGAAAAATAATGATAAGCAGGTGGGAAAGAGGACACAGGAAGTTGACAGGGACAAGAGAGCACAAAAAAACACGGCCAACAAAAGACTTCATAATCCCCAAAAGCTCATATTTGCCCCGCAGCAAAGCCATCTGCCATCAGCAGCAGGTGTGCATCTGGGAAATAAAAGTCCAGGCTGCAGTTCTCTACAGTATAAATTTTTTCGATCAGTGGCTTTTAAAAGGTCACCCCCAGCCTACAGAGACCCTGGAGTCAATGGGAAAATGCCTAGCCAGCTTTACACACACCCTGCCTTCATTTTTACTGCAAACAATGAATCCTGTTGAGAATTACATACAGAGCAAAAGAGTTCGACTGAGCGGTGAGGACTTGAGTCTCCCATATGCAGCAGAGGGGTGGCGACTGACTGCATGAGTGTCACGGTTACCCAGGCTGGAAGCTTCACACACAATTTGCTTTTCCCACCAGCGGGAGAGAGTCTATCCTCGACCTCTGATTTGTTTTTCACATGATTTACACCTCTGGGTTTTGCTCAGTGTCTTTCTCATGGACACAAAGAGATTTTACACAGCTGTCTTCTTCGGATGGCTTTACGTTATCTTATGGGCAACGGGAAATACCAAACATTTGCCAGATCCTTTGGGTATCACACCCCACACACTGACACAAACTTTTGGGAACGATCCTGCAGCTTCTGTGGAAGATAATGAGTGATCTTGTGTGCTTGACTAGCTCCGATAAAACCGCAAGCAGCACTTTGCCAAAACAGAATAATGATTAGACAACTGTCTCTGTTTTGGGAATCTTCTCTGGATAATTGCGGGCAGACTGTGACTGAGAGAAAGGGATGTAGGTTAAAGTTCAACTTGTAATTAAAGTGCCCGTTGTGGCTTCACTGCTATATTCACCTCTGAACTGAGCTTCTCCCCACGCTCTGTTTATTTCCTAAGCGTTCACATAGTAGCGTACTTATAAAATTACATATGCTGCTCCTGCTGCCCTTCTTTCATTTTTTTAATTAGCCTTTTGCAGACTTCTCCACTGCTAATTAAAGTCAAACAAAACTCCCATTTCAGGGGTGGAGGGGTATGGGAGAAAAAAATGCAAGGAAGGCATTATTTTCTCATAATAGATCTGTTTTGATCAAAATATACACTTATATCGCTCTCTTTCATGTGGGTGCATTATTATTTCATGAGTGCGAGCGCATATACAGATTCAAAACATCTGAAAAATAATAATAAAAATAAACAGGTCAGACATCATGACAGTGACAGTACTGCAAGCGCTTGTCCTGGAACAAGGTCAGCTTCGATCAATTCTCCAGAGTGGCATCCATTGACCAAAAATCAGATGACGGAGGAGTTTGTTGCAGTACTCATTACCCGTTGAATCCCCTGTGTCAGCAGCAGCAAACAGCTTGGAGCTGAGGACACTGAGCCCTTCACTGCCCTGTGACAATACTGCAATACATGGAAACCACAGCCTCGCAGTCCAGCGTGACAAAGTGGGATGTCGAGCTGTACAAATCCGGCCCAATCAATGCGCAAGTATTTAGTGGATCAGCCCGAGTAACAATAACACTTGCTTCTTTGAAACAAAGGACATACGTATGCAGTGACAAAAGACACCTAACTGATGAGTCGCTTATAAAAAAAATTGCTTTGGTTTTGCAGCAGTCTATAAAATTAACAAACTGTCACTAATGGTCATTTATCATTGGCTAGCTTTGAATGTCATTAATAATAATCATCATTTTGAAGTCAACCTGAGCATCTTCCATTGCAGACTGCCACATCTGTACATAACAGACTGTGATGTTTGACATCCTTTGAGTCTGAAGAATTAAAGCCAGCGAGGTGTTTGCTTTAAACCTGCATTCTTCCAGGTGGGCACCAGGGGGCGACTCTAAAACATCCAGATTATGTTAAAGTTTATGAGTCAATGACCTACTTCTGACTTGATTTATGATGTCGGTGAACAGTTACATGATGAGTTTATGGTCTCAGTCACCAGTGTGAACCCTTATTTAACACACTATAATGTTACTTTTGTTAATTTTGGCCCTGTATTTAGTAAAAATAATAATTTTTAAAAAGCCAATTACGCATCTGAGTTGAACGTCTTCAATTCCTCAGTCAGATCCATGCCTCATCTGTCACTGGTTCCAAAAGACCAAGAAGACAATGGCCAAAATGCTCAATTTGAGGCTTTAAAACAAAACCTGGAGCAGGCTGATTATGACACAGGGGCTACATCCATTTTATTTTATTTTATGTTTTTAATGATCCACGTGTTTTGATTTGCCCCGACTATTTGTGTGCGATGCCATTCCTGATGCAACCCTCCCCGTTTTTCTTAGCTTGGAGTGCTTAGGAGTGCACAATTGAATTAAATACTCTTGAATTCAGTTTTATTTATTGGGACCAAATCAAGATGTTTTATATTGTAAGGTACAATTATACACCCAAAGACAGTTAATTAGGCAATGAAGGCAGTAAAAAAGAAAATAGAAACTTTATTCAGTTTGTGCAAGCAGCTCCACTAACCTCACCTTAAACTGAATATTATTTTGGTGAGAAAGACTCCCCGAAGCTTGTGTAAGAAGCTTGAGTAAACTTTGAAAGTGAAGAGCGTTATTGACTGTCCACACGCTTTTACAAATGAATTGCCATCCTTTGAAATGGCCAGCCAATATGGAAGCCATAGAATACAGAATTGGCCCGACAGAGCGGGATCATGACACGGTACAAGGGAAATTGGAAACCTTTCTTAATATGCCCCCCGCTTGAGCTTCACTGCAAACTCAGGTTTCATACCTTCCGCAGTCATTACGTTCGAGTCAAGCGTAAAGAGAGAAACAATTTTGACGTCGGATGCTACCCCAAAGGCTCATAAATATTCAAATTTGCATCAGCAACAGCGGCTGCAGCATTTGTGTGTTTACAAAACAGCTCCCGCTCCCGTGGGAGTCAGCCTTCTCCACTGGAACATGAAATGTGATCGGCAGTAAATCACCCACACTCCTCGTGACACTGGTTTTTTTTTTTATTGTCTCCATTATTCATTGTCTAAACTTACCAGATAAATGAGAAACAGAACTTTACACAGGAGACTTTGGTTTCTCTGAAGATATGTAATGCTTCAATAAACTTGAGGTTTTTTTTAATCCCATCAATGAAGAGAAGGAGGAGGTGCAAAACCACGGTAAAGCAATTCCAATTTGTACAGGGGGGGAAAATATTCAGAGGATTTTGGGGAAATATAAACAGATTTTGAATTGACAAGCATTGCATGGCCTTGACTGATCAGTTATGTACTCCTTGATTCTTGTTGAGACTATTGATTTTTTTTTACTGAACAGCTTTGATCCAACATGAAATGAAGGACAGGGTAACCTTGCAGTCTCACAAGACTGAAGGCAAGTGCATAGAAGCAGACTGCACTAGCTTTCCCCCTGCACCCAGGGTTTATCAGCAGACTACACCTAAGCTCAAAGTGTATTATACACAATCAATCACTTTTACATGTAAAGCAAAGAGACATCAAAGCTAAGGGAAAGCCACAGAGAGACAATCCTTTCCCCCCCTCACAATAAACCTCTGCAGCTCAGTCAATAGAGGTTTTTTTTTTTCATTCTATAAAATGAGCCAATCTTGTGGTTTGACCTTGAACATTTGATTCAAAATCCTTCATAGCATCCCAAACCAAAGCACAAAGGAGCCCTCAAATAGATACAATGCAGCTAAATGAGGATGTCTGCCTCGTCTGAGGATGTCTGCACTGAGCGCATCCGGCCTACCACGGAGGAGGAAGTGACAGAGTCCTGCCAGATAGAGAGAACGCAACTGCTGTGCAGCTATAAATAACGAGAGGCTTCATCCTAGCCCCTAGTTCAGGGCTTCCCGATCTAATAAAACAAGTCTCATCTCTGCTGCTCGCTCCATTTAAAAGGCCACAGATGACGAGTGAGAGCGCAGAGGATGAAAAGGGGCAGCTGAGTCATCGTCCACGTGTGTGGGTGTGCTTGAAGTGCATTAAACCTGGCTGCAGTGGCTTTTTAGTAAAGACAGGATGTCTGCCACTTGGGAGTCTAAGTGGTCTGTGTTCTTGTCAAGGAAGCTGTGCATAGCACACCCAAATCCATGTAAGCAGCAGGCAGGCCAATAAACTGTGGTGCTTTTCTTCTTTACACTATGTGAGTCTTTCCATCCCAGGTCGTGTTGTCCAAATGTTGCACTCACAGGACTGTTAAAGTGGACTTGCATAAAGACCCACTTTGTAAGTGAAAGTGGCATTTAAAACATGCAGAAGGCCTCAATGGAACAAAAGGCAAGGTAGGTGTAGGTTAATGATTAGACAGAGGCAAAGCTTTCCACCATTCAAATGACTCCATCGGCTTTGAGTAAGCTTTGTATTTGCCGCTCTCGGGAACCAAAGCACCTCTTACTCTAGGAGAGCATGAGAGCCCCTGCAGTTCCAATTTCAACTGTTGAACTATCACTGATTAGTTCAGATAGGAAGTCCTGATAGAGACCGTGGGAAGCAACAGATTCCAAGGTGGCCTATTGCTTCCCCACAAGTCCATGGGAGAGGCCCATTTCCTGTGACGAAGGCAGCGCCGCTTCAAGCCTTAAAAGTCAGATCTGCCGACCCCTTTAGACCTTGAGAGCACACAACCAACCTCTTAGAAAGCCACTCCAAAAATAGTGGCTGCCTAATCCCAGCTAAAAATGACTACTGTATATGGAGTAATGAGCGGGACGTGCGGGAACACCATCTGCAGCAGGGCTTCAAACTTCACGTGACACGCGTGTGGTGACTAATTGTTCTGAACTTGACCCCCCTCCCCAAAAAATGGAGCCATCTGAAATAATGCGCTCTGCTTTCAGTCACTGTGGTCTTGTGTGTGCAGCTTCTTTGTGTCGAGCCCCTGATGTAACAGAATTACATAATCCCAATGTTCAGAAAGGGGCTTTTCAGACAGCAGTGATAGGCGGTGTAAAGGACCTCTATGGCGTAGTTAGCATTAAGTCACTTTTTGTGCTTAGACGGTGCAGGAATGACATCACTGTCTAGTATGAGACTATGACTTCTCTGTGGTAGAGCCAAGCATGGCTAAATCACAGAGTCTGTTCGGGTAACTAGGAAAGACTCGAGGCAAGCCAAACATGTAGTCATACTAATACCGTGGAGAAAGGGAGGGGGAGCAGCAGGGGAGAGCCACAGTTGGTTAGAGACTGTAACTAAGAGATTTGTATTTGTTTTGAACCATTAAGCGACTCCTAAATCTTAGCCCCTAGTATAAGAGGAGGCAGACCATAAAAAGGCAAGTTTTAGAGGGAATGTGATGTTATTTTTCCTTTGATGAAACACCAAGTTGTAATTTAGGAAGCACGGGTAAACAAGTCAAGTGTAACATCATCTAATAGAGAATTAAACGTGTCAGTGAAGGAGAAAGTATTAGAAGATCAAAGCTAGACACCCAGGGCCTCCCGTGGTCTCCTCTTTCAGTCGGCCCCTAAATGAAAGCTTGTCAGTTTTGGCAACAAGATACCAGAGCGGTTTACGTGATTAGAGAACACTGGGCCAGGTTTCAGGTGTAGCTGGGTTCCCCGTGTTGGCCATGTAAATGAGAGAGGCCAGAGTCTGGGACGGGGCATGCTGTGAGGAGAACAGAGAGCAGCAGATTGAGCATCTCAGATGTCCGATAATGTCAGAGAAAACAATCATCCGCTTGAGGTACGGCTCCCTCAGGAAACGGCTTTGAAGTGGAGGAGAATGGAGCTGAAACAGCACTGAAAACTTTCCACAAAGTCACAGAGAAGGTATTCACTGCCGGTGGTGGAAAGCACAGCTACATACAGTATGCTGTCACTTCTTAGACTTAAAGCCTGCGGGAAATACTGCCGATTCCTTTCTCTTTAACAATAAAAATAAACAGTTCATAAACAAACAATTCAGCTCTTGCTGCATTTTGATTAAAGTACTGCAAGGCCCTGATTGGTGCGCAGAAATGTGACACTGCCTCTCAGAACCCGTCTCCGGCTCTGCTCAATCTAATTAGAACAGAAAAAAACACAGAAAATGTGAAATGTGTCTTGTTGAGGTAAACACATTTTCCTTTTATTTCATTTTCCTTTCCGTGCGGTTCTAAAAGCAGGATGTTCACTTTACAGTGTTACTTCAAGAAGAGGGGATTAAAAGAAAGAAAGAAGAAAAATCATGTGGGGAGACAAAGCAAAAGCCGATAAGGGAAGGAAAGCATATTTCCCACAGGCTGAGAGTTAAAGCTCAGAGATGCATGACAAAACTTCTCTAAACATGGACGATGAGGTCATTTTATTTAAAGGGGGGGGGGGGGGGGCTGAAAGGAAAGCAATGATTATTCTTATGCAATTTCACTTCCACTCAGACAATCTGAGAGCAGAGGCCGTATCATGAGCGTCAGCTCTAAAAACAATAAGTGAAAGAAAGAATTCCACTCTCTTTCCTCTCAGGACGGGAACACTGGGGGAAAGTTCATTGACCTCTCTCAGGCAACCAGCTGATTTTCATCCAGGCTGGGGGAGAGGAATGAGTGGAATGCATTGATGTGTGGAAACAAACAACCTCGCTTGTGTGTGCGCGCGTTTGCCCGAGAGGCTCGATATGAGAAGGAATGAGCCTAGAGTTGAACCAAGTCAGCTGCGAGAAACACGGCTACAGCAAACCCTTTGAATTATGTAATGAAAAAGCTTCGGCTAAATCCTTCTCAGAAAATAATTACGCAACGAAAGCCCAATCAAGCAGGCAAAGAGCAGAGGTGGACATTACTTCTGTTCTTTTTTCTTTCTCCTTTTACTTTTCATTGCTCTAAACTCAGCATGACTCACAAAGACCTTGCAGAGAGCTAGGGCGTGCTTTTAAAAGACGCATTGTTTGAACTATCTTGAGCAGCTTGGCTCATTCAGAGCTGTGTGACCTTCCCTGTCTGTACGTAAAGACCAAAGGGAAACAAGCACAGCCTACCCGATGAATGATAATAAGTTGCCTATTGTGACAGTGAAAGTCTGGAGTGAAAATGCACAGAAAACTAATGAGGCATATGTCAATTTCATAATGGAGGAGAGTTTCTGTTTCTCTCTGGACTAATCCATGGAAAATGTCATTAATGGGGTTCGGTGCCTGCCTACTGTGAGCTGGCTTGTCTTGAAACTGCACTGCAAGAATAAGATACTGCACCAAAGCTGGATGTTAAATAATGCGGGAGAAAAACAAAAGCAAACATGCAATATAGGTCCAGCGATTTTCCACATGTACAGTATGTATTTTTAGGTTTCGGGATATGTAATGCCCATGTGGATGTTTCACGAGTAAATTCCTCTGCTTTAAAGTCAGCAGATGGATCAGCTGAGGATCAGATGATTGTTGAGTCAGATGACTTTAACAAGCAATTTCATCCAAGTGTGCTCTGTAACTTTGGATTGACCTTAGTCTCCTAAATCTCCTTCTTTGTATTTAACAGCTTGAATTCTATTAGCGTCATTATTCTTTGGGCTTTAAACCACGGTGGCTGCTCCAGATATTACCCTCTCCGTCTCAACCTGGCTGCAGCAGATGAGGCCGTAAGAGATAGGAATGCCTTTTTTTATAGCTTTATAAGCCTCCTCTTATTTCATGCCCTTCCATCTGTCCTCATCCTCCTCCTCCTCCTCCTCCTCCTCCAGAACCCTGTTAGCCTCACCTTCTGATCAAAGACACCTTCTGAAGTCCAGGCTTTAAAAAATTTTTTTTACCCAGGAATATTTTTTAATCTCCTGTCCTCCATGAAGTACAGGAATGTGGACTCATTATAATTCAAATCTGGAAAACATTGGCGATCAGGGGGTCTGAGCGTGATGGGTTTGGTGGTATCAGAAAATGAGTTGGCTGATCAAATAGTGCCTGCTGAAATTCAGCTGATTAAAAAAAAGAACAAAAAAAGAAACACATCTGTACTTATTTCTTCGTGCATCAGTCCAACCGCCAACTGACTTCAAATGTGAGCAATAAATTAGGCAGTTTACAAGTCAATTTGCAGAGTTGATTAAACTTCTAGTGGTTAGATTTGCCGACATGAACCTCGTCTAGACGGGAGTTAAAACCTCACTATAAAAGCAAAATGAAGCCTGTCACCACTAAATCTTGGCACCATAAAAGTTTGCTCTGGCATAAGTCATCAAATGAGTGCATCCTTAGAACATACACAGACATAAATCGTCACTGTATTGTCAAAAGAAATAGCAAAAAACATGAAATAAAATCCCTAGGAAGAAAAGGAATCACTGTCACTACTACGGTATTCATTTCTTCATGTTTTCTTTGAAGTATCTGTCAGTATTTGAAGATGTAATGACAGCCCAACAACCAATTAAACGTAGAGGCAGAGTAGATTCTGTGAAATTGCTGCAACATAACACCTTGGCAATAGTGGGTTTGCCCCTACCGGCGAGATATCTGTGTCAAAAGTAGCACGCAGCTGTAATATTCTGCGCCAGCTGCAGCATCCTGACAGAAGGTGATTGTAGATTTGAGAAGATGTCAAGAGAATTTAGGATGGAGACTCTGAAACAATACGTAGAAGCCAGAACAATGCTCTCTTGGAAAAGCTTTTTATCTTCCAAGCGTCATGGGTTTATAGTTTTCTCTGCACTTCAAACCTAATCAGTCGCCATCAAAGGCGATTGCAGCAGGGTGGTGCTGTATGAGCTGTGCCAATAGGGAGAGCTCGCACACCAGCTGAAAGGAGTCAGGAAATTTAAAACATTTTTAAAAATGTGCTAAAAGATCTCACCCAGGTCTTTCCACAGAGACACTCTCCTTCAGGATGCATTTTGATTAATCACATGCACATACAATCTGACATTCACAGCTGCTGGTCTGCTGTGTTAATTGAGGCTCTGCTCAGAGAACCATTGCAAACCATTGGAAATGCTGAATCTATACCCCATAGTCAAATAGATTTCCAAGCATCGGCTGACCTCACTCGATGTCAACTGAAACAGATCAGATTTCCTGTGGGATAGTTGCTCTCATGCCAAAAATCATGTTTAGAGATGGGGTGCACAGAATTATTTACTCCAGACCTCCACAGACGAGGCAGAGAAATCTATTTACCATTATCTGGCTGTTGTCATTTTTGGAAGAGCGAGTACTCAACAGTTCAGAGAAGAGTCAATAATGGCATGCTGTTTGGTAATGGCCAGTGGTGTAGCTAGCTGCGCCGGGGGAAATCCCAGTGGAGATGGTTGTGGTGTCTGTGTGAGCGTGCACGAGCTTGTGTGCGTTGAGGCTGTATGGCATGGCTAACAGGAAGCTAGGCACCCCGAGGCCATCTGCTCCCTGCCATGGCTCACATGTCACCCTGTGACAACACAGCATTATTGATTCACACTACCACATCCGCTTCTTTGTGTACACACTGATGTGCCACAGTGTATGTGTGTATGTATATGCCCGTGAGTGTGTACACAGCCATTTTGTTGACAGCAAATAATTGATTTCCACTAGCACATCCGCTTCTATCTTTGCCTGTACGTGTGTGGATATCAATGCTTTAAGCCTTAAAAGGTCAATTTACCCTGAACCACAAATTAGCAGCTAGCCATGGAGATAGTTTCGCTTTTGTTTTAAACGTACACTTTTCCATGTTTTTTGCATCAATAGCAGAGTAAATGGCTGCGTGGGATTTGAAAGGTTGAGATTTTACTGTCTAACTTTGCAGTTACCATTGCCACTATGGAACATTTAAGCTCACTGTTTTGGTTTTGCAACCTGCTCCTTTACTCTTCATTTGCTCCCATCAACCTTGCATCACGAGCGTTCAGTTTACACTCCTTAGACGCCGGAAATATGAGTAAAGACCGATGCTAATCCTGCTTTCTGTCTGCTAAATTTGTATTGCATTTGCAGCCTGTTTTGCTGCTTCACCGAAATTCTGTTAATTATCGCTTTAGTCTTTGCTGCTGCTTTCTCTGCCCCAAAATCAATAAAACTGATTAAAAAAAATTGGTCTCATAATCTTAAAGTGAAATTTTATAAACTGCAGGTCGAATCGCTATTTGAGGACACCTTACAGGGGAAGTCAGTTGCTTCTGACTCTCATGCTAAAAAACCCAACTTTCGAGCAGGTAAACATGTTTACAGCCTGGTACAGAAATACTTTGGGGCTTTCTGCCTAATTTCCTCTCTGCTGTGTTTATGGCGTTGGTTCTTTTTGGGACATTTTAAAAGCAGCTTTCTTACGTAATGTGACCTTCTGCTTGGTAATTTGTACTAACAACCTGTCCTCTGTGCTTCAGCTTTGGTGAGGGAAATTGTAATATAACCCATACAATGGACATAACGTACTTCCTAACTCAGCTTGCTAGCATTAGCAGTAATTGTTGCTAGAGAAAAAAGTCACATGTTTTTCTTTTTTGTATACCTGTGTTTAGATCATAAACAATATAAAAGAGCGTGACGTCACTCACTGGTGAGTCCTGATACGAAGCCTTGTACTGAGTGTCTTTTTTGGCAGTGTGTTGAAACCTGATGTGATGATTGAGGGGTGGATTGGGCTGGGTTGTGAATATTATGAGACAATGAGCATACCATGAATATTCCTCCCTTCTGACTCAAATAATGATCATAGTTTACTGAATTGACTCAGTGATTTATTCAATAGAAAATGAAACTAGCGATTTAGCTCAAAAACTCATCAGGAGAAGGTTTGTTGATGTCAGAGGCTGAGAGAGCTGAGGGCTGTTTTGTCATAGACTTGTACCGAGTAATCTCACGTGACAACATGGTCACATTCAAGAGTTGGCCGCCATATTGGATGTGACAATCATCGATTGCTAGTGAAAAATTTGTATTCTCTCGTCGGTTGGCTATGGTTACTGTAGTCGATGGCTCAGATCAGTTGTTGCACAAAAAACACTCCTGGTGACTCTTAGGCACAACTTTTACTTTGGATGCAAACCTTCTTCATTCCCGGATTGTGTTGTACTTTTCACAGATTTACTACTGCTTGGAGTGTAGCTATTCAGTATTTGTAGACAAATCTGTCACTTCATGCAAACTATGGGCAACTGAACCGACATGAACCAATATGCTTGGGACCAAGCGTTGGATTGTTCACCCACTAATAGGAAACGTGAGCTGGGTTTAGACCATCGTGAGACCAAGGAGGTTTTGTGGTTGTCTGTGTCTGTGTGGTTGTGGTGGTGGTGATGACACTGACCAGTCTCTAGGTCCATGTGACAGGGACTTTCACAGTCATTTTCCCATAAACTCCCATCAACCTCTAGCAATCACTCACATCCAGAGGCTGCCAGACGGCTGGTCTGTAGGTCTGCGTGACTAGGGCTTTGTCACTGTGATTGTCACCAAAAATAAAAATGTTAACATCAAAGTGAAACATCTTCTGCAGCATGTCTTTGTCTTGTCTTCCTCCCCTCACCCCCAACTGGTCGTGGCAGATAGCTGCCCGGTTCAGCCTGGTTCTGCTAGAGGTTACTTCCTATTAAAAGGGAGTTTTTCCTTTCCACTATCGTCAAGTGCTTACTCATAGGCTGTTCGTCTGGTTGTCGGGGTTGTCTCTACATTATTGTAGGGTTTTTACTTTACAATATAAAGCACCTTAAGGCAACTGTTGTTGTGATTTGGTGCTTATAAATAAAACTGATTTGATTTGGACTGAATTGAATCAAAACCTTCAAAACCTCAATAGAACCAGAAGAGACAGCCCCTGTTGGACTGATGGAAACTATTTCGCTGTTGGCTTAAGTGTAACGAAGCAGACAGAAGGGATGGATGTAGTGAAAGAGGAGATGCAGAGGGTTGGTGTGACAGAAGAGGATGCTAGGAATAGGGTGAACAACGGAGGTAGATGATCTGCTGTGGTGACCTCTAAAAGTGAGCAGCCAAAAGAACGAGACGAACTCCTGGGATTGCTTCGCTTTTCAGATCCAGAAACTACATCTGTAGTTCAGATCTTAGATTCTCAGGCTGGAATTAATTCACAGTGAAAGCTGCCATTCATTGGGGGAAACTTAAGACAATCCACTACCTGTTCAACAGGCTTTGTCTTTGTGAGGAGACATACTAGACTTCAAATGACAGTGGATATCGCTGCCCTAGAAATTAACTGAAAACATCAAATCTCTTTTTAAGCCTTTTGGGGGTTTGACCCAAAAATATCTACAGTAGCTAGACAATGGGAGGAACCATTTAACCTTGCCCTATATTGATATGCTGTGCTGCTTGCAAGGGTGTGCCTAGTGGCAAAGTCAACTTGCGTCTCAATAGGCTTCTCATTATCCGGCTCCCACCGTGACAGGAAAGGTGGAAAACTCTTTTATCTGCCATCTCAAATGGTTCATTAGGACATTTTTTCCATGGAGGACGGCGGTGGGTTCGTGATGTGACGCCATCACAGAGGCACACAGGGCAGGGATTTACGCGTAACATGACAATTAGAAGACCACACAAGAGCAGTGATGGTAATGCTTCTATATTTAGAGGCCTCTCGCATGTCCCTGCATTTTTCAGAGATCTGGAACGTTACCTGACACTGAAAGCCAGGTCTCTGGGTATTAGTGTGTTTGGGCACGTGTATGTGTGCAAGTTAATACGTCTCATGTGGTGGGGGTAAGAGGGAGGAAGAGGATGAGGGAAAAAAGAGGAGGGGAAAGAGGATATAATCTCTCAGCTGGAGCTCATAAAGCTTTCGGGACATCCATTTAGTGTCCAAGTTTATCTGCTCCATATATTATTTATCAGCGTATCCTCTCAGTGGGATGGTAGCGCTTAGCTCAAGCACTTGTCCCTCATAAAACAGGAGCTTAGAAGGTTGAGGTGACTGCTTATTTGAGCAAAAGGGATCAAAAGGAAACAGTAATATGGATGAATTCTCAACTTTCAATCTGTAAACTCGCGTAATCCTAGAAGTCCAACACAAAGAGTACAAAATAAAGAAAAAACACTGATGTTAGCTTATGTTCATGAATAACACATGGTCCACTGACATGACTATCCAACTAAAAGAGCTGGACACTCAGGAAAAACAAAACAAAACAAAAATCCAGGTTGTGTCCGTTTTTTATTTACAGCCCCTGTTTCCCAGCAGACATTCTGCCAGCTCTCCCAAGAAGGCCCAGAAATAACCACAGCACAGGATGGGGTGGAGGGTCTCTGGGGTAAAGGTATGTTGCGGAAAGACGCAAAGCATATCCCCTGCAAGTGCAACAGAACAGGATTTGTGGCCTGCAATCATGCCGTAAATGGCAATGAGACATCCAGCATGGTTGGAAAGGTGAAGATGGAGTGCATGTGACTTACTGCGGGCAAAAGAGTATAATCTGAAGCTGAATAGAAATCAAAATGAAAAGAGATTCAGTGCTTCTTAAATCCACACACGGGACTAAATGCTTGGCTCAAACGTCTTTGAGACGCAGATAGCGAAGAGATTGCTGGAAGAAAAATGTTCTTGTTGGACTGATTGAGAGAGCTGCGGCCCGCAGCAGCCCACGTCTGTAGGAAATGTTCCTGAGATTACAGATGCTGTGCTGATGGGTGTAAACACAGTGGCAGATGGTGAGCAACCGAGGCCTCCCAAGCAAAAGGGGTACAGTACAGGGGAAAATCTTGGCTGCCTCTCGCCACATTAAGCTCCTTTGTGGTGCACAGTCTCCATTACAGAGCTCAAACACATCCAACGGTAAAGTTGTTGTCAAAATCTCCAAGCTGATTCTTATTTAGTTTGTTTCTTTGTTTGCTATTTACATTTTTGTTGCATCTCCAGCTGTAGAATGACAGTGTTAATTGACGGGGTGGGAGGGAGAAAGCCTAAAATGCTATTTGCGCAAGTAATCATTTATTCCTCGGTCTGATTGCTCAGAACTAGAAGGCAGCGTTCACACAGTAATGAGAGACCAAAAACTGATAAACAGCTACAAATTAATGGATGAAAAAAAGGGTGTAACTGAGTGTGACAGCACGCCGCATGACAAGAAGGGAATACTAGCTCAGAGTGGATGTAAGTCAGTCATGACTTACAGAGCTCATTACGCTGTAAAGCATGTGTCCTCAGAGGCAGCGCTGCGTTCACCATCAACATAGACATCTTTGTGTTAGAAAAAGAGCTCAAAGCTAAAAGAAGCATAGCTGAAACAGTTCCTGAATGGCGCCCTGATTAGTATTGACTTGCGTTTAGCAGGCTGAGTTTGCATCTAGGAGACGCAAATTGGATATAAGTGAGACCTGGTCGAGAATTTCTTTTGCTCTCCTGTGAATGGCTGCATGTGCCTCCTTTGTGATTTAGTTTGTTTGTTTGGTTTCTTTTCCTGGGTTTTTGTCTCTACTCTGCCGAAACGTCACCTAGATGGAGATTAATGACTTCCTTGCTGTCCCACATCCACTCAGCCTCAGCAAGGCGCCGTAGCCAGATGCCTGCTATACCATAGCAACATGCTGGTCCCACCCATCGAAGAGCAGACTGTGCTCTGGGAAACCCCCACAGGATGGACCCAACCCAAACGCACATTGTCTTTCATAACACACACACACACACACACACACCTGGGAGACACAGAAAATAGACCACCTGGTTAGCAGCATTCCACAGACACCTGATCTCACTGTTTGGGGCTTAAAAAAAGAAAGAAGGTTTTTCAGTGATTTAACTCCTTCCTCTCACTTGTTATAGAAAAGCAAGGATTTAGAGGCACGTTAGCATATCTGAGGAATATTTCCACAACTTAGCAGTAAATACACAGAGCACAAAATCATGGCAGTTCCCTCTGATGAATGTGTGGACCCAATTTTATGACATTGTGCAACTACAGGAGAGGCCATGATCATTATTCTTCTGTGGCTTCAACAGCTGAATGTCTGCACAATGACTTGGTGCAAATCCATCAAAAATAGTGCTGTTTTCAAAGGGTAAGAGATCACTTTGACCTACTGGTGGCCACAGGGAAGACTGCAAGAACAATGAGATTCATCCATAACAGCACATACGCATTTATTTTTTTTAGGGAGAATTCAAATTAGGGTTGTTGAGAAAGACCAAGAAGCAATGCCATCTTTAGAGCGTGACTAAAAACAACAAAGATAAAGAAAAATCATTTCTCAACATCATATCTGACACTGCTCTTGGTTAACCTCCAGTTATGAAACTGCTGTTTTTCTCTTGAAGCACAATTTGGCATTTCGCTCCGTGCCGCCCTCTCAGCCAGTCAAGCGTCTGAGGTCAAGTATGTAATTTCGGAACTCGGACGCCGTCTGCCACTTTGTTCAATCACTTGGTATTTACTGCAAGCGCCTGCAAATAAACACAGGTGCGCCACGTGTGGGTGAGTCTGCAGCCTAAATGCAATCGTTCCCTGATTGAGTGCAATTTCTGTCAACAAAAAGGCCGAGTTTCTAACTGAATGTTAGGGACAATGAAAGGACGGTGTGTCACATCCCGGGGTGTGGGAAGCAATCTGTGCTGAATGGGAGCCATTTGGCCCCTCAGCTGAGATTTTGCAAACACAGTCGCTGCTTTGTCAGTTTTTTAAAGGGAAGATTTTCGCTGAACTAAATGTGTATTTGACACACTCGCAACACTTAGACTCAACAATGATTAGTGGGTACCGTTCACACTATTTTGGGCTTAAATTGTCTCAAAAACAACAGGAAACAGAGGGTGGCTGATAGAAAGCTGTTTCCACACCACTCTTACATGTCAAAATGTCAGTGATAGGCTGATTAGCCACCCACCTTTGTTTTTAGAATGGTGGAAAACACAGCACTCACCTCTTCCACACAATAACACAATGGACAGGGTAAGTGACCATAAATGCAACCTGTCTAAACACACATTTAGCCGTGTTTACCGAGTGTCTTCATTGTTTGGAAGATGTGTAAATGCCATTTAAAAAAGTTTTATTTAGAATTATCAGGTCGAACACTATAACAAACGACAGTGAGCTCATGAGAAACGACTGATTTGTGAAACCTGTTTTATCCTCATTCCTCTGCTACAGCCACCCGGCACGTGAATGTTCCTTAGAAAACAGGTGACCCAGGTGAGGTTAATGCAGAAATGTAGCACATGTGTCTCATTGCAGCAATGCAAAGCTTTCACAATAAAACATAATGGATACCAGATCATTTGCAAACAGTGGCAGCCATTGTTTAGTCCCCACTGAGCTCTGCAGCTACAAATGAGGAAACTGAGGTCACATCCTTTCTCCCCCCTTTTTTTGTACTTCATAGGCTCATTTATACACTCCCCCTACCTGAAATTTCACCTCTTGTAAAAAATCTTTTTTTTAAAAAAATTTATTAAAAGAAAATTAAGAACTTGCGCGACTAAAAAACTGAAAATAATGAAAAGAAATGTTTAAATCAATGTTGCTAACCCTGACCCTCTGGACAGGTTTCCATGATCTAAAACATCTCTAAAAATCCCCTCTATGCCCTTGAGATCCCTGTTGAGAGATATCTGATTAACAGTCTCTGCATATCCTCTGTGAATTCATAATTCAGGAAGAGGCCAGTACAAAATCAACCCGATGTTTAGCAGACATTCTCAAAAACATACAAAAACACAAACACGTCAGTGTATAACAGGCCGCCGTTTTGGCTCCGGAGGAGACAAAACATAGCAAAAAAACCCCAGCTTTGTTTCACAGACTGAAAACACAGTTGACTTTTATTACATTTCAACATCTGCAAAGCCAGTTTTCACAAACCCAATCCAGAGTACAGACAACGCTGTGTTTGCAACGTCAGTTATTAAAGGTCATGCAATAACACCTCAGGAAATTCCCTACCTGACACCCGTTCAGATGAATATAAATCAACACCGGTGCATGGCTGCATATGCGGAAGCTACAACAGAAACTGAGCCAACACTAACATATTCAGGATTAAACTGTTTTAGAGCTTACTTTGAGCTTAAAACTAATTGGATGAGGTTATTCATTCCCTATACTGCAGACATATGCTTTCAAATAATTCTAAATAATCCTTTGGATTAAAGAACTGTGCTCTTGCTCTCTCTCTCTCTCTCTCTCTCTCTCTCTCTCTGTCTCCAGTGGATGTAGAGATACAGTCATCTCCACCCAGCTGTAAAACCCAAACTATGATGACCTACATTATTCTACAGTGGGCTCCAGAGACCCCGAGCAGGCATCTCTGTGGCCCCAGTCTGCGCCAGCTTCAAGGCACAGGTCTGAAAAAGGCAGACAAAAGAGTCCCAACCAAGATGCAAACAGAGGACGGCATGTTAAACACAGTGGCTGCAGATTAGCACTCTGTGTTCTTGGAGGGCCCTCCCTCTGTTGCCTCCCTTTGATATGTGGCACAACCTGCCACCTCCAGGGGCAAGGCAGACTCAAGGGGAATGTTAAACGGTCTAATCCTTTGAGATGAAACATTCGATATGAATCATTGATAAGCCCACTCAACACACGCCCCGTTTTTATGATACCTTCCAGCTAAGATAACCAGGCAGTGCAAACGTTATGCTCTCATTAAGAGCACCTCGGCTAATTAAAGGTTAATTCATTGCAAGTCAGTTTGGTGGCTACTGAGGTGCACAGCACCCCCCCCCCTTTTTTTTTTTTTTGCTTACATAAACATCTCAATCAAAAGCGATTTCTGCTGCCAGACAGAAGCGCTCTGTTTCCAATTCACTTTTTCCCTCAATAATGCTTAAAAGTGTAATATTATTATAAAGTTCAACCAAGTTTTTTAACTGTGCCCCCCCCCCCCTTTTTTTTTTTTTGCAGGAGGGTTTGCAGCTGTAATAAAAACCTGAAAAATTTATATGACAATGCATGCTTGTTTCAGATTCAGTGTGGCCATGCATTCAGCCAGGTGTGTGTTGTGCCAAAAAAAGGGCCTCTGATAAGCTGAACCCTGTCCAGTTATGCCCAGAGGCCTAAACACATTAATTCAATAGTTTGCTCTTTGCTGACATGTGTCTGACCTCCTCCCTTCTGCAAGAATGAGGGCCTGCAATGCCTCACGTGACAGCGGGACTGAAGCACTTTCCTGCATGAAGATTCAGATACAGGTGAATGGTGAAATGCCCTCTCTCTCCAACACCACACACACAATCCTGTTTCTTTTTATAACTAAGCTTTTACTTCCCCTTAGATAATAACCTCTGTGCTCCAATGACAGCTGCGGGTCTGCCTCTGCTTCTACAAATGACAGGGCGGGTTTTTTATAGAGACGCGTCGGGAGGTGTGATAGAGAAACCGCTGTTTGATTGGTCGAGTAAGTTTAACAGTCAACGAGATCAGCCAGTTAGAGCAAGTAAAGTAAAGCCGTTCATCTCGCTCGCTGCCTGACGTGCGTCACGAGATCACCCTAAAAGGGACTTTTCTTTTTTTAATGATCAGCTACACATGTGGTTTCGATATTGAGCCCCGTTAAGCCAGATCAAAATGCACTTTTCAGCTCAGTCAAACATGTAGGCCTACACTGACCGAACTAAGTCACTGAAATTCCTTTTAATCACAGTTAAAAGAGGACTTTTGCGACCCCTTGGCACACTGCTGCAAAGCGCTCAACTACACGGAATCAGACATACCCATCCCCCGTTATCTTGTATCCAGCTGTTAAGAGGTCCATTTAAATACTCCGTCATCCAGTCTGCGATGTTGTCCACCTGGGATGACATCCCCTCGTTGGAAGCGCACTCCACGCACACAGTGCCCCCAAACTCGAAGAAAGCAATAATCCGGCCCCAGTTCACCCCGTCCCGGAACAGTTCGTCTATCACCTCGGCGAACCTCCTCTGCGCCGTGGCGGAGGTGAGATGCAGCTGCCGCGACATCTCCGTGAAGTCCGGCTGGTACAGTCTTTCAAGTTCATCTCCAGCCTCGCGCAGGACTCTGTGGATGCCTGCGTGTGGGTCGGACTGTGGGAGCCGTCTGCAGAGGTGGGTGTTGCTCTCGCCGTCAGGCCCGGTGCTGGCTTCTCGGCACCGGTGGACCAAAGTCGGTGGAGGGTCAGTTATCGATCCGTTATTAGCAGCATCTTCTTCTTGGACAACGCGAAATCCCCACACGAACCCCCGCTTGGAGAGTTTATGGCAGATATACTTTTCCACAATATTGCGATTATACTCGTTCGCCATTCCGGCTCAAATTTGGCAATTTGTATATCCAGTGGTTATCCTAAATAAAATGCATTTTTGACCAAATGTGTGCACTGTACAATGCTCTGCACAGGCTCGTCCAAAAAGCTGGGGCTGTATTCAAATAGGTAATGCAGCGAATGATCCCACACAGAGAGGAGATACTTTACTCGTGAACTCGGGGAAAATCCCTTGAAAAAAAAACTGCACAGAAACACGCACTAGAAGTCAAAACAGGCTGGTTCCGTGTCAGCAGCAGTCTTCATTTCCCGAATCCTTGGAGGGACACTGGCGACCTTCTCTTTGCATAGAAATCCAATATGCGGAAGAGGTTGGGAGTAGTGTTGTTCTATTTCTGTGCACATCACCCAGACGTGGATGTGTTGCGATTAAAAAAAAAATATGAATGAAAGCCAAAGTTGTTCACGCCTGAAGGGGTTTTAAAGGCGGCCAACTGTTTTAGCAGCCTTACGCACGAACCAGACGCGGGACTGTGCGCCAGACAAGGTCGGACTGGAGTCCTCTTCCACGATTGCTCCACATATCCTCCGAAGCAGCTCCCTGCTCACCGCTAGTGGGCCGCACTGTTTAGTGAGGTATGCCTGACGTCAGCTGCGGAAAGTCTTTCCTTTGGCTGCTCCAAGTGCACACCAAGAACTGCGCTCAAACCATTTATAGGCCATATTATTATTACTGCATCCTCGTTTTAAGGCAGATCACGTTACCCAGAAAATTATATAAACAAGAATATTTTTAAGATTTAGATATTTTTTATGATCTAAGACAGAAATCTTAAAAAAGATCACAGGGTTAGGGGCAGAGGACCACCCTGGCGAGGGATTGCTTTGATGTAGTCCAGCCACCCCCTTGTGGACACAGATTTAACCTTACAAGTGCAAAACTGATGCACCAGTCTACATTTTCCCTGTCTTCTTTAAACTTTTCTCATCTTTTTTAAAGCATCTCCCCTATTTGTCATCTACTTATTCTCCCACAGGTCTAACGAAGCATCTAAAGTCCTGCACTCTGCAAACCCGAGAGCTGCTGCTGCTTTGGGAAGTTCCCTTATGAAAAAATTAAATGTCATCCTCTATCAAACAGAATACTTAACATCCTCAGTCCTACACAAACCCTGCACTGTCAAAACTTCTGAACCATGATCATGCTGAGATTTAATCATCCCCCCCCCCTTAAGGCAAGTTCAGTCAAAGAGGTCTAAAGCAATTTAAGAAGAGACAACGACACCCAGGAGTAAAAGGATTTAGGTTTTCTTCACAGGTATTTATTTAGTTTATCATGTAAGAAAATAAGACAAAGAAATGTTCCACTCCTCACATTTTCTTTCAATGGCACACAAGGTGAAGGTGTTAAGCTTTTTTGGCAGAAAGAGTATAAAGCAAAGAAAACAGAAAAAAGCGTGAAACCAAAGAGTGCAGTATGACTTTCATGTTCAAGACTTTTAAATCCATTGAGCATCCGATAATGACACCATTAAACGAGGGAAACTAGCGTGACTCTTACAGAACTTAAATCTTCACTGTATGTTTAAACATATTGTTAGCAGAGGCTTCATTTGCATAGCTTAAAGTTGTGTTAGTGAAAACAAAACTGCTTTTACATGAGCTACATGTTCTATCCATCAATGTGTTGCTACCTCAAGGTAAAAAAAAGAAAAAAGAAAAACCTTCTTAAAGCAATAAATGTACATTTATGGAAAGCTCTCAAGTGCGGGACAGTACGCCTTTAACCAATATCAAATGAGAACATCATCAAACATGAGTCATCCATTCTCAATTTCATGTCTTGGATTTCAGTAAGGCTTCTTTTGTCATAGAAACACTAGAAATTGACCAAACACACACATACACACAAACCCAAACCCCCTCCCCCCCCCCAAACAGTTGGCATTTCACACCAAATAAGTCACAAAAAAAAAAAAAAATATCACCCAGTAAACCAATCATCCACTAACGTATGAAGTCACATTGTTCTGCGGACGGGTCCACTCTCTCATAGCGTTCGCTTCATCAGTAGTCACGTCTTAAGGCTGTAGAATGGGCCGCATGCTGCTCTCCAGCTTTTATAAACTAACACTAAGATCAAAAGAGCAGCGACATCAAAATAAACCACAAATAAATGTGCTGCGATCTCAAGAAATTGTCTTAACACATTTTGGCATTCAAATATTGGTGTATTTAAAAAATAATGTTCCTATGTTCTGATTTGTATCGCTTTGTTATAAAGTACATTCTCTCCGACTGGACCAAAGGAAGACTTGCGAGAGTCAACATTGTATTTTCTTCTTCCTTTTGCATTCAAAACAATAAGAAAGTCAGATGGGAACTAAGACTTGACAGAAATCAGAAGGGAATCTATATTTTGTAATCTAGAGAGTTTTGAAGTCCCAGCAGTGCACGACAGCGTCAGTGCATGTAAAAAACAAAACAACAACAACAACAACAACAACAACAACAACAAAAAAGAGCATCGTAGAGATGAGGGCTAACACTTCCACTCTTGTTCCTCCAAAAGTTTGGCCATTATATAAGATGACTCACCAGCGCCCTCACTAGATGTACAGAGACACAACTCGAACCAGCGAGTCCCACCCATCTCTGAGTTACACCAACCTGACAGATTATGCATCTTCACTGGGGATGGCTGAGAATGTGCACTGACACAAAAAACTGCAAGTAAAAAATGATACGCTTCATGCTTCCTTTAGCAACTTATTAGTGTTTGTTTTTTTTAAATTAAACTGACAAGTGCATGAGTGAAACTTAAATTTATGTGCTGGTTTATTTGTTTGTGTATCCCCTCCCA
Organism: Pundamilia nyererei; assembly: GCF_000239375.1. Lineage (NCBI taxonomy): Eukaryota > Metazoa > Chordata > Actinopteri > Cichliformes > Cichlidae > Pundamilia > Pundamilia nyererei. The sequence goes on from NW_005187405.1 coordinate 6,318,889, forward strand.
CTCTAATCTTACGACTTCATGGCTTCAACCCATAGTACCTGCTTTACTTTCTTCACTTAGCTGGAATGACGAGGAAAACGTTTTTGCTGTCTTTATTCCCGAGACAAAAACTTCGAATGGCTTTACTCTTTCCGGAGGTGGTCGGCTCAGTCACAGCAAACACACTTGCACATCCCACGGTTTTCAGCGACAACGCTGCACGTAACGTTTTGGAATAGTATCACTATTATTAATAATAATGATAATATGTGGAGATTATTTTATGAAATATAGATTTAAAAAAATTAAAGACAAACATAAGCTCTCTCCTGCCCTTTGATATCATGGAAGAGTACTGTCGTATAATGTATGACCTCAGTTCACACACAAACACAAACAAAAATATCCCGCAGCAAAAACAAAACACTGTGGGTCACGACCGCTTTTAAACACAGAGGTTATTCAGTCAAAAAAGAGCGAGAGAGAGAAAAAAAAGGGAAGGATCTTTGCCGGCAAAGACCTGAAGTATGGAAAAGGTGGGAAAGAAAGGGCTTATATAGTGAAAACTGTAAAAACTCTCTAAAAGATGGAAATCTCTGATACATGCGGCACAACATGACGAAAAAGAGAGTAACAACTATTCTGTTTTCGCTATAGCCTCTGGTGGGGAAAAAAATAAAAAATTCAGGCCATATTTGGCACAACCGGTTAGACGGGCTGTTGCTTTTCTTCTCTGTGGGAACCAAAAAAAAAAAAAAAAACTGAAGAAGGGAAGCCTAGATACTGGAAATCAGGATGTGGGATTTTTAGTCACCCCTCTTTCCTCTAAAGTAAGGCTGCTTCCAAAAGAAGCAGGTGGACACATTAAACTGAAGTCACCAGGGGAAAAAAATACATCTAAATGGCTATCAAGTCTGTGGAGTAGACACGTAAACATCTGCCACTTTCTTCCATTCCATCTGCTAAAGTTGACATCAGAAATGCTGACATGGCCTTTTGTTTTTTAACCCCACCCCCACCTACGGTTGTGCACTTGTACAGCTGGAGGAAGGGACTGGCTGGGTGGGCAGTGGGTAGAGGGTTGGGGGCATCGGGGTGAGGTGAAGGTAAGGCTGCTGTTACTCCCTCTTATTGGCCGCTTTTGACTGCTCCCTTTGAATCATGCAGCGGCGCACGATGCTGTCAAAGCTCCCCAGGTAAAAAAGTGCGATGGTCCGAAACAATCCCATGGTGACGATCTGTGCGGGAATTTCAAAATAAAAGGTTAGGCTTAAATTTGCAGATCTGCTGAGGAGCAATTTCCTATAATGTACAGGGCTGTACCTGCTGGAGACCCTCTGTGATGGAGGTGACGGGTGACATTCCACAGGTGAGCGCTGATAGCATGTAACCATCTGGACCAACAGAGCTGTTGAAGTTCCCCTGCTGTGAGATGAACGAAAAACAAGCAGATACATTTGCCAAAGGAAAAAAAAACAAAATACAGAGCACACATCTCATTTTTAAACTGGGCGCTGAATGTGATCCGAGCTTCTTACCACTGCGTCCCGGACAATGATTTTGGCCACTTGGTCTGGTTGACAAACTCCAGAGGTTTCAGAGATTAACTTGGTCTCCAGAGGCTGGGAGAGGAAAGCGGAGAAAGAGAGAGAGGGGTGGGGGTAAGACCGCAAGCATTTAAGCAGCAGTCTAAAATGTGAAAATAAAGGGAAAACACCTCCAAGAAAATTTACATAAAGAAACAGGAAGTAAGAAAAGTAAGTATTTCTCTGTACTGTTGCATACCTTTGTCTTGTTCTCCTCAGCCAGTCCTGGAGTGTCAGTGTCAGGGGGGTATGCCACAGTCACGTAGATATTGTAGGGCTTTATCTGCAGAAGGAAAACAGAGCAATAACTGCCTTAGCAATTCCACTACTGAGACCATGACAACTAACTACATACGTTAACATTTCAACAGCTCTTTGACAAGCAATAAAAGTTAGCCTGAATGCTACCTATATGTAGAAAAAGTATAATCATTACAGCACTGACTCTAGTGAAATGTCCCTTATCATCATCTTCACTCAAGCTGCAGACACACTGCAAGTGTGTGAATGTGTGTGTGAATGGGTGGATGACTGGTTGTGTAAAGCGCTTTGGGGTCCTTAGGGACTAGTAAAAGCGCTATACAAATACAGGCTTGTTGCATATGAAGGCTGGGTGCTTGTGGACACTCCAGGCTCTGGCTGCTTAGGTGAACCTCTAATGCATTTACTCTCAGATCAAATGTCATTCTCTTTGGTAGTTACTTCAGTTGAAGGAAATTGAGAAAAGTTTATCTTCAGTCCTGCCTACTTCTGGTCGTGCAATGTCATTCATATTCTATGCTAAGGAATGCTAAGAATTGCTTCAAGCGTGTTTGTAGGCAATTTTTGCAAAACACATACCTCCATCTGCAGCGACTCTGCAAGGCCTCGCAGGGCAAACTTAGATGGGGAGTAGGCAGTGTAACCAAACAGACCAATCTGGCCCGCCTGGGAGGAAACGAACATGATGCGGCCCATTCTTCGCTCCTTCATGGTGGTTATGACAGCTCGTGTTGGGTAAACGCTGCCCAGGTAGTTCACTTCCATCAATTTCTGGAAACGAAGGCTACATTAATACTACATTAAACTATAACCAGTGTCCATGGTACATTACATAATTGTAGGCAGCTTCAGTCACTTTAAAACCTGAGCAGTTCAAAGTCTCTTGATTCACAGCAGGCCAAAGGCCATCAATTTAGCCACTTCCTCAGAAATTCTGACAGTAATGTGATTTCTTACCAAGTCACAAATCAAACCTTTTCTAATAAGAACATAATGTATGACACTCATTTCAAAAGACCCAATTCCTGCTTTGGTGCACATGTATTATGTCGACAGCCAATAATTTTAAGTAATTTTAAAGAAATTAATGCTCTCGATCACACCTATTAAATTCGCGGCAGGTTTTTCCATTCATATAAGAAAGAATTGTGAAGCTTCCCAAAGAATATAATGGCCTTCCCCCTCAGGTTATAAAAATCTATTTAATCATTTATTTATGGAGGATTTAATTTGCTCATTCATAAAATACATTTATGATTAGCAAATGCCCAGAAGTAATGGAAAAATACATTGAACAGGCCACATGTGTTACACCTAACCAAAAGCCTATTATAATCAAGGAAAAACCGATTCTCATGTGTGATTCAATTTGGAAAAAACAAAACAAAACAAAAAACACACCCCTGCAACACAGCTTTATTATTCTGATCTTTCACCCGGTTGTAATTATCAGCAATGAATAACTGTATACTTCTAAACAGTTTTTAGCACTACTATGAGAAGCTTAAAGTCCTTGGAACTTAAAGAATCCAATGACTGCAGGTACTTACTTTAAAACGATCTACCTCCACTTCCTCAAACTTTCCAGAAACTGAAGTTCCAGCGCAGTTCACAAGCATATCAACGGGACCTAGCTTTTCTTGAGCCTGCACGACAGGAAAAAGTCACTGCTGTACTTCTTAATTATTAAAGCTATGTTCCATTAGAGGGTAACACTACCTGTTTTATCACGTTTTCCACTTGACTGTAATCACTGGAAACATCAACTGAGATGCAGAGCACCACCTAAATAAGGAAACCAAGATTTTAATAATGCAAAATGCAATCACTTTTCACAGCCTACATATGCGGCATTTTTAATGATTTATCTTTACTTTAATCATTTCGCTAAGCCTACACATCTGGAAAATGTGTGCAGGAAAGATTATGCATGTAGAATATACTTTTAATGAGTTCTTTAATAAAAGGCATCTTTTATTGAAATACATACTGAACCCATACCTGCTTGTCATTGATGGCAAATTTCTCCACTTCCTTCTTTGCCTGAAGCAACTTCTCCTACAGGAAAAATAAAATGCATGTTTACTGTTATACACACAAAAGCTTGCAAATATCATTATGAATGTCATGAACTCCACAACTAAATGAAAACATGTAATAATGCGGGTCAACTCACGTGCACTTTTGCACGTGAGTGACATGGAACAAGTTCACCTTTAGAGTTTGACTGTGTGACATCAGATGCGCTCAGACAACAAACAGCCTGTTGACGAGGCTACACTCCAAGGTAGGATCTGCTAAATGTTTGTGCTTACCTCGTCTCGCGCCACCAAAGTGATGAAGGCTCCTTGCTTATAGCACTCAATAGCAATGCATTTCCCAATCCCACTGGAGCCTCCTGTCACCTAAATCAAAGTTCAAACAAAAGGGTAAATGATAATGCAACTTAGACTGGGGCACAGGTTAACCTGGAAATGTTAATTATGTTTCTCAAAAGGTAATGCAGCTTTAATAAAGTTAATCGTTTAAAAAGTCATTTTTCCTACCGTTTTAGCATTATTGCATAATAAAATTATCCTAACCCCACAATGTTGTCTCTGAGAGTTTACTAGGTACATCAAAGTAAAGCAAACAATATTTACCTTTAGTGGCCTGCCTGCGAAGTTTATCATTAACCAAGCTGAATTACCTGAAGTTAGTGGTTACTGCACTGGTTTTATTTCAGTGGATTATACTTTATCCAAGTATAAAACAGGTTGTGAAGTAAGATTGATTAAAGGAATATTCCTTAGCTCATATGTGGGCGTGTCACGACAGACACCTGACTTTCGCAATAAACTCAGCTACTATTAAAATAAACGATGAAAAATAAAAATAAAGTTACGACTTCTTGTTGTCCTTAGGCTAAGTGCGAATACGCCACCTAACGTAAATATAAAGCTATGGCTAACCTTAAACTCAGCTAGGCTAACTTAAAACTGCAGTTATGAGTAGCCGTTAGCGACCGTTACCAGCCAGCTAAACCGTAACACTTACCACGACGTGGGCCCCGTTCAATTTCAGAGGCTTGGGACTAATGAGGGGCGATATCATATATAACAGCAACACAAAAGCAACGATGAAGGCAGCGACAACAAGCAGCATGATGAACGGAAGAAGGAGCCACCAGGAATTGATAAAAAGCCAATCTGTTATCGCTGTGCTGAACCCTTCTTCAGAGGACATGGGTGAAATCTGGCAATCGTTAGCTTGTTTGCTAACTAGCAGGCCAGCTTCTGGGGGTCCGATAAGAGAGCTACGAGGTAGGCGGCGGTGCTGAAAGAGGGGGGCGGCGAAATGCAAACCCCGGAGGAGTTTTTTTTTCCTTCCCCAGAGCTCGGTAGCAGGTCACAGACGTGTAACAACCAGGTTAGAGTGCAGCGGTGAATCTCGGCTCCCCCGTGACAAAGCGCAGTCTACATGAACCAAAACAAATCGAAGTGTTAGCGGACGCCGAACTGTGCTACGTGGTACTTGTAGTTCTAAAGCATGCACTTGCTCTCTGGAACCTGCAACGTTGGCTCATCGGGCTTGAACAGCAATTCCCATAATGCAACGCACCACCACTTTTATTCGTAGTATCCGTTTGAGCAATAGCTACACACCCAAATGAACCTGCAGTTTTTTTGACACACGCAGCTTTACATTCATCAGGTAGGCTGACTCTGTGACTTTTTTTAAAACTACATTTCTACCTTAAATTACTGGCAATAGCACAGTTGATTCATTACAGGGAAAAAGTAAACAGCTTCTCTTTGTTGCTTTACCTTTTATTTACACTGTGGAAATGAAAAACAGAAAATCATATGCACTGATAACCTCTTCACAAAGAAAAGGCTTGAGAGTTGGCTATATATATATTTATACATTTACAGTAAAATGAAGATATTCCCCATCAAAAGACAGTTTGCAGGGAAACAGACTAAGGTTGTATATTGTCTCTAAAAGAACTTACACGAAATGTACAAGTAATATACATTTCTTAGTTGTAGTGACAATTCACTTGATACATTAGCAGTAGGACTAAGAAATTTAGAAATAAACCAATAGAAATAACCATTCAGTTGGAACAAAAAAGGCCCTTGCAACTTTTGTAGAAGGCACACGGTGCACACTGCCACTTATGGCTATTTAAAGTTCATGGTTGGAAATGCATTCTATGTTGTCAAGTACACAAGATTTCTCCATCTGAGCCATCAGTGTGAGGCTTCAACATTTCACGTGGCTTATTAGCTGTGAGGTGCTAAAGCTGTCATAATATAAGGCTTAATTTTTCGGTTGCTATTACAGATAATTAGTGAATCCTGTGGACAGAAATACAAAATATGTACAACAGGTATTAAAAAAAAACAAAACAAACAAAAACTAAACAAACAAAAAAACCAAACAAAAGAAACAAGCTGTGAGACAAAGCAATTCAAAGCTAACAAGTTCTTGATAAATGAAAGTAATGCTGGTCTGGCACCAATAGTGATCCACCCTAAAAGCCATGTTTATTTCAAATGAATAAACACAATCATAATTTGTATTGAAAGTGGATAAACAATCCAAAACTGTCACAGAGGCTAATGAACTGCTCGTCCTGAGTATCTTTTTCTCTAAATTGTATCCACCACTGGGAGCCAATGACACCAACAATGCCACAAAATATTCTTTGAACTCATACATATGTTCCTCAAAGTACCACATAGCCTATAAAATGCTTGTTTCTTATTTAAAAAATAGAGACTAAGTCCTTTTCTTCTGAGGTGTACAAGAGAAAGTCTTTCCGTAAAATACATGATTTTGTTTTCAATCTTACTTAGAATAACTGCAGTTAGTTTCTCTAATTTGCATGAGTATTTTGCTCATCGAAAACTTTAATGAACAAGTTAAATTATCTTCCAGAGTTGTGTTGATTCTTTAGTTAAGTCAGATGTAGGTGGGAAATCTTTAATCTTCTTTGGAAAATAGTGACTAACAAATAAAACCGAGTCTTGCACCCTTAGTGTGGTTATCAGACTGGCAAAACAATATAGTAATCTCACCCAGTTGACTAACCCTCGCGGTCATGTGAATGGTTAGGATGAGAAGGAAAGAGTGAGGAGGGGGAAAGGGACAAGAACAGTAAAGACACACAATTACAATTCCTTTGCTTTGGTTTCGCTTGGTTTGGCTCAATCACCCAACCTAGCCTTCCTGTCCAAAGTCCTCTGTGAACTTTTTCAGTTTCTCCAGGTCTTGTTCGTTAACTGTTGGCTTCGTGTTGGACTGAGACCTCAACATATCAGCCTGAAAACAGGGTGGGGAAAAAGGAAAAGAAAAAATAAAGATTTGAACATGTTCCAATGCGGAAATGGGTGGAAAAATTTAGGGTTTTAATATTCCTACCATGGATACCACAGGTTCCAACAGCTTCTCCCCAGGGACTTCCATCCATGTCATTTCAATTGCGTTTGGATCACCCGGTGAGCAAGGAGTCAGGAGGTCATCTATAGTGACTTTGGGGTCATCTCTTGATGGACCTCGTACCTTATTCAAATTAAATATTTAATTACAACATTCACAGCATACTACAGTTTAGAATTAAACAGACATTTTGAAAGGCATACCCGTTTGAAGTGGGTTGCTGACTGGACCTTTCGAACAGGCTGCATTAGAGCATCTCTGACAATAATGCTGATATCTGCTCCTGAGTATCCGTCTGTCTTCTTGCCCAGAGTGTTAAAGTCAGATTCGTTGAGACTGTTGGGGGTGGAGCCCAGATGGAGCTTGAACATGAAGGCGCGGGCGTGCTCTTCAGGCAGAGGGATATAGATTCTCTTCTCAAATCTGTGATGGTTTTATTTGACCTCAGTGAGCACACAGGCGAATGACAGCAGAACAGCAACTATAAATGACTAATAATGATTACCTCCTTCTGATGGCTGAGTCTAGAGTCCACGGAATGTTTGTTGCGCCGAGAACCAGGATGCCTTCATTGTCATTTCCAACTCCTGTACAAAAACACAATCAGTGCAAATTAAATATGAGCTTCTCTTACTGTCAAACACCTCCTACTTAAAATCTGCAATCACATAAGATTTCTATTACAGGCCAGCCAAAGATCAAAGAAGTGGATGTTTAGATACCTCATAGGTTAGAGACATAACATCTGTGCAGCTGGATCAAATTAGCTGGAGTTTAAGTCCAGATTCAGAGCAGATTATGGAAAATTTGTACTAAATGTCCTCTAAATTAGACCAGATTGAATTACAATGTTCATATTTCTGTGAACACGCTTTATGCAGCCATCCAGGATTAAATGGGAACTCTAATATTTCTTAGTAATTACTCTTACCTAAAAGGTAACTTAGCTTTATTATTTATTTTAAGCTATAAAAGAGGGATGTATGGGGTATGATTTTATTTCATTTTTAAGTTCAGTGTTCAGTAACCTAAATATTTTGAATGCTTATAAGTACCTTATAGTCATATAACAACAATTTACATACATTTGGTTATCCCATCATGGTGTCAGTAAAATTTTAAAATACAGAAAGATACTGAAATAGAAAAGTCACTTTACTGGCACAAATATTTCATTACTGAAAAAAAAAACCCACATTCATTTCTCTTATTATTTATACATCATTAGTAATCACCCTTACCTTGCATCTGAACCAGAAACTCTGTCTTAATACGGCGAGCAGCTTCACTCTCATTCTCACTTCTGGACCCGCACAGCGAGTCAATCTCATCAATAAAGATGATAGAAGGTTTATGCTCTCTTGCGAGGCTGAAAAGGTTTTTCACCAACCTGGGAAGCAAAAGGAAAGCTTTTAAGGAAATGAAATGGCAGCAAGAGCTGGCTGCAGGATAGTTTTGTATATTATATTCCAATATTGCACATTATATGATAGAAAGTAAAATCATATGGTTAATTTGTGCTTCTGTGAATTGCTGCTCACTTTTCACTTTCTCCCAGCCACTTTGAGACGAGGTCCGATGAGGAGATTGAGAAGAAGGTTGAGTTGTTTGCCTCTGTGGCGACTGCTTTAGCCAGGTAAGACTTTCCAGTACCTGGAGGGCCAAAGAGCAAAATGCCCCTCCATGGAGTTCGCTTTCCTGTCAGTCAAGCAAAGAGGTAATTTAATCTAAATTAGTATGACCACAACATCACTTACTACACCCTGACACACAAATATTTCTTCTCTCATTTAAGAACCACACAGTGAAGTGGGTTCTTATTCACAGAGATTTACCTGTGAAAAGGTGCGGGAATTTGATTGGAAGTATAACGGCTTCTTTCAGCGCCTCCTTGGCTCCTTCTAAACCAGCAACATCATTCCATTTAACATTTGGTTTCTCCATAACAATTGCACCTGGGAAAAGATAAACAGTACATTACTGACAAGCCTTATATTTAAACTAATAAACATGCAAAAATATACATACTATACAGAGTGGTTTAACATAGAAGCACGCAACACCAGAAGGTTGAAGCCATCAGGTTTCAGTGGTCTTTATATTGATTTATATTAATATAAAGATTTAAGAAATGTTACAAACCTGAGAGTTGATTTTGGAACTTCTTTTTCTCTGGATCATCACCCTCGTCACTTTCATTTCTGGAGACAAAAACATATTTTATCTTGATTTTCCAATCATATGACATTAACAGCATCACATGAGCTGATTTGCTCTACTGCCCCGCCCAGTAACACACCCTTTGTCATCAGATTGCGACTCTTTGACAGGCTTAGCAGGGGCCTTATCTTTCTTCTTGAGATACTCTTTCAGCTTTTCTGCTCTGTCCAAGTATTCTGCACATTTTGCCCGGATGCTCTGTTTTGCTTTGTCACCCTGGGCTTCATCTGTCAGAAATCAGCACACACACAATATACATTACAAAACAAAACAAAAACAAACCAACAAAAATTATTGTACAACCTTTTTGCTTTAAAACGAAACCCTTCTTTTAGTAATTTTAAAATTATACAACTATTATCATTATTCTTACTATCAAAGTGTACAAAACGGCCCACGGTTTTTTTAAGTCACATGAAGTCATCTGTCATCTGACCCACAAAAACGTACAGGTATCAATGACTATTATCAAACTATGATTTCTGTCATTATCACACATGTGCCATTGTGCTGTCTCATGCCTCACATTTCACCACATGAAGGAAGTACTGAACAGCAGCCTGGTATAGGCGTAAAGCCTCCTCGTAGTTCTGGGCTTTATCCTCCTGAGCCGCCTTGCTGGCAAGATCGATGGCTTTCTAAAATAACAAAGGACAATGTCAGTTCAGTTGAAACTCGCGGCTGTTCAAAAGAATAAAGAGCAGACAACCTACAAGTCATGTCTTTGGATTATGAGACACATATAGATAATCAAAATAAACATCAAGACAAGAAAATTACAAGTACCAACACATAAAGTTGGAACTTTAACTGAGTAAGGAAATAATGATAATAATATTAAAACAATCTACTAAATGTCCCCTAAAGCTCACGTTAGTAAAATATAAAGTGGTCGTAATCTACTGTAAAGCTTCACCTGTGCAGTGAGGTGACACCGCGCGCACACACAAACACACAGTCCACGCTTTCTTTCACTTCCTTTTTGTGAGTTTATCTATAAAGAGCAACTTCAGCAGAATTTACATGTTCAGAGAACAACCCAGAATACCCCATTTTGCTCTTTAAATTTGATATCTTTTCTGAAGCCATTTAAAAGTAGCTAGCAGCGTTAAGCTGATTAGGTATCTTGTAGTCCAGTTGTTAGCAACTCAGTAATATTATGAGGCTTCCGGCACAATTCAGCTGAAAAGAACAAAACAGAAACGAAAAAAACCCAAACTGAATCTTTATAATACACATGGACCATAGTATCAGGTTTGAGTGGTCAGTATCTTACTTACTACAACACTGGCGTCTTGTGGGATAAGCTAGCCAAGTATGCTAATTAGCAGCTAATGTTACTAATGTTGTGTTTTTTAACACCGATGGAAAGGTTGAAACCAAGCGCAAACCTTAAAAACTAGCCCAGAAGTGTTTCTTACTAGCACCTAGTACACTGTAGCCAATTTATTTCAACGTTTAAACAACTTTTATGGCGTTTTTTTAAAGCTATTTTTTAGCCTCCTCTAGGGTTGGTCCCCCAACTTACCTGTAAATTGTTGTTGGCAGCCATAACGGCGGATCACTTGCCCAGTAATCAAAGCGAACGTAACACCACGCGAGTAAACTATTTTTTAAACACTCTACTTAAGAAATCAGCTACACGCGTAGACTGTAAACACGCAAACGAGGTTTCAAGCTGACTTCTTTTGGTGTTTTCGTATCTCTGAACGCTCCCTTCTCAGAGCCGAGGAAGATACTTCCGCATTGAAAAGTCGATACTCGCGTGCACGAAATGTAATGACGTCAAGACGTAGCCTCGACACAGTCATCGTAAACACAGGTCATAGATGCAGTTCAGTAACTGTCACCATTCAATGCTGCCCTTTTTTTCTAAAACAAAAAACTGCGCTTGTCCTAACTATTTCAGCCCCGTAATTCTCTTCATTATGGTCACTCCCAATGAAAATTTAACATTTTCAGCTCAGCCTCCTGCCTTTTTGTCGATGACAACACTTCCAAACATCATAGCAGTTTTTATATTTTTCTGTAAACCTTCTCTGTTGCTGTTATTGCTATCCTTGTCTTACAAATCACTCTAATCTCCACCCTCTTCACCCTGCCTGCACTCTCTTTTTCACCTCTCTTGAGCACTGTTTGTTGCTTTGAATGGCTGACCCAAGGTATTTGACTCTTCCTGACTTAACTTACTCCACTCCTTGTATTTTAAGACCTATAAAGTGAAGACTGGGTATGGATGAACTTTTTCACACTTCTATAAATTTTGTGTTGCTGTCATGTGGTGTGTGTGTGTGTGTGTGTGTGTGGTTTGTCCTCTTTATATTATTATTATTATTTTTTTTTAGTTTACAACAAATAAATGTCCCTTGAAGTTTTGAAGTGATAGGCAGGACTCTCACACTGCCCCACCCCACTAATTTTTTCATGATCCATTTGTAAAGGGAATATTTTGTACTGTCATATCTGTAATGACCTCTTTATTCACTAGGTACTCCTGTAGTTCTTCCGCTCTGTCCAAGTACTGTTTACATTTATCTCTTATCTTCTGGTTGCCATCTTTACCTTGAGGTTCACCTGAAAGAAGAAAACAACAATGAAACAATGGTTTCAGCAAACACACAAAGATTTTCTCATCACAACTAAAAAATGTGTTGGCCTAAAACTATGTAGCTGTTTATGTTTCAGCCAAATTCAGCCAAGAGTTGAGTGTATTCCTTCACTGATGTCCAATAGTGCAGCCACCTTCAGAGTGAAGGGACGGCGTATACTGTAATATTTCAGATAACAGTAGGGTGATATTAGCTGCGTGATATTAGTCACAATGGTGACGCACGTTTCAGAATGTGGAGAAAGTACTTGACAGCATGTTGGTAAGAGCGGATGGCCTCCTCATAGTTTCCAGCCTCGTCCTCCTCTGAGGCCTTCTGTGCTACGGCAATAGCTTTCTGAAACGACAGGACATGGATCAATAGTTCAGACCTTGTGTTTCTATTACATCCACCAGCATAGTTCATTCATGAACCTTAACAGGTCATAACACCAAAGTGTTCTATGAAGTATCCTGATGTTTCACTATCTGAAGTCAGAAACATGGATTATGAAGGAACACTAACAATAATAAAAACATTGAGGCTTTGAGCTAGTGCATAAATTGGGCCGTTCCAAAGCTGAGTAAAGGGAAAGGAAAATATAATTAAATACTGATACTTTTAAATGTGAAAATCCAAAAAAGTTCATGGCTTTTAAAGATGACCTACCTGTATTTACCCATCTTATAATAAATTTGGTAATCAATATGCATGCACCATTTATGAAGTAATGAACCATCAGGTTCACACTGCAGATAGACACCCTGAGAGCTCCCTTCATAACCTTGGTCTGAATTTTCTATTGGAATGAACTTCCATGCATTATTATCATTCTGTAGCTGGAAATGTTTCTTGAATTTATAGAAGTGTTTTCAATTTTGTGTTTCCTGTTCAAAACTGCCAGTGAAAATCAGTCAAGACTGTTGCTGTTATCTGCCAATCTCTAAAAGAAACCTCATAAATAAAATGTGACTGTACTGTCTTTCATCTGTGTGAACAGACTGAACCTTACAATGTAAAACTATGTGGAAAATTAGCAGAGGCTATTGTGTGCCATCCACCTCTAGCTACCCATTCGTGTATTATGAAAAGCAATATACACTCAATGGACACTTTATTAAGTACACCTTGCTAGTAAAGGGTTGGACCTCCTTTTGCCTCCATAGCTGTTCTTATTCTTCATGGCACGGATTCAACAAGGTGCTGGAAACATTCCTCTGAGACTTTGGTTCATAATAACGGGATTGTGTTACACAGTTACTGCAGATTTGTCAGCTGTATATTTATGATTCAAATTGGCCATTCCACCCTACACTAAAGGTGCACTACTGGATTAAGGTCTGGTGACTGTGCAGGCCATTTACAGAGAAGTCATTGTCATGTTCAAGAAACCAGTTTGAAATGATCTGAGCTTTGTGACAAAGTGCATTATTCTGTGGACATAAAGGGATCGACATGGTCAGCAGCAATGCTGGAGCTTAAATGATGCTCAGTTGATACAAAGTGTTGTAGAAACATATCACACACCAATATATCACCATTACCAGCTAGAACTGTTGATACAAGGAAGGACAGATCCATACTTTCATTTTATTTATACCAAATTCTGACCCTACCACCTGAATGGCAGAGGATACGGATACTCAGACCGGGAAACATTTTTCCAATCTTCTTTTGTCCAGTTATGGTGAAAACATGAGAATTAGAATCAGTTTCCCTGTTCTTAGCTGACAGGGGTCGAACCTGATGTTGTCTTCTGCTGGTGTAGCCCATTTGCTTCAAGGTTAGACATGTCTTGTGTGTTCAGAGAGGCTCTTCTGCGTACCTTGGCTGTAACAAGTGCTTATTTGGATTACTGTTGCTGTCCTATCTATGAAAAGCAGTCTGGCCATCAACAAGGTGTTTTTTTCTCCTGTGTGGTAAATCCCACTAAATACTTTGACCAACGAGTCTGCCTCCAACATCTACGCCGTGTTCAGAGTTGTGTAAATCACATTTCTTCCTTATTCTGATGCCCAGTTTGAACATTGCTGTGTCAAAAAGTGATATCAGATGCTTTTATGTGCTATGCATTTTCTTTTATTGTTAACTAGACTGCAGTTAGCAAGATTATCAGGTGTTATATATAAAACAAAGAAATGACCTGTTTTGTAAGTATCTTTATGGGTCTGCTTTATTGTACATATGTTATCATATATTTTAAAATAGCACTGACTAAAAGAGTCTTTACAGAACCATTATATTTGTTGTCATCTCTGCTGCCCTCTTCAGCAGCTCACTCTTAAACATGACTTTTTAGTGGCAGTGAGACTATTTATAAAAGATATATAAAAGTCTCTTTGCCAATAAACTGATTGCAGCTTCTACCTCTTGACAGAAATGTTGGTTGTGGCTCAGAATGACTTCACGAGAGACAGATTTGACATTTGTTCCACAGATTATAAACCAACACGTCATTTACGACCGTTTTAATACAGGCTATCTTTTCTTTTTTTTTGCACAACACTGCCCCTAAATGCACTGGGTTGCTGCCGTGTGACTGGCTGATACGAGCAATTGAGCAGATTTATCTAATGAAGTGGTCGTGAGGGTATTTACTGCCGTCATCAGATTTAACAAACAGTAGAAAAATACATTATTAAAACTAGTTAGCTCACTGATTATAATTAACCCTGACTAAAACACCTCGTTACTTCTTTCACGAACTGCCTCTGAATCTGCCGCGCTCATGTCAACCCTATTTTGCGGGCAGTGATGCAGTTAGCTCTGGAAGTGACCTAATGAGGCACACAAATAGAGAACTTAGAAAACAAAGCACGGATAAAAAAAAAAGTATCAACAAAGTCAACCGTGTCAAAACGAAACCTGCAAAACTGCAAACATGAAACACCCTCTGTGATTTCCCTCCAGTATGAGAAGAAGTTGCAAACACGTAAGAAACACGACGTTTTCCAGCCTTAAAGTTGTTGTTTTTTAACCTACCTGCAGATTTGTTGGCTCCATGAGGAGTCCCGTACGAATTAAAGAAGCACAACAGATTCAACACCCGAAACTCTGTTTCGTTTACTCGACAATGCCAGAAGTTCCTGTTTGCTTATCACCGCCTTAGCATTGTGACACACGCGTCCAACAAAGTAGCCTTGCCAGTCAGCCAGTCAGAAAGAATGAGAACGATGCGGGACACCCGTCCTGTCACTGAGTCACTGTACTTAATTGTTGTTGTGCTGGTTAAAGTCAATACGTGTTGCTGAATCACTGAATCATTGTCCAGCAGCATGAAAAAGCTGGTTCGGAATTTTATTGTCTGCTTTCACTGAAAAAAATTTAGGGGTGGCGTCACACATATAAGAAAGTCAATAAAAGTCAGATAGAGAGAGTTTTAGATGCAACTCGGTTGCAGTAGTTAAAAAAAGGCACATAAATCTGGACGTTCGCATGTGCGAATACGCACTAAAATCCCCTTCTCTGATGCGACATGTGATATATGCACCACTAGAGGTCGCCCCAAGATCACCGTGCAAGAGTCAACAACGTTCGAGTCATACTGTATAAAAGTTTGTATACGGTCATTGTGAACTCCTGGGGAGGGGAGGGGGCACTTCGTAGGTGTAGGGCGCGCCAGATTCTGCTGTTCTATATTCACGCGAAAACTATACAAATAAAACATGATATGAGGTTCCGAGTGTAGACTTAATGCTTTCACAGACAGTTTTTTTTCTATAAACAGACGTATTATTCAATAATCAGTCGTAATTCAATTTTTCCCCTTTTATGCCACACTTCAGAATCCAAAATATTGGATTGGACACCGCATTATTTAACGAGACAATAACATTAACTGGTGGAAAATTAAATTTAGTGGTCAGCACACTTCACGCTAGCTAAGGGTTGCTACAAAAAATATAGTATACTAATTCCCTGGTTGTCGGCGCTCCACCTGCAGCAGCTCTATTCTCCACCAGCTGGGACCGCCCCACGCTTAAGTCTGAATCTTTCATGTGTTTGGAGATGTTTTGGTTTAAAAGCTCCTAGAAGTCTCAAAACAGGGTCACACGCAGTGACTTTACACTGTTAAATCCTTTAAAAAAAGTTTTACACCGAAAAAGGAAAGAAAAAAAGGACAAAAGATGAGCTTCTGGTGAATGCTGTGACGGCAGACCTTTGGCCCCACTCAGCGGACCAGCGTCGAGCTCAGACCATCGACCTGACACCTGATAGCTCCAGTGTGCCGCACCGTCTGGTTCAGAGCACGCAGTGCTGTCTGCGTTGAGTTTGGTGACATGCGATGGAAATAGATTACACCTCCAAGCAGCAGAAGATCCACTTAAAAGCGTCGTTTTGGGATTAACAGACGCGTTAACCCGCTAAAAGAGAGCCCCCACGCGTAACTCGCAGCCCATTAGCGCATTTCATGGAGATCCTTAGATGACAAGACCCGCTGCACGCTGCGGGTTGCGCTCAGCAACACGGATCAGTAATTTTGGAACATGGCGAGAGGGATGAGAGGAGCTCATCTCCTCTTTGGATTTTTTATTCTTGGGTTGACGCTTTTCAGGGACGCGGACGGACAACAAACTTTTAATGACTTAACAGGTTTCAGTTTGAATCCACCATACTTTAACCTTGCACAGCGCTCCGGGATCTCCGCTACAGCAACCTGCGGACAGGATGAGGCTGGCACACCGAGATATGATTTATATTGTAAACTAGTCGGAGGGCCTACAAATGGACTTCTTACTCAAAATATACAGGTAAGGAAATAAGCCTTCGTGCATGCGTAAAAGGATGGGGACGTGGTGATTACATTGTAATGTGGGAACTCCTGTAACTAGCGATCCACTCGTCCTTTTTAATGGCCCAGTCCAATGCTCCTATTTGTGAGTAAAACCAGGAACCCCTCCGGGAACCGTGACAATTAACTGCCCGCCCTGACCAAGTTGCACAACTGCCAGAAATAGTTTTACACCATTGTAGTTGAGTTCCACATTTTCTAAAGGAAATGCCCTTTCAACAGGGGTCTTATTTCCTCAGGAGATCTCCCAGGGCAATAAGGCTTTTACAGCCCTATAATACTATAAAATGCACATAAGAGCGTTCCCAAGCTTTTTCAAGTCAAGAATTTCATTAATCTACATTAAAGATATCATATTTATTTGTTTTTTTGTCGTTGTTGCTTTGTTGTTGTTGTTGTTTTAAGCTTTTGGCAGTACAGGTAAGTTTTTTTGCAAGCACCTCCACCATTATTAAACATGTCTGCTAATTGTTTCTGAATACTAACGACCTGATACCTTTTAGGGTCAGTTTTGTGACTACTGCAACTCCGTTGACCCAAACAAAGCCCACCCTGTGACCAATGCCATTGATGGGACTGAACGGTGGTGGCAGAGCCCTCCTCTCTCCAGGGGGACTGTCTACAATGAGGTGAATGTTACCCTGGACCTTGGACAGGTGAGATTATCATAACGCACACTACACATGAACAGATGTCTCCTGGTTAATACCAGCTGTGTGAATAATGATAGCTCAGTGGTGTCAGTAAAACATAGCACCTGAATGTTACAAGGGGAGAAGAGGAACATTTATGTCTTCCTTTGCCATTGCTTTGTGGCTGTGAAATAAGTTATTCCATTTGTGTGAGGTGACAGAGCACCTTTGCTGGTATGAAATGGGAAGTCTGTTATATTCTTGTACCACTTTCTGTCTTTTTGTTATTGGTCTTTGCTTTGTTTTTGCTGCTGCTGATTTATTTTTGATATGCCGGCAAGAAATCGTTTTTTTAAAACTTCTCTTTTTTTCCCTTCATAAGTATTCCAAAGGTGTAACATGATTATGTTTTCAGTGTGAGCTTCATCACCTCAGCTAGCAGTAATCATGTGAATAATGTGCTGCAGTTGGACTCTTGCCAGGAATCAGATTCACGCCCCTTTAGCTGGAGAGCATGCTTCCATCCTGAGCTGTGTGTCTCTGGCAGGAGTTTGGCTAACGGCCCATAAAACAGCACCTCATGCTCAATTATCCACCGTGAGGAAAGAGAGGAATGCTGTCTCTGGATTAGGGATCAGGAGAATGTAAAATCGAATAGGAGAAGTTTAGGTGGAGGCATGGACCTCTTACGTGATCAGGGTTTTGACTAGCTTTGGAGAAGACTTCAAAAAAATAAATGAGAGAGAGGAGCAAAAGTGCTCCCCTCCACACGTGTTGCATCTTTGGCTCCCAGTGGGCACTGTGTCAGACAATGGGTGTGGGCTTTTCTGTCTCTGTTTTTAGACAGACTGAGCTGAGCAAAGCTCCTGCATGGTTAAATATAGTCCAAGCTTCCAAGAGGATGGACACATGCAGGGCTTTTAGAGATGTCTGCCTTTAATACGTGGTAATGCTCAGTTTATTTAGGAGCAGGGAAAGCAGTATTATTGCATTATAGGGTTCTAGAAGAGTGTTGCTAGATCTCGGACTGTAACTCAACCAAACAAAACCCTGCCTCCCTTCAATACAACACAATCTTAACTACATATGCACACACAACACACCCGTTTCACCTATATCACAGTTTTTCTTTTTTTTTCCCACCACGACTCTAAATGCTCACCTGCTGCCCTTGCATCCTAATGTTTAGTGCTCAAATCGTGTTAAGATATTTTTGTTTTTGTAATTAAATTATATGATCATATGTTTGCAGCTCCTTGATGCATAGAACAGGGTTGTCAAACTCATTTTACAGCTCAGTTTTAAGTGGGCCAGGTCATTAAAAACTACGGTGGGCCTGAGAGGCCAAACGGACCGCAACTTAAGAAAAAAACAGCAATAAGAAAAATGCTGCAAAAGCACACAAAACACAATGGAAATAGGAAAAATGACAAAAATAAAAAACAGAAATAGGAAAAAACAGATTTCCAAAAGCACAAGGGAAGTGTTTCTGGAGAGACAATAACCCAACGGACCAGTTGCAGGACCCCAAAACATGGTGGGTGTGTTTTATCATGATTCATATAATACTGATGACGGATTTTTAGGCTAATAGTTAGGCTAACACACTTACCTCTCATCTTTTCTTAACTCACAAAACCGATAGATCCTCCACTTCTTTTGAGTGTCTCCCAGCGCAATTCTTAGCATTTTTTGGTTCCTGCAACTGGTCCGTCGGGTTATTTTCTCCCCAGAAACACTTCTCTTGTGCTTTTGGAAATCAGTTTTTTCCTATTTCTGTTTTTGTTTTTCCTATTTCCGTTGTCGTTTTTCCTATTTCCGTTGTCGTTTTTCCTATTTCCGTTGTATCTTGTGTGCTTTTGCAGCGTTTTTCTTATTGCTGTTTTTTTCTTAAGTTGCAGTCCATTTGGCTCTCAGGGCCACCGTAAAAAACCCTCTTTCTGACAGTGTAAAGACGTTCAGCTGCACATTAATCCCTGATATCTCAGTATAAGAAGTGCAACTTCAACAGCACGCTTAAGTTTTACGACATGATAAAGAAATGCTGCTCTATTTAATGAAAGAAATCTGTCAGCACAACTCTTTGGGCTTAAATTGTTCAAAAATAAATGTGTAAAATTACAGAAAAAAGTTTTGGTAGGTCATTGTGCAGATTGTAAATATAAAGCAGAAAAATTTTGGTTAATTCACAAAAATATAGTATTTATTTATTTGTTTCTTTATTTGACTGTGGATACATTGTAAAAAACAACAACAAAAAAAACCCCCAAAACTTACATTACTATTGTAGATAGTGAAATAAACAAGAACTTTTCTTTTACTTCATTACTTTTTTGTAGTATGAAAGACTGTGGGGGAGGGCTTCATCAGTAGGACGAGCTGTAAAATGTATGAAAATGCAGTTAAAAGTCAAAATGTCCTTTATATTTTCCAAAGATGTCCGGTTGGCTGGGCCGATTCTGGTCCCTGGGCCTTATGTTTAACACCCTTGCTCTAGAATACCAAATCAATTATCTGACCAGGTTACTTACATTCGTATATGTGATGTTTGGGGTGTGCTTTATTTACCCTATTGCTGTGTTTCATGGCTTTCTTCCACCAAACAAACATAAGCCTGTGCATCATCCAGAAAAGTGCTCTAAGCTGCCGTGTTCTTTGAGTGTTCTGTGTAAAACTTTAATAGCTTTGTAGATTCTTTTTAAATCCATAGGATCAATTGTGTATACAGTGAAATATGTGGGCTAGACTGAGCTGAAAGGGTACTGTGGTTTCTTTCAAGAGCAACGCAGGTGGCTGTGCAGCTCTTAGGAGAGATATTAGATAAAGGCACACTTGATGTTTATGTTAGAATAATGAGGTTCAAAGAGGGGGGCTCTTTTGACAGAGCTGCTTCCGGTCTGTCTCTTTCAAAGACGACCGTTTGAAGCATGGCTTGCCAAGTTTGAAGCTAGACTAAACTGATATAAAGTGACTTGAACGGTTGCTATGATAAATTACACCAGTATCCTGCTGCCTTGGCTTTAATGGCAGTGTGGTTCTGTTGGATACTCTGTCAGTTGGACTAAAATGTAAAGTTTTTATTTTTGCTAACTTGTCTAGATTTTTTATTTGGCTGGAACATGTGTCATCACTACAAGAAGCAGTCAGGGCATAACTGGGCATTTTCATTTATTGTACTAATAACAGTCTCAGAAACAAAGATTCGGACAGCAAGGTTTTCTTTTTTTACATGTAACAATCCAAAAGAACTCGTTATTAGCTGTTTGATAACAGAGTCAAGTCAAATATTCCTGTGTTGTTGATTCATGGCAAGAGGGGGGAGGCTATCTTCAATATCCTGCATACAGAGGACTCACATCTATACATACAGCAATGTGCAAAAGTTTTGAGCTTCCCCTCATTTATTTATATTTTTCTTACCTGTGTTGCAAGTTTTTTATTATTATTTTTTTTAGCAATAGTGTTTCAGGCCTTCTGATGGGCTCTCAAAGGTTTTCTTTGAAATCTTTTCCACTCATTTTAAATTCAGTCATTGTTCCTGACTCTTTTCAAAAGAATGTGTTTTGTTTGTTTGTTAAACTAATCTAAAAGGCACCTAACTCAAGGGATGAACCAGTGTTGTGTCTACACATAGCAGATAACTTAGCAAAGAGACGGTTTTAAATTATATTGTATTTCCTTTTGTTACTGTATAAATTGTGTGTCACAAAAACACACAATTTATAATCTACTATCTACAGTAGATGGATTGTGGCTGTCAAGAAGCCACAGGGAAACAGGGAGAAAAGGTATGTCAAATTACAGAAGAACTGGACTGTAAAACAATGGCAGGCCTGATGAATCCAAATGTGATTTGAATTTGATTCAAATCATCGTGAGTGTGAGAGGTACAAGAGTGAGCGTAAAACCCAAGCTCTGTCATGTTTTGGATCTGCATTTGGGTGTTGGGATCTTATCAGAACTGATGGAAATATTTTGAACCACCATGCAATGCCATCTGGAAAACATCTGATTGATAACAATTTAATTTTTTAGCATGAAAACTGATCCCAAACATACATTAAAAGCAAAGTGGTTTGTTAGTTGTTTTATATGTATAAAACTGGTTAACTTGAGCAGTAGGCTAATAAGATTTTGGTTATAGTTTTTGTTAAAAACAATTACAAAAAAAGTCCTGGTGTTTAGGACTGACGGACGGTCAACTTAGGCAAAAAAAACCAACCAGTTTTTATGTTTTAACAGCTCCATTGTTGATAATATGTTCTGTGGCCTTTTGCTCCCCTGACCCACAAAAACAGCATCCTCTCCAAGTTCCTCAACTTAACAAAGCAAACACTTCCACAGAGTGGAGCAAGGCTGCGTCTCCATTCATGTAGCAAGTTGGTCTGGAGAGGAAGAGCGAAAATGGGAATGGCTCGCAGGCAAGTCGAGATGAATTTGCATATTTAGAAAGTAATATGACATTTTTTAAAATAAATTAAGTGACTTTTAGAGTTTAACCATTGCCAGGATTGGGACATTGAAATTCCGGGGATTTATTGTCTTATTACTGGATGAGATTACCGATACACCCGTGTTTTTTGGTCCTGACCTCTTACTGCCATTGCACACTTTAAAAAACTCTTTCGATTTTTCACCTTTGTTTTTCAAAAACTCTGGCATGCGTATTTATGACATTATTTATTTTAAGTGACTGTGATGTTTTATCGCTGTATTGGCCTTGGGTGATGTCTGTGCTGTTTAACTGCTGTTCTGATTTATGTAGTGCTGTAATCAGGTCACCATATAGTTTGCCTGGGTTGATGATTAAAACTGTCTTACAAACTAATCTGAGTCTAACAGACAAAACCAAGACGGAATATTTGGAAACACAATGCGTTTTACCTTTTACCAGTTCTCAGGCAAACATTTGCTAAAACCTCGCACCGCTTTCGTTAACAGCCATAGAGGTCAAATGCTTCTTGTAGCAGGATTGCTTTCTAAATTGCCTGCAGCTAAGCAATCTACACTGCACAGGCCCCCTGCCGCAGACAGGCCAAGGCAAACAGGCAAGCTGCTCCCTGTTTTTGTGACTTCTTGGCTTTTTGACCTATGACCCATGACAAATCCTACCTTCAATCAGGAAACGACCACAGTGATCTTCAGTTACTCCCCCTAAACACCTTAATATGATGTTTGGTGTCACTGGCTTATTTACTTACTTGTTTAGGAATTTGCTTAGAGTGAATAACTTGGACTATACAGAGGCATGTGCAGGTTGCACAGATACACATTTTGTGTTGTGCATTTTTATTTTAGCACATTTTGTCAGAAACATACTTATTATGAATTGATGACGGCAAAAAGTAGCTTCTCTTCCTAGAACCTTTTTCCTTGTGAACCTATTTACAGGGCACAGTAAGTAAGCCATTGTTCCTCTAAATATTTATGCCATGTATCAGGCTACCAGTCACTCCTTTTTTCTGGGGAATGTATTTTAGGAGCCCTGACCACATGTGCTTATCTGCCTGAGTGAACCCAGAGTAGACCATGTGAGGCAAACATTATAGGCCTTACAGCAGTCTGTCTGATGAGAGTGAGCTGCTTCTCATTGGTAGAAGTCAGGCAGTGACTGAGTGAATATTGGATCCTAGTAGTTTAAACGACGTTCTGATTAATTACGTGTTTTGTTTTGTTTCATTCTTTTTTAGCTTTGAGGCATTTCTTAAGTCGTCTGGTGTTTATCATGTTCGTGCTTTTGCTGCTTTAAATAGCCTCTGATTGCAGAATGTCTTGTTATTTGTGATTTGAAGGTTATTCATTTAGAAGGCTTTGGTAGTGTGCACACTGAGACCTTTCACTTTTTAGAAGATGTGAACAAGTTCAAGATCTATGATTTAGCTTTGTAACAAAGTGGCAAGAGAGTGACTCAGGTTAATGCAATGTTTTTGGCTCTGTCTATAATTCAGCAATCGTCAAGAGAAAAAGCTTCCAAGAACTCAATTTTGGAGACATTCCCCTGGAACCTAATCCTCTTTCTCGGGGGTTCACCTCCCACAAAAGTTGGTTTGAATGTTTTATTTGCAGCCGTCGCCCCCTTTTGTGTTAGAATTCTTCTAGGCGGTATTGTGTGACATCCTTTCTATGCTCTCAGACTCTCACAAAAGTTTGGCCCTTTTAAGCCTTGCTGAAAGTGACCTGGCCTTCTCTTTTCACAAGATAAATGGCTAGAAATAGAGAGGTGGTGTAATTTGGTGGTGAGAAAAGAGAAAACACACATAGCGTAGAAGTTATATCTGAAAACATTTAATTTTCCTGGCTTGTTGAGCACTCTTGATGCTGTTTAATCTAATAGACATTAATGTACAACCATGCATGATGCTTGCTTGTATGCATGGGTAACCTTCTGGGTCCAGATTCAGTTTGCATGGCTGCACTGCGTCTCTTGAAACCATGTTAGAAGCGGATTTGTACTTTGTATAGGCTGTAATCCTAATTGAAGCTGTGATTTGCCGATGTAATCCTGAACAGTCAAAGAAGTGAGTAAATTGCTGTAGAAGAACTGCCTATCTATGCTTTGTAATAAATATTTCTTCATACTGTATAGTTGGCTCACCCCTGAGACAACATTGGCTGTTACATATCCCTTTTGCTTCGGTGACGATGGAGGTGATGTAAGTGCCTGTCTTTAGCTGGGCTGCCCAAGGCGCCAGGCCAACCCAGCAGATATTTACAACTACACTAACAGTCACACTGTGCTAGTTAGCATTAGCAGAGTGCATCACGGGTGACTGTTGGACAGCAGCTCCTCTTAAATCTGGAGCTGTGATGTGGAAAAGCTTGTGGGGGTTAACGTGGGATCTGTTCACCTTTTCAAGGGCCACGCCACCAGTTTGTACATAGTAATGTTATTCAGTGGTCACAGGTTTACTGACGCAGGCATTGATGCAATGGGAAGTTTCCTAGACCCATTTGACAGGGCTGTTTCATGAATAGCTCACCCATATATACACCCATGTATACTGCAGCACAATGCAGCAACATAGCTGCAGAATCTTACACATCACTACTAAAGCACTGTGTTCCATAAATATTTTTTTTGTTTTTTTTGCTTAGATTCCAATTTTTTAATCAGATTCTATCACTTGGTTATTAGATCGCTGATTTCTTCACATTACAGCCAGTTTTGAATTTGCATTGCTTTTAAAACATCCTCCAATGAATAACTACTGTCACACTGGACCCCCTTTTGCCTTCCGAGCTGCCTTAATTGTTTGTGGCACTGAGTCAACAAGGTGCTGGAAACGTTCCTCAGAGATTTTGATCCATATTAAAATCGCACAGTTACATCCATGATGTGACTCTCCTGTTCCACCACATCCCAGAAGTGTTCTTTTGAATTTAGATCTGGTGGCTATGGAAGCCATTTGAGTACAGTAAACTCATGCTCAAGGAACCCGATTTAGATTATTTGAGCTTTGTGACACGGTGTGTTATCCTGCTGGAGGCAACAATCAAAAGATGGGTACACTGTGGATACAAAAGGATATACATGGTCAGTAATTAGATCGGCTGTCTTTAAATGAAGCTCAAGTGGTTATTTTCTTGGCAAAGTGTGCCTAGAAAATAACACGCCCACCATTACACCACCATCACCAGCCTGCATCTTTAATACCATTCAGGATGGATCCATACTTTCATGTTGTTTCTGACCCTGCCAGCAGAAATTTGAGTTCATTAGACCAGACAACTTTTTTCCAATCTTCTTTTGTCCAACTTTGTTACTCTTGTGTGAATTGTAGACACGGTTTCCTGTGGCACTTGTTGTGGTAGTGTTGTCACCCAACACTTCAATGTTCAACTAGTTTCAGAGATGCTCTTCTGCACATCTTGGTTGTAACAAGTGGTTATACAAGTTACCGTTGCCTTCCTATAAGCTCAAAGCAGTCTGGCAATTCTCCTTGAATATCTAACATCGACAAGGAATTTTCAACTAAGCGTACATGGCTAAATGCACTGAGTTGCTCCCATGTGATTGGCTACTTATGTATTTACGTGAAGAAGCAGTTGAACAGATTTACCTAATAAAGTGGCGACTGAGTGCATAATGTTCAAAGCAGAAGTAGAAATGTACGGCATTATTACCAGAAATACTTCTCGTGCAATTTTTAGCCAACTGCTCGTCGTCACCATATAACTTCTGTCATGGAGACAGAGAAAAACATACCAGACTACCCCCTTCTCCTTCCACAGCCCACCTGTTGCACACAGACAAACAGTTGTACACTGCATTATTACAGACTGGAGTGCAACTGCTCCATCCCCACTGCGCTACGTGTCCTGTCTGGCACGGGTGATCCACTGTAACAGAAGGTGATGCCTCCCCTCCTTTAAATTGCATTCTTCTGATTTTATATCAGATTTTCAGGCGCTCACTGTCAGGATTGTGCTCTCAATCTAGATTTATTTTTTTTTGGTTGTACCCTTTGGTTGGACTTTGGGATTATGATGTTCAATATTGCTTGCAGTATTGCTAGCTTATGTCTCATTTCCTACCTGTTTAACATTAAAATAAAATAAAAGACATGGAAATGTTTGACACAACATTTTGATGATTGAGGAAGCTGTGAGAAAACCCTAACCAGTTCATTTTACAGTACACTTCATTTGATCTACACAAAAAGATTATAATTGAAGAGATCCACGTGGCAGGCATGCCTAAAAGGAGTATAACAACCCAAGGGTCATGCAATCAGCTCTTTTCTTTTGAGATCTTGTAGCTCCACAGCTCTAATACCTGAAGGGGCAAGCATGTGTGAAGTTAGAGGGTAGAACCTCTGTGTAGAGGCAACAGTGGGGTTGCAGATCACACTGAATGGTGCAAGTATATCACTTCTGAGCTGTCGCACATACAAAATGGGTTATTCATGTGGACAGTTTTGAGCCTGACATGTTAAGGGTTGATGGGTTTAGGAATGATTAGTGTGTGTGCATGTGTGTGTGTGTGTGTGTGTGTCAGAATTAATTTACACATTTCTACAGGCCCAAAAAGGAAAGGAAAATATGTTGTTATGCTGTTAAAAAGGTGTTTGGTCACGAGGGATGTGAATGGCTTTGTTGTTCTGTTGCGTTAATTAGGAGGTTGGAGGAGATCAGGATGCTTTACACCTTATATATATGACATCAGGTCTAGGTCAAGAATTTAAGAAGGGTGGTAAAAAGCAAAGAGGGTAGTTGTCAAACCTGTCAAAGCTAAAACTCTGACCTTTTTGACACCCACCCACACAGCCCTGTGTTGTGGGTGTTGAGAAGTCAGACCTCACGGCAGTACGAAGCCGCAGATGCTGGGAGGGGGAGAGGATGGTACTTCTCAACTGCCATTCCAAGTGTTTTTTTTACCTCAAGCTTGTCAGTGTGTTTCATGTCTTTCGTGCCACTACTCATGCACTTAACATGCTGTTACAGTATTTCATGGTTCCTTCAAACAATATGTAGGTACTGGACATATTTCAAGAGCATGTGTTTAGACTGGCAGGACACAGTTGGAAAGACAGGCCTGAAATTAAAAGCCATGCCAGGACAGGCATGGCTTTGCTTAAGCAGTTTCCAAGATCACACTGTCTGTTTCTAGCTGTGTTTGTTTCCGGAGGATTCATCTTGCCAACACTCAGTGTTTGGCATCAAGTCAATAATAAGTCCCTGAATCTTTGTGTCATCATCGCATTACTTGTAACTAAACTTTGAGATTTCATAGCGACTTGCAGACTACAGCTCAGTTTGTATCCCAAAAAGCTAGTTTTGTTGCACTACCCATCTTGAACCCAAATCTCTGTTGAAACACAGCTGGTGTCTGATTGTTTCAGCACTCTAATTTGGACTTTGGCTTCTTTTTTTAAAATTTTTTGTGACACTGGAGGATCTTGTTGCCATCTTTATCATCACAAGTGGTGGAGGAGATTTTCACTGCTGAACGTTGATGTCAGCAGCAGGTTCCTGTAAGCAGGGACACACTCTGCTTTGGGGGCATTAGGGGGGAAGGGGAATGTGGCGCTATGTTTGGAATCTGAGATGGGTCTGCGTGCCAGCCAGCAAGTCTCTCGCCACTGCACCGACCCTTTTTCTTTCCTTTTTTTTTTTTTTTACACTCGTGCCATCTCACCCTCCTGACATCTCTTAACGTCACTGCAGCCCATGTGAACCAAACTTCCTGCAGGTCCTCATCAGAACCAGCATACTGATTACAGCCAACTCCTGCTTCCATTTTTAGATTGCAGCCCGTGCAGCCGTGCATCTTTTTTTTGTTAGTTGCGCATCCTGTTGCATGCGGGTGGAAGTGTTCTCTGATTAATTTTAGGACACACCCTATTCAAAGCTGTGGTTGCAAGTTGTTTTATTTACTTTCCGCTTGGACCCTGATTAAAGACGTTTCCTGATTTGCAAACTGTTTTGTTGTTTATTGGTGATTGTCTGCAATCTTCAGGCAGAAAAAAAGGCGGACGTTTCCGTAACTGACCTCTGAACTCTCTCAAAATCCATCAACCTAACGGCTTCTTGAACTTGAGGTTTTTTCTTGTGAGTATAATTGTGGGTCCTTTTCGACACAGTAAGTCCACAGCAGATGCATTGCCAGACTTTGCTCTGCTTTGATATGTTTGTATTAGAGCTCCTCGTCTCATGCAAGTGAGTAACTGGAATATTTCAAATGCTTCCTTGGGCTTTCATCAATGTGCTGTGGGATGCTGGACGAGTGTGGGCCTGCCTTCATCCGCCTTGAAGACAGACAGTCTGTAGAAATGTCTGTTATTGAAGTAGTGCACCGCATTATGTAGATGCAGTTACATTCATGAGCTTAGCAATGAGTGCAGGTACTGCAGGCTATATGTTTTTGAACCATGCAATGTTTCCGCGTGCCAGCTTTTAGATAAACTCTTTCTAAACCGTGCTAAACAAGACATGGACGGGTGTGGTAGTCGGGTGTAGACGAGGCCTTTTTGTTGACACTGCAGGTGTCACGTGCAGGATGGTGTCAAATGTTTGCGATCCAAGCTATGTCAAGTCCATGCCAAGTCATAACAAAGAGACCTTTGACTGCACAAATTACATTTCTTTTGTACAATGTTCAATCAAGCTGAAGTCACCCGCTTTTAGGGCTTGATAACGATGTTGACGAACTGTAAAGGAAATGTACTGCGGTGAATATCACGGGCCTGACAGAAAGCTCAGTGTTGGCAGAAACCGTCACTGACATCATTCTCTGGCCTCGTGTGGACTGAGTATTCTGATGGGAGGTGAAGATAGAAAGTTCGGGGAAGCATACAGGGATCATGTGGGCTGCACCTGCACCAGTTTATACACTCTAACAAATGTTGGCCACACAGATACCGCTAAAGCTGAGACTCAAGAATAAAAGGGCTCAAAACAGGAAGTTCTTCCTCGTTCAAAGCCATTAATTCTGTGGTGATCATTTACAGAGATAATACAGCCAAGCTGTTGTTGTATCCATACATTCACAAGAGAGGAAATGATATCTTCAGAGCTCCAGGTCAAGCAGGGAACTTTGACAGAGCAAGTACAGGAAACTGTATTTTGCCAGAATTCATTCTGAACACTGGGTGCTTTTTTATTTATCCTCCTCTTTGCTCTCTCTCTCTTTTTATTTTTTTTATTTTTTTTATTTTTTAGCTCTTCCATGTCGCATATGTCCTCATTAAGTTTGCGAATTCACCACGTCCTGACCTGTGGGTGCTGGAGAGGTCTGTCGACAATGGGAAAACCTTCACCCCCTGGCAGTATTTTGCACGTAAGTTCATATGTTAATGCATTAAAAACCTTCTCCTGCGAGCTGGTGCACTTTTTGTGCTGTGAATCAAATATTGAATCCTCTTGAATGTGGTCCCAACTTGAATCAATTACTCAACTGAGTTTCAAATCAAGGAAACGTGCAGGTCTGCAGAATGCCTTTTAAAATAAATAAGTGCCGTTTTCTATTGTTGTCTATAATGATGTAATTAGTGATGACAGATTCTTTTAGACTCTGTTCTCATAAAGGTTTTCTCTGTGGATTAAATAAAAAAAAAAATCAATTTCAGTCATAAATACACAGATAGGGCAGAGTTTCATGTCTCTGCACTACACAGCTTTGGGCCTTTTTATGGAAAGGATTTAAAATTCAGCCTACCAAAAGCTATCACAGCAATCCAGGGTATTATACATTTCTAGAACTGGCAGAGGCAAAAAGAGTGTGGTCATCATTAACGCTATTAGTTATACACGTGTCTTTCCTGCCATGACAAGTCAAAGTGTTTCTGTAAAGAAAAAGGCCTGCGGACAGAGTTAAAACTTTGTACTGCAGTATGTTTAATCAGAGACAGATTTAGACAGGGAGTGGGTGTGAACGAAAACCTTTGATTAAATTTGACTTGTTGAAAACATGCGAGAATGTCAGCTTAATGACTGATTTTGGTGTATTAAAAGTGGCAGGTGGTGACACGCTGCAAATCTGACACTGAACTGCCACCATTTTACATACTTAATGCATATTTTGTATGTGCTGATTGGATATCTGAGGGAGGGTGGGATGCGTGCACAGAGCCTGCCAGGAGACACAGCTGTGACTCATCTGTTTTACAGTCTCAAGGTTTCCCTTCAAGTTTGTGTTCTTTCAGGAGCTATCATGAGTTAGAGACTATTAGCTTAACCTTGAGCTTTACCTTTAAAAAATTATTTCCAGCTGCATAAACACTGCAATTGCATATTATATCATTCCTTCCGGTGTATATATAGAGAGAGATTTGAGATTATTTAAAATCCCAGTTTTTCCATTTAAAATTATACTTCTTTGGTCTTTTCCTTTTGCATCATGCAAAAGGAACATGATCCTTTTGTTCATGTGAAGATGCCAATGTAATTTCTTTACATTGACAAGAGAACTAATTAATTAAATAAATGATTTATTATAAAAATATAAAGAATAATGGGTGTCTTCTTCTCCTTCTTCTTCTTTTTTTTGGCAGATTCAGCACGTGAGTGTATTGAGAGGTTTGGAAAGCAGCCCAATGCCCGTTTATTAAATGATGACGACCAGCTCTGCATCACAGAATACTCGCGGATCATCCCTTTGGAGAATGGAGAGGTAAAATAAAAATGTATTTCTTTCTCCTTTTTTCTTTTTGAAGTAAACCAAATAGCTTGATATTGTAATAAGCATTGTAAATGGATTGTAAATTTGTATTGTTTAGGTTGTGGTATCCCTTGTCAACGGCCGTCCGGGGGCCAAAAACTTTACCTACTCACCTGCGCTGCAAGACTTTACAAAGGCTACCAATATCCGCTTGCACTTCCTCCGCACCAACACCCTGCTCGGCCACCTCATCTCCAAGGCCCAGAGAGACCCCACCGTTACACGCAGGGTGAGACACACTGAACAACCTCGCACTATGGTGTCATGCTGGCAGGCTCTTGTTTCCCATTTGGCCTTTGCAGCACCCACCTGCTAGCTTGTTTTTTGCTGAAACAAGCGCACAGGCCTGCCCACATGTTCACCTGTGTTGAGACCCACTGCCAGGTCTGTCTGTTATCTATCATATGAGTCATCTTGGTAATTTCCTTGATACAGAGTAGTGTACAGGACTGTGCAAAACATCTGAGCTACTCCTCATTTTTTTTAATATTTTGCTTCCAGTAGCCAATATTTCTCCAGGCTTTCTGAAGATCTGTCATAGTGTTTCTTTGAAACTGGCTGGTCTTTCACTTATTTTCAGTCAAGTCCTTATATTTGACCATTTTTTATAAACAATTCAAGCATAAAAAGGCACCTAAGTTGCAAATAATTATTTGTTTCCATTTCATCAGTTGAATCCATGTCAAAAATAACACACTCAGACAGGAAGAAAAAAAATCATTTTATCAGCAACAAGCTAAAGCCCAAAGCGCTATTAGCCGAAAACTTTGTATATCTCAGCATGGTGTGCAGTGTGTCCTGAAAAAAACGTTGAGGAAACTTGTGGAGGACAAAAGCGGCAGACCTAACGATGAAAGTTATCTGAAAGTTGTGTCCTTAAGAAGGAAAAATATCCTGACCTAGGACCGGAGAGATAGATCTGACCTTTGAGTTGATCCAGCTATTGTTCACTGAAGCCTCATCAGAAATGGTCTTAGTGCAAAGGTGGCTGCCAAGAAGCCAGAAGTACAACAGTGTCTACAGCCATCTGTAAAACATTGAGACGACTCTGTCATGGTTTAGTCCTGCATTTCAGCCGGTGGGTAAGGGATGTCATGTCAAAACTTGTAGAATTATGAACTTTAAAAAATAATATCACATTTTGATTCATCATGCAGTACCATCTGGAAAGCATCTGATTGGCAGCAGGTGCCAATGATCAATGATCCTAGACACACTGCCAATGCAGTAAAAGCATACCTGGAAAGGAAAACGTGCAATGGAACGCCATCAGTTATGGTTTGGCCTTTCCAGGAGCCTGAACCTCAACATTACTGAAGCAATGTGAGATCATTTAGACAGAGAATGAAACAAAAGGCAGCCAAAACCCAAAGAAATGATAAGAAAGCTTCAGGCTGTGCTGAAGAATAAATATGGTGCTACCAAATACTTACTGTCAAGCCTGTTAGAACTAAACAAACCATTTTTTTTTTGGTTTATGTTTTGGCAAAATATAAAGACATGATGGTTTTGCACAGCACTGTATCTTTGTGATTTACTATTGTGTCTAAAACATCTGTTTAGTTTTCCTTATTCGAACCTTTGGGAATCAGTGATGTTGGCTGCCTTATCTCGTGTTATCTCACGCACTGATTCACCCCATAAAACTAGCATTATCTCATGGGTCATGGTTTAAGTTTGCACTTGTCAGCATGTGTGACTCACTTCTGCTGCCAAGCAGAGCCAGGCATTTGTTCTGGTGTGACTGGTGTCGCTAAGTTGCTGATAACATGGTTGGAAATTATGCTGCTGATAACATATTCTTTATTTGCTGACAGTATTACTACAGCATCAAAGACATCAGCATTGGCGGACGCTGTGTTTGTCACGGGCACGCACAGATGTGTGGTGGAGGCCGTAACCCTGACAACCCAAATAGGTTAGTAATACATACTTCACCTTCAGCTCTAAAAGATACTTGCCTTTATTCAGTGAGCTTTTTGTAGAATTGGGGCTCTTGTGTAAAACTATTACAGTAAAGTGGATTTAATTCTGAAAGAAAAGAGGCAAAGATTACAAATGCTGCCTCTAGTGTATGAGGTATAGTATAGATAAGATCAAGAGTGATCACTTGTTTCTGAAAAGCACAATTATGTTGTTTGTGCAGTGACTTCACCATTATAAAAAGCAGTAGATTGTTTTAGTTCCCCTGATTACTGGCTGTGATAAGATTTGGGATAAAGCGCTGCTTTGAACCATTGTAAGCATTAGTACTCTGAAATAAAAAAGTCCAAGAAAAAAGAAGAGGATAGGATTCGTGGATGCTTCACTAAGTTGGTTGTCTCATCGCTCTCATCGCTGTAATTTCCAGGTGCTGTAAGCGGCTGTTTTCACCTACACAAAGCTTGAACATCAAACGGAAGACAGGAAGAATTAACGCTGAATAGCAGCTGCGCAGATACCAAAACAAGGCTTAAAGCGAAGCAAATTTGAATGTCTATTTGTCTGACTGTCTGAAATAAGATTTCAGAATGAATGTTAGTGCTCCGCTGTGCGTCCTTGAGTTTGTAGATACCCGACTGTGTGTGCCAGTAAATATCAATGTACAGTTGGGACTTTTTCTCTGAAAACCCATCTTGGCACTACTACTGAATACAGGCGTCTCGTCTCCTTTCTTTAGTCGCCAGTGCGAGTGCCAGCACAACACCTGTGGCGAGTCATGTGACCGCTGCTGCCCAGGATTTAACCAGAAGCCATGGCGCGCTGCAACTGTTGACAACCCAAATGAGTGTCAGCGTAAGTATACATGTACAGTACTTCATTTAGTGTGTAACCAAAACCGCACTCTGCTACTCCCCATGCTGTTGGCTCCTTGAATTACTACCCCCAGAGAGGACTGAAGTGTCCTCTTGCCTCTGATATTTAAGCCCTATTGTGGATGCCCTGATATGGTATTGTGGTGAGCCTCAGTGAAGAGCTGGGAGGACATTCCTGATATGGTATGTGTGATGAACAGCACGGTGCACAACTTGCTTCAGGATAACTGGGTTTTGTCTGTTTAGGTAGCTGGTCAATGAGCTTAGTCAACCCTGCGCCGACCTAGATAGTGAGAGCTTATCAGCGAGCCATTCAGTCCATCAGCAGAGCCTTTGCCAACTGGAATCTAATTGCTTTGCACTGTTGACAAGTTTGGCCTTCATGAAACATAACCTTGAATCAGCCAGAGAAGTAAAGCAAGGAAGGAAACTTGTAATCCAGTCAGTGCACTCATGCAGTGCAAATGCACCCAACCCATTCATAATCATTAATAAGACAGGGTGGATTACAGGAAGAGGATATGCCATCTTGTTTAGTTTGGATTTTATAGTTTCTCTTGATGCTTAACAACCTTGACTTAATATTCCTTTTAAGAGAATGAGTAGCTTAAGGTACTTACAGGGGGAAAGGGGGAGTCAGAGGTAATTTACTGACAGTATAGAATAATACTTGTCTCTGT
>NW_005187405.1:6353075-6390243 GCF_000239375.1 Pundamilia nyererei
GTGTGTGTGTGTGTGTGTTTGTCTTGGGGGGTTTCCTCCTCAGCCTGCCAGTGTTTCTCCCATGCCTTCGACTGTTATTACGACCCAGAGGTGGAAAAAAGGGGAACAAGTTTAGACACCTTCGGCAGGTTTGATGGAGGAGGAGTGTGCATCAACTGCCAGGTATGTACTGGGTATCAAGTCTAAACTGATTCTTATGTTTGCATGTGTGTGGTTGAAAACAGGATAGAAAGTGAAGTAATATTCCATACTGCATGTCTCTATATCATTCAAGTCTTTTGCAGACTTCAGTTTGAAACTTGTGCAACTTGCTGTGTGAGGCCAAAGCAAACGTTCTTTTTGAAACTTTCTAGGAACTTTGTGACCTTCTTTTTGCCAAGATGAATTTGAATTGAGTGTTATGTTAAGATGGAGTGTTATGGATATCAAGTATTGCATAATGTCCACATAGATTAATGCAAAGCTAGAAACTTAAACTCATATTTTTTTGTTCAAGACTAAAGTTAATTTTGTTCTGTATCATTCTTTAGCACAACACTGCTGGAGTGAACTGTGAGAGATGCATTGAAGGCTTCTACAGGCCTTACGGTGTCCCTACTGAGTCTCCCACCGGATGCATACGTAAGCCACATTTTTGTCTGTGTCACATCAAAATGCTGTTTTCATACTGATGTTGTAAAACCTTACTATGCACTGATGAAAAAGACTGTGGAAATATAAGCCTATGCTGTTTATGCATGCGTGTGTGTATTTTTGTGGAATCCGTTTTTGCAGCTTCTCTGACATTTTTCAAGATACGACAACAGATAGTTTGGGAATCAACTATTGTCCCACCATGTTGTTATGTGACCTACAACATGTGTGATCAATGAGTGAAGCCAAAGTGTATTTTTATTCAAAGCAAGGCTTTAGCACCTCGCTTTAGACTGACACAGATGGCACCACTGTCAAGCACCACTGGCACCGCCGCTTGTTTTATTGCTAAACTGGGCTCTGCCATTGTTTACACTACTTTAATGGTCCATCACTATTCCTCTTGGTATAAATAGCTTACAGTTGTGTTTGCACATGACAAAGTAGTGGAATTAAAGCAGTTGACCCAAGAGCTTTTAATTTAATCATAAAATACACAAACTCAATTAAGTAGCTTAGTAGCCGAAAGTGTTCAGAGTCAGTAAACGTTCATCATTATTAACTTTTAAGAGCTCTCGTTTTGGGATTTGGGATGGTTGAAAGCTTTCTGTACGTGTTACTTTACTTTGTGAAAATTTTGGGTATTTTACCTCAATTTGTGCTCTGAGTGGGCATCGTCATCAGCACTGTTGCCTCACATTAAGAATTTGCTGATTTCGAATCGACCATGTGGTCGGGGTCTTTCTGTGTGGAGTTTGCAGGATCTGTGTGGGTACTCTGACCTCCTCACACAGGTTGATGATTCTCATTTGCCCATACGTGTGAATACGAGTGTGAAAGGATAACTGTCTCTGTGTCAGCCCTGCGACAAACTGGTGACCCATCCAACGTGTACCCCGCCTCCCACCCAATAGCAGCGGGGATATGCTCCAGTCCCCCCACCCCACCCCGTGACCCTGAAGTAGATAACAGGAAGAAAATAGATGGATTTTACTCTGATGATGCATGTGTTTGTCTATATGTGTATTTTACATCTACATTTTGCACATGTTAACATGGGCACTTTCTTTTTTCTTTTCATAAAATCACATGGCATCTACCAGCTTGCAGCTGTGACGAAAGAACTACAGCTGGATGTGAAATGGGGTCTGGATGGTGTATCTGCAAGCCACAGTTTGCTGGAGAAAACTGCGATCGCTGTGCTGATGGACACTATTACTACCCAGACTGCTTTCGTAAGTTTAGTTTTGCTCTCACATGCTAAGTTAACATTTTGCACAAATGTGCTAAATGCATGATTTTGGTGTTGCATGTTCAAAAATCATAAGACACAAATCTGTCTGCAGTTGCTGCAAACAACAAAAAGGTACAGTTAGTCTTTCCTGTACCTCATTTGAATCTTGACTCGAAGGGAAGACTTTGCTTTGTCATAGAAGGGTGCAACTATTCATGGTCAGTTTACCTGAACCCAGTCGTTAACAGCTGGAATCATGATTCAACATTGTTTTACTCTCAGATTTCTCCCTGAACAAACACATTTGTCCAAAGCCTT
Organism: Pundamilia nyererei; assembly: GCF_000239375.1. NCBI lineage: Eukaryota > Metazoa > Chordata > Actinopteri > Cichliformes > Cichlidae > Pundamilia > Pundamilia nyererei. The sequence goes on from NW_005187405.1 coordinate 6,355,261, forward strand.
TTGACAGAAGAACATCTTGCAGGAGTACACTTGTAAAGTTATTTCATGCGTCGCGTAAGCCTTACAGGTAGTGGACACATAAAAATACTTCCCCATCTAATCTCATTGATCTGATCTGCCAGCAGATTCAGGAGTCTGCTATGACTGGAGATAAGCTGCTCGATGTTTCATTTTACATTTCTTTCTTTAAGGCGCTAAAGCCATTCCTACAGTAATATTGATCTTTTTCTCTGTCTTTGATTGATAAACCTGCTTAAAACCGGCTTCTATTGAATTTCCTACAGCACTCGATTTCTCTATTCACACATCTATTTTCAATCAATTTAAAGTTATTCATATTTAATTGAAAATTAACCAGTGTGACAACAGAGAAATCCAAAGACTCACATCATTTTTGTCTTATCATCTAATGTTGATCGTCGATATCATCGAAACCTACAGTCCTTACGCAAACACAGCAACACAGGTTTGTAGTCTCAAGATGTGTTTTGCTAACACAGAATTTTTAAACATTTGGTCCTTATCATCAGCATGTTAGCACTGCCAAACTAGACTAAACATGTTGACTCGGTCATGAGAGAATTATTTGGGTTTGAAGAGGTGCTTGCTTGGTGTTTTCTGTCACGGCACGAAATGTTTGCAGCTTGTTGGATTTTGAACTGAAGATGTGTAACTTGTACACATAAAATCTGACAACTGTGTAACTGCAGCACCAGCTGAAACATTAACTGCACATCGTCTGCAAACGCTTGAGGTTCGTGTCTGAGTAAGTAAGTAAGTCTGAGTAAACAATACCTAAAATAGTTGAGCGGTTTTACAAGACAAAGGAGCCTATGTCATTCTTTGGTCTGTCCAAAGGTAACAAAGTCTGCCTACCAGTTCCTTTAAAGCTCAGTATTAAATAGGTTACAGTGTGCTTTTTTAAATGCATACACATCGTGTACTTGTAAGAATGGATGTGACAGTGGTGATGTGCTGAACTGTTCAGGCCTTATTACTCCTCCCAAGAAAAGTCGGTGCTTAATCCTTTATAAAATGATGAAAAGTTGTTTTTAGACTTTGTGCAAATCCAGGCTTGTTGTTTCCCCCCTGCGTACAGTTTACATTAAGCTGAGCTGCCTAACCACTGACTTTACTATTCAAATGCAAACATTGCTTAGATCCTCTCGTCTATCTCTTGGCAAGAAAGTGAATAACTTCAAAACGCGGGCGTGGGGGATGTTTGTTTTTATATGAGTAGTTTTTGTTTTGTGGATTTCAATTACTGCACCAAGAGAAATCCCCCCCCCCCCTCCCCCGCACCAATAAATAAAGTTGACACTGAGGTTTTACTTCATTACATTTTCCAGTCACTGGAGGTCTTAATTTTGTTCCTCTCTTTTGCAATCAGGATATCCAGTGTACCCAGCGACCACCAAATCTCCTGCAGGTCCCATTGTGGGTAAGATCAGTAAACAGACTTTTGCAATATGTCATATCAGACTTAGGCATTTTTAAACATCCGCTTAAAATGCTGTTATTACATCCTCCTTATTTTCTCCTTCTATAGGTCCCACTGTTTGCCCTCCAGGCTATTTTGGCGCGCCCAGCTGTCAGCGTGAGTGTGGTTAGACCTGATGTGAAGTGTCTTCATGGCAGTGCTTTTATACTCATTGCAACTTGATTGAAAACGTTACTGAAACTTGTAGTGATGGGTCGTCCGCGAACGAAATGGCTCTTAGAGCCGACTCTTTGAAGTGAACGACGCAAGCCGGCTCCTTATTGGGAGCCGTGAGGGTTTTTTTTTCTTTTTCTCACCCTCTCTCTCGCCCTTTTTTCCGCTAAACTCCGCACGCGCGGCCTGTACTTTGCGCTGGCCAGAGGGGGGAGGGGCGTTAGTTACACTCGCAGTAGCACAGGAACAGAGCCAGAGAGAAGGGACAAGGGACAACAAAGTCACATTAGAAAGGTATAGTAATCATCCACTATTTTCAGTTGCAGATGATAAAGGATTCAGAAATCATGCAGGCCCATATGACAGAAAATGTGCATCTTCTTTTTGTTTTAATATTTTCATTTATATTTAATTGTGTTGTGGTTTGCAGTGTTTTGTGTTGTTTTACGTTAAAGTTGTTTAAAAGAAAAAAGCTGAAAATTTAAATAGTTAAAAGTTTAAAATGTAAATAGTTGTTTTTTGTATTATATGATTTATTTATTACATTTTATGTGGAGTGAATAAATAAAGTATATTTATGGTGGCCCTTAGAGACAAAGCACGTACAAACTTCAAAACACGTACAAACTCCTAAGCATGTAGAAACTCCAAAACGCGTAAAAACTCAGACGCACTTCAAACCCCGAAGCATGTACAAACTCCAAAACATGTAAAAACTCAGAAGCACGTACAAAAGACAACAGAAGTGCTCCAGGATGCTAGGGCGCAGTGTTGAGCTTTTGTTACCTAGTGGCTACACAAGCTAGGAAGTATCAACAACCGGATTTGGTGTGTGGTAGTAACAGGTAAATGAACTTTTTTTTTAAAATTATTTGAATAAATATGAGTGCTTGTCTATAAATACACAAACAATACACACATGCTTTCAATTGTGTAATTTAAGTGATCTGGGTAGCTCTGTTTTGGAAGTTCAGTTAAAGCTAGAAATGTGTTTTGGAGTTTGTATATGCTTTAGAGTTTGTACGTGCTTTGTCTCTAGGGGCCATATATAAACATATAAATAAAAACACTTTTTTTACATTAGTAATTCCTTTTCTGCATAATTTTATATTATTGTTAATGATAAATTAATTAAAGCAACAAAACAACCTGAAGAGCCGGTTCGGAGCCGAAAGAGCCGGCTCTTTTTAGTGAGCCGAGCCGAAAGAGCCGGATCTCTAAAAAGAGCCGGAAATCCCATCACTAGAAACTTGGCCTTTTACAAAGGTCTTTTATAGGGTACCCTTTTTAAAAAATTCCAGACTTACTTTACTTAGAGGCTTTCAAAAGAGCTTTAGCGGTCTGTATGTGCTGCCACTGAGTCAGACTCTGTTTTGTCTTGATTTAAACTTAAGAACACGTGTTAGAGGTCAGTCAAGTTGAAGGCTAAATTTGTAGCCCATGTGTAACCTGGCATTTATTGTGTTTAGCTGGTCAAAATACTGGTATAATACATCCAGATAGCATGCAGTTGTTCAGAATAACAGTTCAGTGGTCTTACATTTTCTCATCCATCAATGGGACTTTATGTTCAAATAGTCTCATGATAGCAGTGGCCATTTGGGGCTATTTAGTGGAAACTAATATTATTTATAAGTTTCCTTCAAGCTGGGAAATCCATTATCAGTAATATGGCATTGCTATTAAAGTGAAAACCATCAGTTCTTGATTCTTTTCCTCCCACTCAATTCAGCTGTCAGAGAACGTATGCTAACACTGACTTACCTCTAACGTGTAGGCTCAAGAGCCTGTCTTTCAATCAACAGCCTTTGAAAAGCTGGCTTCATGCTTGGGAGCTGCTTAGAGGCAAAGAAAACTATGGTAGTCTCTTGGGTGGCTGTGCCAAGCCTATTCGGGAACCACTACCGGGCGGGGCCTGGCAGGGGGTGGGGTGGGCACCAGCATAGCTGTCCCACTGTGTGCCACACTATGAGAATAGTTCAACTGAAGGAAGTATTTGTCAGTCTTTTTTTTTTTTTGGAGTTCCACTAAAGGAAGAGCTCAGCCTCAATTATAAGCAAACGTTAATGTTCCACTAGGAATACACATTTGAATTTCTGTTAAGATTTAATTTGTTTGCTGTTATTGTTAAATTAAATGCTTCCACTGTGTTTTGTGCGCAGCGTGTATTTGTGACTACAGAGGGACTCTGGGTGGGATATGCGATGCTTTAGGCCGCTGCCTGTGCCAGCAGAGCGTGGAGGGCGAGCGCTGCGACCGCTGTCGACCTGGATACCACTCCTTCCCAAACTGCCGGGGTGAGAGAGACGTGCATGCCAACATAGAATTTGAACCCCGCAGACTGTAAAGAAACACAAAGTCATCAGTGTTACTGGTTAATGATTAGGAAACAGGAGTTTTATTTTAAAAGAAGTGGCCACAAGTGGTTATTATGTGGAACAGGAACAAAGGCAGCAAATCAGCGCTGTAAATGTTAATAGGTGTGACTGGAGTGACTTAATTACACAGCAGGGATTAGTTTGTCCAGCAATCTTTTGCTTTGTCAATACAGAGAGAAACTTCACTCTCTCCATGAGAGAGCTTATAGTATTATCAGATGGAAGTACACTTACATATTTGGCCTTTTTTAAGTCTTAGCTCAAGGTTTTTGACACTTGACCCTTAAAGCTTTAAATGGACCCTCCAGACAATCTGATTTCAGTAACAATTATCAAAGTACATGTGGAAAAATGCGTGTGTATTATGTGTGTTTTAGTTGATGTTTACAGATTTTTTGCATGTAAAGATTACTTATTCGGACAGATTTTTTTATAATGAGGTCTTTTCTGGGTCAATGTTTATACAGAGCTATAAAAATAGAATAAATTTTTGCTTTATTATTTTATTTCTTCAGCATGTCTCTGTGATGGGGCCGGCGTGGCCGACAGCGTGTGCGGTCCAAATGGTCAGTGTATTTGTCTCTCCAATTATGGGGGACGGGAGTGTGATGAATGTGCGCCAGGCTACTATGGATATCCTGACTGTGCTGGTAAGTAGGATTTGTCCCTCTATGTCTATCAGTATAACTACAGTAGATAAACCACTTGTGTACTTTTGACCTCTGCTGATGAGAAAGCTGCTGGGAAAAAAAAATGTAGCTTCTGGTTTGGTTGGATTTATGGTGGCCTCTTCTCATGACTTTGAAGGAGAAATCCTCCCACGGCATCCACAAAAATCCCACTCTGCCCCCTCAATTGATTTTTTTTAATGCAATTTGCATGACACGATGTTTCGCAGAGAGATAAAATATGTGATATTTATAGACCTCTTCCTTGTATGGACTCATATTCCCAAGAATAGACAACTGGGAATCACTTAAGACAATCTGATTCTTAAAATAAACAAGCTCATCCCAAGAGTTTCAATTCCTGTTCTTTTCTTATGAGATTCACTTATCCCTAAGGACAATGGCTGGGGCTCTGGAGGTAGAGCACCATCTACTCATCTGAATTGTTGATGGTTTGATCCCTGTCTCACCCAGTCTGAACCACATGTTACTCTTTGATGCATTCGTCTGCATGTGAATAGTAGACAGAAAGCACATACATGTGGAAAACAGTGCTTGTGTGGAGGGGTGAATGAGACATGTTGCAGAAAAAGGGCTGTATAAGAACCAGACAACTTACCATAATAATGCTTAGAGTTCTTATGTCTGCTTGTGTAACTGTCCCCAGCCTGCCGGTGTTCACAGGAAGGCTCATATGACGCAACTTGCGACCCGTTATCGGGTCAGTGCCTCTGCCTTCCAGGTGTGGTGGGTCAACTGTGTGATCGTTGCGCCTCTGGTGTGAGATTCCCTCAGTGCTCGGGTAAACACTTGAAATCATCAAACTCATAAAAGTAGTCATTTTTATGGACAGCGGGTAGATGTGTTATTTAGGTCATTATTGTTTGCTGTTGCTGTGGTTATTGTTGAAGCTCAGTAATATTACCTTTTCCTTTTTCATTTTGTACTTGCAGCCTCCATCAGTGTGTGTAACACAGCAGGAACTGAAGCGTCTGATCCTCGAACGGTGAGCCGCTCTCTGTTAAGTTGCATTTTTCTGTGCATCGTGGCCCTATCTGGAACAAGCTTTTATTTTCCTTGCTGATAGAAGTGGTCACAGTATAAATCCAGTGATGGGTGTGGGTTTGCATTGACTAACAGCCCTACAACTGATAACACAACTCCACGTCATCCTGCGCGGTTTCACAAGGAAGTGTTTTTCTGGTGAAAACCAAAGGAAATTAAAAAAGGAAAAGAGGCTTCCTACCATTATAAAGGGGAAAAACAACACGTAGTATTTATTTAGGCATCTATTGAAGTATTTCTGAGAGTCACCTTTCAGTTTGGGGCATAATGCACACTTAGAAGAAAGAAAGAAATGCTGCCAAGTTTCAGTGTAAAGAAACATCTTTATAGAAAATGCAGGCACTTGCAGTTGATTTTATCGCTCTGATTTTAAACAAATATAAGGCTTTCAACAGTAGCTACCAGTCTCAACAATTCTCAGACTCCTTATCTGTTGTTTCAGGGCTCTTGCCGCTGCCTAGCAAATGTAGAGGGAACCCTGTGTGACAGGTGTAAACCTCTATACTGGAATCTAGCTGTAGACAATCCCCGTGGCTGTATCGGTAAGTAAAAAGGAATTTGAATAATAAAGGAAAAAAGGGGGAAACATGACAGAAAAATGCTTATTTGGCATCCATAGAGGCAAAAATGTCCTAATTCTGACCATATATTTCTCAAGGCTTTTAAATTGCCAGGAACAATCTGACAAGGTACTGATATGAGCTTTGTCCCATCTTATACGTCAACGTACCTCTATCAACAAGGCCGGTTCTGCCTTTGAAGAATAACACATTATACAGGCAAATCCCTGCTGCCTGCTTCCACTGTGAGATTTCCTCCTGAGATTGCATAAAAAAGTATCCAGTGACACATTAAAAATAGAACGTCTGAACATCTACTTTTATAACCTCTACAAAAGCTGCTCCTGCTTTATTCAATTGAAACTTTTTAATATAGTGGAAACTAAGGAGAACAGCTTTGTTCACATATGTCTGTTGTTACTGCTCTGCTCTCTTGCAAAACTGTTATCGCTACCACGTTCCCTCAATGCTCAAGAAGGAGTGGGGTGGGGTGTTTTTAATATCCCAAGAATGCATCTGGTTGACTGTGGCTGGACATTGAGGGAAAAGTTTTCTTTTTTTCCCCACTCGGCTGAACGCAAGCTGCAGCCTGAAAAGCTCCTTTGGACCTTTGATGTGCAAATCTCTGAAGGCTGGAGGGTTTTACAATGTTGTGTTTCACCCGTGAATTTTGCAAAAACCTGCAATCAGTGTCTATTCACTGTAGAGCCCCCCACCCCCCTCTCCCATTTACATTTTCATAACCTCACCCATTTTTGTCTCTCATACCAGATTGTCATTGTGACCTGAAAGGGACTCTGAGTGGTGTTGGAGAGTGTGAACAGGTGAGTGTTTTCATGTGGTCGTGTTAATGTCAGCAGTTTGAATAGCCGCACATTTGCAGCATTAATCATCTCTTGATGGTCTGCTTGCACAGAAAAGTGGACAGTGTCACTGTAAGCCTAATACATGCGGGCATGCATGTGACTCCTGCAAAGATGGATACTTCCTGCTGCAGAAAAAGAATTATTACGGGTGTCAAGGTGAGAATGTGTTTCTTTGCTGAACTTCCAACCTTGGTTCTTGCTTACATGTGCTGTATTATTAAAGGCTACACAGTTAAGAAAGAAAATAGCAACCAAGCATACTTCCTTTTTCGCTGTTTTTACCAATGACTTTAAATATTTAGCGAGCCAACCTCAGTGCAACACTGACTATTGTTAGAAATTATTGCGTTGACTGAAAAACAGGTGCCTTAGTGCTGTTTTAAGCTTTTATCTTAACCAGCCAAAAGACTGGTCAGCAACAGCATAATCAATAAGAATTGCTACTCCTGCCACAGTAGTGGGCAGCATTCAGCTAAACTTACAAACAGTGATGACCTAGTGGCTCTTCACTCAAATTTTTAAATTCATATTTGTTATTTCTTGGGGGCTTTTTCGCTTTTACAGGAATCCCTTGTTGTCCTGCAGTATTGGTTAGATTTTCGTGAAATTAGACTAAGTTACGTTGATGTGACTGTCTTTTAATCTCCTTGACCTCTTAGTGGACTTTAATTCTCATTTCACTAACTGGGCCCACGTCCTCATTTTAGGTTTGACAGCGTTTTAGTAGGTAAAAGTGAATGCTTTGACATGAATTGAGCTGCAGTTTGAGGAAGGCCTCGAAGGGGACTGGCGACGGCTCCCGGGCCTGGCAGATCCCCATGTAGTAAATAGAAGTGAAGAAGCTGAAGAATGGAGAACAAGGAGGGAGGGAGGGTGGGGCACGTAAATGAGAATGATCAGCTTGCAGAACTGGGGGAACCTATATAGATGACAGCCGGAAGGAGCGTGTTTGGCGTCGTCCTGCTCCTGAAATTCCGATACATATTTGCACAATGCACTAATTCTACTTGCTTATTTGCTTGACAAAACTTTTAATAAAACCTCTGTTGAACATAAACAAGGTTGTTAAGTTTCTCTGTTAAGCCTGAAACTTTGCATTGGATACATTTAAACATTAAATGTTATTGTCCCTTAGTAATAAGAACAACCACTTTATTAGTATATAAGTACTAATGCATAGTACAGTACAGATCTCCTCTGAAGTTTAGGGACACCAAGACATTTCAATCATCAAAGCTTTTTTTTTAATCTTTCATTGTTGAAAACAATACTGAATGCAGATTAATGATCTTTGATGAAAGTTTCTAAAGGTTAAAATGCACAAATCATCCTTTCTTATGGCTTAACGTGTTAAATATATATTATAATAAAAATAAACGGCAAAGTGCACAGAATATTTTTTATAGGTGAGGTCTGAAAGGTCATGCTTAGTGCAGCTTATTAGGAGTGCAGTGACCTAACCCTGATGCCGTCCTTGTGGTTTCTGCTCAGGCGTCCCTTATTTTCATCTTGGGAGGCCCCAAGGTCTGTCAGGGATCTTCTATCTAAGGAAGATAACAGAGGACCTTCTTTTTCTTATGTAAACCAAAGAATATTACAAAAGTATAAATTCTCCCTGTTGAAGAACAGCCTTCAGAAATGTGTGATAGTGCATCCAGTGAGGGCTTGTGGTCGTCTTTGTCCTTCTTGATGCCAGGATGTAGTAAACATTACTGCTTTGACACCTACGTCTCCTAAAGAAGTATTTCTGTGAAAAGATAGTCTCACGAGGATTTCAAGAACATGCGCAAAATAAAAAATGTTTTTTTAAAAGACAACCAAATGCTGACATATTTAAATAGGGTACTTTCTGTAACGCCGGTGATAAATCTTGGCATCTGGTTGAGTGTAAATATTTTCATATTCAGAAGGACAGTTGCATAATATGTGCCCCAAAACAACTTCAACGTATGGTCAGAGAAGAAGCACTGATTTTCAGTGTAATGTCAGATAAAGGAACATGTTTGATGTAGAAAATGATTGCTTTTTTTCTATTCCCTCAAAAGGTTGCCAATGCGATATAGGTGGTGCCATTGGCATGGCATGCAATGACATATCGGGACAGTGCCAGTGTCGGAGGAATATCATTGGCCATAAATGCACCGAGTAAGACATGGCAGATTTTAATGTCATTAAATTGGGATGAAAATGGTTCTTTTTAACATATTTGCAGCATTTAATCAAACGATTTAACTTTTTTTTTTTTTTTTACCAGGCCAGCACCTGGCTACTACTTTCCCACTCTGCACCAGCTGAAGTTTGAGGTGGAGGATGGTACCTCACCAAATTCCAGACCAGTACGCTTTGGTTATAGCTCCCAGGAGTTCCCAGACTTCAGCTGGAGAGGTTACGCTGTGATGTCCCCCGCACAGGTTCGTCCATTCAAACTTGTGCATTAATGTATCGGATGCTTTAATGTCATTGTTGTATAAATTACATGAGACTAGTAGTGTCTGCCACTTTTGTATTATCACAATTTTCCTTTTCCAGTCTTCTCTGTTACCACTGTGATTCTTTTGCTTTTGCCACAGCACAAATAATCTTCACCTGAGTGCACAGCCTTTTGTAATTTCAGTGCTGATACACAATTGAGGACATCAGCTCTCTTAGCACTAACACTCTCTCTCTCTTCAGCCAGAGGTGATCTTAATGCTCACTGTTGGCTTTTCTGGACCTTTCCATATTCTAATGCGCTACGCCACCCCCCGACATAAGGGGAGAGCACAAGTGCGAGCTTGGATCTTGGTGGTGGATGAAACTGGCTATCAGTCTTGCTGTGACTGTAAGTGAAGGGTCTGCTTTGCTCCTCCTGTTATGCTTTCTTCACCTTGCTTGCTGCCTGTTGATTAATACTCTCTCTTTGCCTGACTTCTCATCCACCTAACTTCATTTTTAACTTTTGCTTTTCTTTAACGTTGTTCCTTCGTCATCTACTCAAACCCCTACCCTCGCAGTCAGCTGTGTGTGTTGTTGTCCTCCCCGCAGACTGAAGTCAGAGTAACAGTGCATGTTGAGGCGAAAGATGGGAGGCAGCATTTGTTCCGTGTTGTTCTGCGGTTCAGTAACCCCAGCAGCACCCGTGTGATTGCTAGCATCAAGGCGACCAATAGCAGAGGCACTCCAGGTAAGGCTGCCTCTGAAATGGAATCATCTCCCATATTTCACCATTAAAATGTCAACTCTAACCCGTCATGCATTCTAAATCCAGGCGTGCTGTCTTGATTTGGAAAATGTCTGTTTGCCAGTGTCTGACATTAAAGCCATCTGTGCTCGGTGCTCTGCAGGGTCAGAACAGAGTAAAGAAGTAATATTTCCCGTTAGTCCGTCCCCATCCTTCCTCACCGTGCCTGGAGACGGCTTTGCTGAGCCCTTTGAATTGACTCCTGGGACATGGATCATGCACATAAGAGCAGAAGGAGTTCTCCTGGTAAGTTTATAAAGAAATCACTGATGTATAGATGTCATTTTAAAAGTGGAAAATTACTGGTCATGTGGTGTTTTGCAAGTTTAAAAAAACAATATATATATGTATTGTCACTCTGTGTCATTGCCTTTATCAGGACTACTTAGTGTTACTACCCCAGGATTACTATGAAGCGCCTCTCCTGCAGGAAAAGATCACTCAGCCATGCACATATTTACCCACCGCAAACAAGCATGAAAAGTAAATTTCATTCTCCACTATTTTTCTCATCTTTCTTGTTGTTGGTAGATTGTTAACGTTTTTCTTTTTGCGTGTGTGCGTGTGTCTCAGCTGTCTGTTGTATAAGCACATAGCCCTGGATGGCTTCAGCTCCGCACTGGGCTCACAGGGAAAATTCACAACCCGGCGTGGGCGCAAGAGGAGACAGGCTCGTGTGCGGCGCCTCACCCCTGATCACCCTGAAATGGCTGCTCTCAATGGGAGACAGGTTCAGTATTTTAAAGATGAATGTTAGTGTAAAAATTGCGTGTGCGGTGTAAAAACGGTTAAGCTATTAAAAGAAAAAAACAAGTTCCCTTTATCTGCGCTAAAGTCCGGAATAAAACCGCGAGACTGCAGTTCAGTTTATAGACTGGATCTTACTTCCCAATGATAATCAATCAATCTTATATATTGATGTTTGATTTACTTATTTTTGCGGTTTATGTTTTTCAGTTTTATTATCCTAAAATGCCTGAATGTCTCCCTTAAATAAATGTTCTGTCTCCTCTAGTCTCAGCTGCAGCTCAGCCTGCCTGTACCTGATTCTGGGCCATACATGCTTATTCTGGAGTATGCCAGCGAGGTGGACACTGTCCAAAATGTCAACATACTCATCAGTGGACAATCAGTTGACCCGGTTATGGGCAGGGCTAATATTTACAGCTGTGCCTTCAGGTGAATCCCACACTTGATGCTTTGATAACATTACTTGTAATAATATTGATTTGATTTAGGTCTTTATTAACCGAATGCTTATCAATATCCTAGAGATAGAAGCTTAAATAATATGTGCACGTTTCATGTAAGTGTTGTTGTGTTTCCTAACCCGTGCAGCAATCTGTGTCGAAGTGTGGCGGTGGACAACAGAAACCAAGTAGCAGTGTTTCAGCTAAGTCACAGGACTGAAGTCCTCTTGCAGACCTCCACAGCATCATTCCTTCTGGTAAGTGAAAAGTTTGCCCAAAAGATGCGTCACAGCTTCATATCGAGGCAGCAACATGGAGCTTTAAATACATCTTTTCCTCTGTGTAGTATAAAGTGTACGCGGTTCCTGCAGACGAGTTCTCCATTGAGTATGTAGACCCTAAAGTCCTGTGCGTCTCCACTCACGGTCGCTTCACCGAAGACACGTAAGTCTTGAACGGACACAGCTGTTTTCCAGGTGTGATTGTATGCATTCCCTAAGGTTGGCAAGCTCACTTACCTCAGGCTGAACTTACAGTCTGACTCAGTCTTCTCTCATACTAAATCGTCTCTGAATGTAATGAGCGGGTTGGATGTTACTGCTTTTCCAGCTGTCAGTGTCGAGCTCTGTTATTTGCTGTGCACGTCACCTTGAGCAGAGAACAGGAAATCTACTCAGAAGGGAAAAATAAGCCAACAAACAAATACTTAGAATTGACTTGTTGCAGTTGTTGTACTTCAGCGTAAAAATGCCCACAAATTTAAAACAATGAACGCAATAATGGCTTCCGCACTGCTGAGCCTCTAAAATCATTCAGATACTTTATAAACGTTGGCCTCTGTATCACGATGAAATTATCTTTTTGTATATTCTTAACAAATAATATGAGAGTGAAAACATGTTGAAGCTGAATTCTTGTTTACTGTGTTTAGCTGGCACTGTGTCCCGAGGCAGTTTGACAAACCCACTTCAGCTTGGATCCTGTATGCAGCCCGCGATGGCCAGCTATTGTCCACACCAGCTGTGGCTCCCCAACAAAGAGTGATTGAGGATTGGAGGCACAGACGACAGTCTGGGGTGATCCCTGTCCGTGAACCTGAGTGTGATGGGATACTACTTAAATTCCCACAGGTATCATTGTGCCCTTCCTCAGCTGGTTGAATTATTTAGCAGCTTTGCCCCCAAAACATTCAGTTTGTGCTGTCCTGCTGGGTTTTTTTATTTATTTTTTATTTATTTACCAAAAGACACTCATTCAGGTTTTCTCATGTTGTTTTTTTTTTTTTTTTTCACAGACGGAGATTACTTTCACCCCCAATGTGCCTCTTCCGGGCGGGTATGTGATAATAGTGCATTATCACCAGCCTGAACATATCTCCTTCCCTGTGGAAGTGCGAGTTGACGCGGGCCGTGAATGGAAGGGTGAGTGTTAGAGAGGAATGAAGTCCTTACTGCCTCCCCTTAGATGTTTTTTCTTTACTTTGGCAGTGACTGGGAAATCATTCCCACAGAGGTGTTGATTCCTATTTAAGAGCAGATAAAGTTCCAATACTCATGAGAAAATGAGCAGAGGCCTTGGATCAGCTCCCCCACATGGCTTTAACAGGGCGATGAGTCACTGTGCGGCGCCCTCCTGTCTTCTCTCTTTACCCATTTAAAATGTCCTTTTCTTGCAGGTATGATAAATGCTTCGTTCTGCCCAGCAGTCTCAGGATGCAGGGAGGTAGTCATCGCTGATGGGCGCATTGCCCTTGACTTTGAGAGAAATCCTTGGCAGCTACCCGTCATCTCTGTGAGGGTGCCACCTAGAAAGACTCTGATTCTGGTCAGTGTTTTGTGTTATGTGTTAAACACCATCGGAACTGAATGAGCGAGAAATATAAAAATACTTGTTTACAGTCTGAAGGCATGCAAAGCCTGTGTTTTGCACTAGTGTTGTTCAGGTTGAGGACTTGGCATCCTGAGGTCCTCTCTCCTCAGTGTTATGCCATATCCCCAACAACAACAATGAAACGGCTGTATTCTACCTGGCAGTGGCTTGTGGGTTTATAAAGGCTAAGCTTCCAGGCTGTATAAGGCAGGGGGCAGGTTGGGCTATGATTGTGTACTGTTCAGTGTGCTTTAATTTTCCTTCTCCATTAAGCTGAAGCAAATAATAAAAAAGCCGAAATAACTTTAAATCCTTTATCACTCTGTATTACTTAAACAAAGATGTAAGGTATATGAGATTGTTTTTGATATGGTTTCTATCTTTTATTTAGGATTATATCATGTTGGTACCTGATAGCATTTACACCCCAGAGCTCCTCAGAGAGAAACCTCTGGATAAATCAGAAGATTTCATACAGCAGTGCCGAGAAGAAGGGTTCTATATTGAGTAGGTATCCAACAAATAATGACATAAGCATTCAACAATTTGACATGTTTTTTTTTTGTGATGATATGTAGCTGATGGTTTTAATATATTGATATTAATATATGGGATATTTCATTACCCATGCTGAGGTAACAGCCTTCAAAACACCAATGTTTTTGGAAATGGTGCCCTCTAGCTGTCATGTTTGAGTATAAAACCACATTTGTATTTAAAAGTAATCTTTGTGTGTGTCACTTTAGCCCAAGAACATCTTCCCAGTTCTGCAGAGACTCGTCCCGCTCTCTTGCTGCAGCATATAACGATGGTGCTCTGCCGTGCGACTGTGACACATCTGGCTCTACAGGAAGCGTCTGTGATGCAGTTGGAGGACAGTGTCCCTGCAGGCCGCATGTGATTGGGCGGCAGTGCACAAAGTGTGCCACTGGATACTTCGGATTTCCCTACTGCAGACGTGAGTCAACATTTACCTTTGATTTGTAGTTCTTTTCTTTTTAAGTCATCATTCACTCCTTGTTACTTACTCTCAAAATACAATTTGCATCTAATTTTGCCCTCATTACGCTCTTCTCTGCGCAGCGTGTGATTGTGGCCGCCGACTATGCGACGAAGTGACAGGACGCTGCATCTGCCCTCCTCAGACAGTCAGACCGGCCTGCGATGTGTGTCAGAATCAGACTTTCAGCTACCACCCTTTGCTGGGCTGTGAGAATTGTGAATGCTCCCCAAGCGGCATCGCTGCAAATGCAGGGGCTCAGTGTGACCGCAATACTGGTCAGTGCAGGTGAGCTGAAACCTACACGAAGAGCAAACTGTGCAGGTTACCATATTTGCATTTACCTTGTAAATGGCCAAATAAATCATATTTGAAAGCAACTTTTCCAGCTCTGTTGCTAACTAAGGATAAATGGAAGCTGAGGTTTGTTCTTATGATCTCATGCGATAGTCTTTAAATACTTCATATCATATCATTGACCCCTTAAAGCCTGAAATATGAAATAATTACCAAAAAATTCTAATCAAAAAACAAAATGGAGAGTTTGAGCCAAATGTGTTTAAAAAATAATGTTAATTTCCACATACGATTTTTATTTGCATAGTATTTGCTACATGTACCATTTTTAAAAATTGCTTAAAATGTATTGTGCAATTTATGGAAGTTTTTTTTTAGGAAGAAACCCCCCCAAAAACCCAACATACTGATGATGTAGAAGTCTCAAAAACTCAAATCAGATATGATACAATATGTGTTAAAGGGTTAACATTTGAGTTATTTTAGCTGCTGTTCTGTCCTAGAATCATTGTTAGGGTTCGGTAGGGATGCATCTATAAACATGTGTTCCTCTGAGCAATGTGAAACAACTTTAGCAATTTTTTAATCCACTTAAGACAGAGGCACACACTGTGTCACTTCATGCCATATTTTCCCCTGTGTCTTTGGACGGTGCTTCCAAAACTCAAAACTTAACAACTAACAAGATCAGGATGAAAACATAACCTAGGCAGAGGTAATATCCAAACTGAAAACTAAAACAAAGTCGAACGGAAAATATCAAACAGGAAAGTGAGTCCATAGCAGAAAATGCTGGAAAAGCCAGGATCATGACAGTTCATCCATCCATGCATCCATCCATCCATGCATCCATCCATCCATGCATCCATCCATCCATTCATTCATCCATCCATCCATCCATCCATCCATCCATCCAATATATTTCAGGAGCACAGCACAATGCTGCTGTGGTTACACAGCACAGGTTTGAATCCACTCGCCAGCTGTGCTCTTTGGGTGTTCCACTTTGCTTCCACAGTCCAGAGACATTAGTTTCAGTTAGTTTAATTGCTGATTCAAAATTAGTTGCAGGTGTAAATGAGTGCTTGGGTGACGTGTCCAGGATGGGATAGCCTCCAGCTTCCCTGCAAACCCTGAATTGGATAAATGGAATAAAAGTGGATAGATATAATTAACTATTTCTTCTTAATTATGTGATTGTGTAGTTTCTCTATTAAACAGCTGTGCTTGTAATGCCTGTCCCTTGTGAGTAACAATCTGTCATGCACTGATTCTTGAGTGGTGACAAAAAAAGACTGGAATCTGACCTGCAGCTTCCAACAGCAGATATGAAGCATGACAGCAACATGATTAATGAGATGTTACGTCTACAGATGCAGCAGTACATTAGGGGAATGTTGGTATGGGCTGATATCATGAGTATGTGACAAAGAGCCTAATTTATTTTTTAATTTTCTTTTTAATTTCTTTACGCAAAATGATCAAAAACAGCACGAGCATCAGCTATAGGTTATTTTAAACATTGGTGTCAGCCCTGACTTTCACAGTTCACGGTCCAGTCATGTTGTTTTACACATCTCCTTTTCTGTCAAAAACAGTAACATGAAAAAGCTCTAGGCATTTCAGGTGTTTAGATTCTTATGCAGTGCGATAACATCAGAGAGCATGTTCATGTCCGTAAAAACTCATTGTGCAACAGCATATCTAGTCCAAACATATAGCCAGCAAAACAACAACTATGTACAGCGATGAAAACAACCACGCAAGCTAACAGATAACGCATCGCATTCTTGCCTTAAACTCTAAATCAAATCAGAATGTGAACTGTAAGTTTTTAATGATGTTTGAAGCAACTTGCTTTCCAACTACCTTGAATAACTCCATAGATGTTGCTGTGAGAACTGAAAACTATGCAAAGGTTATTTTAAAGGTATCCAGACCTTACTGATAGAGTATTACAATTACACAGTACTGTTTTCACTCTTATAGAAATGGGGAGCTAGCAGTGTAAAGCAATGCATAAGATGTAATCATACAGTTTTCTTTGCCATACAAGCTGTTCAGAGACCATTTCTGTTTCAAATGTACACTGAAGATCTTTAATTGTGATTATGTCTCTGCATTTTTACACAGTTGTAAGCCGAGGATTGGAGGCCGGAAGTGTGATCGCTGTGCTCCAGGTTATTATCGCTTCCCTGACTGTCTGCCCTGTGACTGTAATCAAGGTGGAGTTACATCTAATGTGTGTGACCCAGACACAGGAAGGTGTCTCTGCAAGGTCGGTCCAATAAATGAAATGTCTTATTTAAGAACTCCCTGTTTCTTAGTGTTCTTTGTCTGACTTTCTCTTTGTCATTGCCGCCACGTTTGCAGAGAAATGTTGCTGGGGTCAGGTGTGATACTTGTGGGGAAAGGTCCTTCTATTTTGACCCCTCAAACCCTCTCGGCTGTACCAGCTGCTTCTGCTTTGGAGTCACTGACCAGTGTCAGAGCTCCAGCAAACGCAGGGGGAAGGTGTGTTGGCTTTTCTTGCTCCTGCATGTCTACGAATGCCTTTAAAAATTTTCTGCCTGCAGCGCCTTTTGGCTGACAGACGTTATGTGGCAAACAATGGGTTTTTTAATAAAAGCTGGTGTTGATCACAAAAGGAACAACTATGGTAAAGCAGATCAAATGCACACCACGCGATGCAGGTTTTACTGTGAACAGGGTGCCTTTATAATAGAGCTTTTCTTGTTAGTGTCTCTAAAGTTACTGGATGAACTCATTGACCCATCCACCCGTGTCTTGCGCAAAGTCCTTTTTGCAAGCTTGTCTTGGAAATGGAGTTATCGACTTTGCTAATCTGGTGTTCTGTTTAAGAAGTCATCAGTGTGCTCCTATTTTACTAATACAGATAATACTCATTTTACTAACGTCAAAAATGATCTGGAAAACACAGTTATTTTTTTTCTTACGTTTCTCTGTTATTAGTTTGTTGATATGCAGGGCTGGCGTTTGGAGAGTCCCGACAGAGAGGAGGTTACATCTGTGTTGAACAAAGCCAGTAACACGGTGGTGGCAGATATCCAGGAACTTTCTCCCGCAGTTCAAACATTACACTGGGTGGCACCATCGTCCTATCTGGGAAACAGGGTGAGTCAGTGGAGACGTCATGGCGAGGAATGCTGTTTATTGGGAATATGTGCTGCTGTCTAAACAGAGAAACAGATACTGGAGGTCATTTCCACAAAAATGTTTTTTAGTTTTTTTATTCTTGAATAAAACTCTGTTTTATTCAAATCTTCTAATTTTATGATTCTTTTTCTGAACTCTTATCATGTCACCCTGTGTCTTTATTTCTTTTAATTATCTTTATTGTACAGCACCTTGGTCAACGGTTGTTGTTTTAAATATGCTATATGAATAAATTTGACTTTGACCTTGACTTTGACTATTGAAAAGTAAACCTATAATTATCAAGATCCATACTAAGAATCCGGCAACCCAGTTGCGTTCATGTTTTAAACTTCTTTAACATGACTGAATATGACAATTCACTGATAATTGTTGTGCATATGTACAGTTTTGGAGTAAAGGATCATTGTCGATATTTCAGGTGTGTTCACATTTTTGCATCTTCCAGTTTTTTTAAAAAATTTCCACACATGATTTAATTTTAATTATAGTATTATTATATTCTTTTTAGGTATTTCTATACTGTTGTATTGCTGCTTTTGCTAAAGGAACATTTTCTCCACCACTCATCATTGTCAGCTAAGACAGGAAGAAGTGCAGAAAGGCTGTCAGCATACATCAACAAAACTCTAAACAAAAATCTTAAACAATTTAAAAGGAGGAATTAAAAGGCCATATGATATCTGAAAAATCACAAGTTTAACCATTACCTCCCAACTGAAAAGGATCTATGTCGAATATATATTAAAATGTCCTTTACACTAACCGTCTATATGCAACTTTTCCTCCAAATTAACTAACAGAAGTCTCTATCCTTTTTTAGGTTTCATCTTACGGTGGTTTCCTGACTTACCAGTCCAAATCATTCGGGATTCCCAGTGAGGGGATGAATCCGATTGGGAAAAGACCTGATGTTGTCCTAACTGTACGTAATGCTAGGAGTTTTCTTTTCTTTTCTTTCTTTTTTTTGTGGTTACAGTGGCAGTGTATTTATCCATGCCATTATTTTTTCCTCAGGGTCATAACATGACTTTGATCCACACATCTCCACAAGCTCCACTTCCAGACAGGCTCTATCAAGGCAGAGTACAGATGTTGGAGGTAAAGGACTACACTTTCTTATAACCATTTTATTTTCTCTTTCTCTCCATACTGATTTCTCAGGATAAATCTGTAAACTTTGTGTTGTTTGCAGGGGAACTGGCGACACGCTATCAACAACAGGCCTGTCTCCAGAGAGGAACTGATGATGGTCTTGGCTGGTCTGGTGGGCCTTAGAATCCGAGCCTTGTACTTCACCCAGAGCCAGAGACTCAGCTTGGGTGAGGTGGGCCTAGAAGGGGCCACAACCTCAGGGACTGGAGGTCCTAGTAACTTAGTGGAGAAATGTTCCTGCCCCTCTCAGTATACTGGTGACTCCTGTGAGGTGAGTTTGAAGGCCATCAAATAATGATAAAGAAAAAACGTCATGAAATACCAAATGATGTGATTGAAATATAGCTTTTGTATATGTAGTCCATACCGGTCGTATCCTGTTAAATCTAATATTAAGGAAGGCACGATTGGGACTTTCCTATCATCATTAAGGCAACATGAGTAATATGATCAATGACACATTGATGAGTTAACATATTTTTATGCTTTCCCGGCCATTGTTGCTACAAATCATCTAGTGATACAAGCCCAGTTCTGAAAAACTGAGAAACCGTGTAAAATGCAAATACAAAACAGAACCCAATAATTTACAAATCTCACAATTCCGTATTTTATTCACAATAGAACATACTGTAAATCTGTTTTTATTTACATTTCAAACAGTGTCCCAGCTTTTCCGGAATTTCTTTGCACTGAAATATTTTATTTTGATGGTGAATGAGATTAGTTTGGCTTTTTGTAAGCCTCCTTAACTTCTCAGTAGATTTGAATTCAATACAGCGAATCAATGACAAGAACACGTGTCACTTTCTTTCTGTACTTCTGTACTATATCATTTCTTTAGGGATCAATAAAGTATTCTGATTCTGATTCACACTTGTGATCGCTCATGAGCTGGGATGAGCAACTACATCAGTAGCTCATCAATTAACTAAGATGTTTCTCCACACGTAGTTTTAACTTTTATTTTGGCTTTAGTTCACAATAACATTTGTTTAAGAAGCAAGAAAGTGTGGAGAAGTGCATTGACTGAAGAGCTGGGCCTCCTTTCATATTTCTAGGCTGCCTTGACATGTCTGGGCCAAGAACCGCACCCTTTACCTCAGAAAAATGTACAAGGGTGGAATTTGATGGAAAATAACATCCAGAGAGCTGTGCAGAAAAATGATGTAGCCCTGGGCTGGGATACGTGGCGCAATCATGCAGACATAATATTTGTGATTATAAAATTATAATCGCTGGTGTGGATACAGCGCAGAGAAATGTAGAAGGGAAAGCTTTCCTTGAATGGAAAGGAGGCTGAGTTGATCCAGAGGCTGATGTAGTTTGTGCTTCCCAAACTTGATTTGTGGGCAGTTTTCCACCCAGGAGTGGATTAAACATGATAACAGAGCTTATTAAAGGGGAGAACAGCGTGTAAAGGAGAACACATATTATGTGAACTAGGGGAAAAAATGAAAAGCTTTAGATATGTTGCTTGTTTGTTGAAGTGCTGTTGCGATAGATTACTAACTGCCCCCTTCTGTGTGTGTGTGTGTGCTTGATCCACCATCTTGGGTGTGTTGATAGGAAGTTGACTACATGTGCCCAGAGGCTATATGACAACGAGCCTCGCCTTGATGTGTGAGGTGTGTTGCATAGCAACATAGCATTACTCGTAAACCTGAGTGATTTTGCCTTAGTGCACCTAATATGCGTGTGTCTGTAAATACAGCCGGCACGCCTAGTTGTGTCTGCTGTGTGTTTGTGCAGCGTGATTCAGGTGTGGTCTATCGATGTCTAACTAGCCTCCTGGTCATGTATTCTTGCAAAAGCCCTCTTATAAATCACACACGTATACAGAGAATATTACTGAATGGTAATACCGTGCTGAATGTTTTACTTGCTTTTCAAGTAAAAGGCTCAATTACCACAGCCTTTTAACTTTGAAGTAAATACAGCAATATTGTGATTTTCTTTTTTTCTGTGATGACATCCGATTTCTTTTGTGGGCATTCACATCCTACACCCATTTTTTCACTGCGAATAGAACAGAATAGAAAAAAATGGAATGGAATAGAATAGAATAGTTTATTCCAAATATACCTAAAATAACAAGCGAAAAGGAAAACTTAAAAACATTGAGTCTTCATGAATATCTCTATGTCTACAAAATGTGTCTTGAACCATTCTGTGTGTGCGTGTGCGTATAAGAGCAGGAATGGGGCAAACACTGCATGTAAGCACTTGCACTTGTGTGTTCTTGTGTCTGCAAACACTCATGCTGAGCTGAGAGGCTGAGTCAGGTAAATGGGTGTGTCTTCTTTGTACCGGTGCGGTTGAGTGCGAGCGTTTCCATTTAAAAGGCAGAGGGAAAGGGTGTCAGATTATTTCACGCGGACTAAACACTGGGAATGTCAGATAGCTATATGGATAGATATTGGCGTAGAAGGGTTCTGCTCCAGACCCTGATATATTGGACTTTTATTGGACTTTGCTGCGCTGGGCACAGGCCCTTTGACAGAGCAGATCCACCCCAGCACAGCAGACTTCATGACAGATGGGCTCAGAGGATACAATACCCTAAGCTTACCGACCGGGGAACTCAGAGGATTGAGTATCCATCGATAAATGACAGAGGACAGATGCTTCAATATCCTTCTATTGATGACAGTGATGCCAGTTCTCAGATTCAGGTAAAAGTCAGAGGGTGTGATGTTATTTATACTTTTACTCTGGGTTACACTGTGTCAAGTGTAGATCCCTAGTCGCTGGAAGACTGTTATCTCTGACCCCAAAGGGCGTGCTAAGAGTTAACCGTTAATCCAAATGATATCAGAATAACGGTTAAAAGTTAAAGATTGAAAGTTAATTTCTGCCTGAATTTTCACACTCCCTGACACCAAACAGAGCTACATTCATCCTGTGTGACAACATGTTTGCAGTGTTTTATTGAGTTTTAGGGTTTTTTCCATATTGTCCAAAAGGTGTGCAATATGATATGAAATATGGGCAAACAGATTTTTTAAAATTGTTAATAACAAATGGTAGTTTGCAAATTAATGAGTAAGATTTTTGAAAATAATTCTTCAAAAATTACCAAATATCCCTGCCCTCCCCTCATATTTCTCAGTATATTATCAAAGGTATACTCGATGATGTTGTGTTTTAATGATATTAGAGAATTAACTTTAAGTATACTGCCAAAGTTCCTTGAACATAAAATCGCCTTAAATATAGATGTACTTATATGTCTTCGCATTTGTGTTTTTCTTCTTCAGAAATGTCAGCCTGGTTACTACAAAGATGGCAGCAGTCCTTTCCTGGCCCTCTGTGTTGCCTGTGAGTGCAACGGTCTCTCCGATGAGTGTGAAGACAGGACAGGGCGGTGCCTGGTAAGAAATACACTTAACTCTTACCTCCTGGTATGACTCCATGACCACTGGTACGCAGAAAGCAACAAACATGAACGAAGAATGACTACTTCAGCCCAGCTGACTCCATTGTGATGCATCGTTTAGTCAGAGTCCAGACCCTCTCACCTTCAGGGCACATCTTTTGGCACACATTTATTGCACAACCCGGCCTCCTTTCAGTTGTTGCTGTGTTTGTTTTAAAAAAAAAAAATCACCATCTAAAGAATTTTTTGTTATGCGTTATTTGATTTCCCATTTTTTGTACTTCCTCGCTTACTTTACATAGATAGATTTGCCTTAATGCACTTCCTAAACTAAGCTTTGTTGTATTATTATGATACAACACACTCAAGACTGGGCTTGTGGATACAATGCATGCGTGGATGCACACATTCACAGCCAAATGGACACAACAAGTAAATCAAACACACTACTGATAGTTTTAGCAGAGGCATGTTTTTTTCCCTCTTGCCCCTCAGATGTTTGCTTCTGTGCCAGTGTAATAAAAAAGGCTTGGTTTCCGGGAGATAAACATGTCTGTCAAATGCTTGCTGCTGTGTACACACAGGTTTTTTTCCCCACACATTATATATCCACTATTATCTTTTTAGATCTTCATTCTGCCCTGTTTTAATGGGTACATTATGTGTTTTTCAGAACTGTCGGTACAACACAGCTGGGGATCGATGTGAGCGCTGCAAAGAAGGTTACTATGGAGACGCAGCTCTCAGGACGTGCAGAGCGTGCCCATGCCCATTCACCACTAGCACAAAGAAGTGAGTTAAAAAAAAAATCAAAGCCTAAACTGCTATATTACAATTGCACTTATAATTTAGTGACAAAAATTAATCTCCTTGTGGGTCTGCAGTTTTGCGGTAGGTTGCAGAGAGGTGGAAGAAAACATCGAGTGTATATGCAGAACAGGCTACGCTGGTAGCAGGTGTGAGAGGTGAGTGTCCCTGCATAGAGTGATCAGGCTCTTATATAATTGTGTGCAGGTTAAAACACTGCTGATTATTTCTAATTTGTCTTCTTATTCTTTTTTTGAAATCTCTTTCCCATAGGTGTGCTCCTGGTTACTATGGCGATCCACTGATCCCAAGAGGAAGTTGCCGCCCCTGTAACTGTGCTGGCAATGGCAACAGCTGTGATCCCAGAACTGGAGGTAAGTTTGTGGAACCTAATTTAAAAAAAAAAAGGCTACATTTTAATCATGTCAGGCTTAATTTTTAAATATGTGGTTTTTAATAGGTTTATTTTTTCACAGTTTGCAAGAATGCACTGGAGCCAGGAGACACAACCACAGATGAACAATGCCAAGGTGAATTAAAAGAAAGATTCGAGGCTGTACGGCGTGACATGCTATTTGATTAAATTTGGTTTGATTCTTTGCTAATTGCATTTGCTTTTGTATTTCAGAGTGTGATAATTGCGCCCAGACTTTATTACATGACTTAGAGGAGCTAGATAATGACCTGGTAAAGATCAAGGCTGAGCTGGGCAATGCCACTGCCAGCGCCTCCTCTCAGGACAGGCTGAAAAAGCTGGAGAAGGCTATGGCAGACACCAAGGTAACACATTAGTGTACTGTAGCCCCCGCATATAACTCTGAGAGAGCCATTGGATTGTTTGGAATTTGTCCTTTGCACACTATACATACACACAAACACAAACAATATGGTACACAATGGGAATATGTTCCAAGATGATAATGATAACCAGTTAAAGTATGTTTTGTTCCACAGTTAAAGACCATTGACGGGTGTTTTTGTCATTTTTCTTCCACTTATAATTTCTGTGGTACATTTGTCTGCTCCCTTTGTTTCACATATCGTTAGCTTCATAGCATAAGTCATTTTTTGGTCAAATTGCATGTGATATTTAAAAATATGCATGTGATATTTAGAAAATTAGTTTTTACTTGTTTTCCGAAAACACAAAAAAATGACTTAGGCACTTATGCTATGAAGCTAACGATATACACAGGCACAAGTGAACAAGTCTTAAAACAAATCTCATCTGCCTCATGTTTCAGTGTCTGACTTGACGCCACTGAAATCACATTTTGCTACTGTAACTTTTGCAGGTTCTTGTTAGCAAATTCCGCTCTGACGTCAATACAGAAAAACTCAAAGTTGAGCAGCTGGAAAATGACATGGACACTCTTGAAGACGACATTCGTTCCCTCAAAGACAAGGTATAGGATGCCTAATACGTTGTTAATATTCTTTCATGTGCTGATATGTCAGGAATTGTGTGTGAATGTGTTGGATTGTGTTATGTATTAAGGCTGACCAGAGGGCTTCTGAGGCTGACAATGCAGTCGGAGATGCTGACAAAACCCACAAGAGAGCCGAGGATTTGAAATCAAAGATCGAGCAGAAAATAAAAGGTAACAGGAGCATTACATTCGTTTCGAAGCTAAACTCTGTCCCTTTTCTTGGCGCTGTCCTGTTGTGTTTTAAACTTTTTTTTGTCCCCCTACTCTGTCCTTTGTTCCGTTTATAATTGGTTCACTAGTTTCTATGATTTTCTGATTTAATGCTACTGTCAGTCCTTTAATATTAACTGCATATGTGTGTGGTTATGTTTGCTTGAAGATCTCCTGAAAGAACTTGAGAATGAGGACAAGAGGGGTGATGTGCCTGCTGAAAACTTTCAGCTTTATGAAAAAGCTAAGACAATGGTGAAAGAGATGGAAGACAAGAATTTCACTCCTGAGATGACCGCTGCAAAGAAAGAAAGCGATGAAGCCAAGAAATGTATGACAGTAAAATCCCAGAAGCACCTGATTATAACACGTGTATTCTGAATACTGAAACGGTTAAACATTAACGTCAAATAACATTCCCATTATTTATTCTTTATACTTCAGTGCTGGACTACATCAAAAATAATGTAAGTAAGCAGTGTGATGAAAATGAGGCTGCAGCGGATCAGATTCGAGGTCTTCTGGAGGGTTACGAAGCCAAGCTGAAAGAGCTGGACAAGGCCTTGAAAGATGCAGCGGACTTAGTGAAAAATGCCAATGCCCAGAATGGCCTTAATGCTAAGACACTAGGAGATCTGCAGGTAATGAATGAAAGAGGTGCTAAGAAGCTAATTAGCTAACGACCACACATGCATGTTAATTAATAGTTTGTAACTTTGCGTGAAAGACCCAAGCTGTTTTTTTGTTTTGTTTTAGTAGTTAAATATATCTTGTGTAATACTTTGACTCGCATTGTAAATATAAGATATTATCAACACAGTAAAAATGCCTCATGTGTTACTCTTGTAGTATGTTTTATTGCAGCAGAGCTAGTCTCTCTAATTGAAGTGATTCCTTTGTTACCCACAGAAACGCACCAAAGACTTAAAAAATGAGCGGAAGATAGTCGAGGACCAGATGACCTTGGCCAAGAATGAGCTACAGAAAACAGAAGATTTGGTGAAAATGCTCTTAGACGATAAAACGGTACATTTGGCAAAGCTTTTTTTTTTTTTTTACCTCAAATATTCCATCCACTGAGATTCATGCACTCTCATGCCTTTTATTTACCTGATTTATAATATGAACCAAAACATTTCAACTATGTAGCATACCTTTCATTCAGCTCTTGAACACTGTTTTTGCTTGTTGTGCTCGCGGGTGAGGTCAGTGTTGTTTTGTGGGATTGTGACTTTACCTGCACCCGTTCACCTGCCCCTTTTCCTCTGTAGGAGCATGAGCAGCTGGCAGCACAGCTGGATGGCGCCAAGACGGATTTGACCAAGAAAGTAAATGAAATTTCTAAGGCTGCGGCCAAGAAGGACATCGTGGAGGCTGCCGAAGACCATGCTAAAAACCTAGAAAAGATTGCAAAGGATATTGAGGAGTACGTAAACCAAATTTTTAATGAGCGGTTTATTGACATGGAGTCAGCTGTGTGTGATATATAAGATTTCCTGTTTTTTTTTTTTGTTTTTTTTAAAGTTTAATTAAATAATTCTCTCTGTGTCTGGGTTGTTTTCTTTCCATGACATCTTGTATAATAGTGCCGTGAAGAATGCAAGCGGACGAACTGAGGTGCGCAACGCGAAAGATGCTATTGAGGCCTACAAGAATATCACAGATGCCATAAATGCAGCCGAGGCAGCTGCTAAGGAAGCCAAAGTTGCTGCAGAGAGCACCTTAAATGTAAGTCAAACATTTAAGTAAATATACAGGCATGCTTTTTGACGACATGAAATAAATTCAGTATTAGAAAGGATTTTCAAATGAATACAGAGTCGTTTAAAAACATGTTTTTTTCTTCTTGATTTAGAATGTAACAAACCAGAAGCTCACAGAAAAGGCAAAAAAGCTGAAGAGTCATAGTAAAGAACTACTGACTGAGGCAGAGCAAGCAGAGAAAGACCTTAATGGTATTCAGTCATCTTCTTAAGTTATCATATTTACAATAACCCAAAAGCGCAGATGCTAATTCTCGGCTTCTACAAACAGACACTGCTGACAACATCACTGACCTGAATAAGCGCATTAATGATGCCAAGAAGAAGAAGAAAGCTCTTGAGAAAGACCTTCTTGATGCACAGGGACAGTTAAAAGACATCACGAGAGGTAGAGTAATGCAAATCATGTGGTGATTTTAATCACATTAAAGTGTTTCTGGTAGATGTAAGATACTTAACTATTTTTTGCTTTTGATTTTTCCCCACCAGATGACATTGCAGCTAAGATAAATGAGGCCAAGCAGAAGGCTGCTTCAGCCAATCAAACAGCCAGTGACACAATGGACAAACTCAACAAAATGAGAAACGAACTTAATAAGATCAATGTGTCTCCCGGGAGCTCTAACCTAAACGGTATATTGGACGATGTCAACCAGACAGGTGAGATTTGGAAAATTTGCTTTTAGACCCAGTCAGCAATACTTTTGCATTTCCTTTTTTCTCCAGTTTTTAATGCACTTTTAGAAAATGTTTACTTTTTTTTTCTCTCACCTTTCTTGTTTTTCCAGTGAATAATTTGCTAAACACCATCCCATCTCTGACCAATAAGATCTCAACAGTAGAGAACCTGACCTCACAGGTTTCACCCATTAGCAACATATCTGAAAACATCAAAATGCTCAAAGATCTAATTGAACAAGCCAGGGACGCAGCTAACAAGGTAAGGTTGTTCTGTAAATACAGCTATGGGCTTTCCTCCCTAGCAAAAGTGAAATATACCTGTTCCCTGTATAATATCTTTACTAGCAGGGCTTCATTTTTCCTTTTTTTTCCCTTGTGTTTTGTACAGGTTACAGTCCCTATAAACTTCCAAGGTAATGGTCATGTGGAGCTTCATCCACCAAAGAATCTGGATGATCTGAAAGCCTACACAACCATATCTCTGATGCTACAGAGACCTTCAGGGCGGGGAGATGGTGAACGCAGACGCAGGCAGGCCACAGAAGATAACATGTTTGTGTTATACCTTGGCAACAGAGATGTAAGTATTCCCAACTGCAGATGAACATTTCAAAGCTGTGATGTTTTTTTATTCTGATTTTACAACCTGTGTCTTTCAGTCCACAAAGAACTACATAGGTATGTTTTTGAGGAACAATGACTTGTATGGTGTGTACAACCTCAATGGAGATACGTACGAGATAAAAACGGGAGCCATCACTAGGTCTGGACTTGAGCCTGCAACATTTGATAGGGTGGACCTGCGCAGGTAAATTGAAAACTTCCCTCTATAAATGCTGTGTCAGCATTTTAAATGGCAACATAAATAAAAAATGTATTACCGATGCCAATATGGTAGATGTGATTAAAATAATTATTTGTTTTCCCTTTTATGATTTAGAATTTACCGGGATGCAGAAATGATCCTTACCAAAGCTATAACCTCAAACAAAGAATCCCCACCTCCAATTAAGGACGACACTCAAGGACAAGAATCCAAGGATCTCCTGGATCTCAGTCCCGATGACATTGTTTTCTATGTTGGAGGCTACCCAGCCAACTTCACTGTAAGGAGCACAGATATATAAAACATACTACTATGTATCGGTTTTGCAGCAGCATGGATTTTACTAATACCTTTTTCTGTTTTGCTCCTCATCAGCCTCCAGCTTCCTTCAGATACCCCAATTACAAAGGCTGCATTGAATTTTTCTCTCTTAATGACAGAGCTGTCAGTCTCTATAATTTCAAAAGAAAAGACAATATTAATGAGGGGTCTCCATGCAAGAGGTACGTCATATGATGATTAGTATTGTGTGCAGCTAAACACTACAGTGTCTCTTTCACAACATTTCATTTTGTGAAACTGCCATTTAACTTGCAGTTTAATCAAGTGTTTAATATCTTTCGTCTTGGTTCTTTATGGCAAAATATAAAGAAATCACAGGTGGCTCAAGACTTTTGCACAGTGCTGCATGTGTTACTATATGCTATTACTCTTAATCAATGTAAATGGCATTAAGTTTAGCAATAAGTAATAACTGTCTCACTGATTTTCCATTACAGGTATGCTAAACCTCTTGATTCAGACTACTACGAAGGCACCGGATTTGGCCGAGTGCTGGTGGATAATACAGCGACCACCTTTAGCATCACTATGTCCGTTAATACGCGCTCACAAAATGGCCTACTCTTATATATAGGAAGTGAGGTAAATTCTGTTCAAGTGAAACTTTAAAAATGGACACACATCTTGATACACTGCAAATAAAATTCTATGTACTCTTTGCAAGAACTTGATTACCTTCTTTGTTTCACAGGACCAGTACTTCTATGTCACCATGGAGGAGGGAGTCGTTTTTATACATAGTTCTTTCTTTGAGACACCAGCTTCTAATAAGCAGAAGGTTTTCCTGGTAAGATGCTTTTTTTAATCTTTTTTTTTTTGCAGTCATTCACGTTTTGCAGTCATTCACGTTCTTAAGGATAATTACTATTACTTGTCTATTACAATTCAAAGCACTGGTCGTCTGACTGAATTTTGCTTCTATTCGCTTTCTTCAGACAGAAGACTGGGTTGACATACAAGTCTATGTGATAACAAAGAAACAGTTCATGGTGCGTGTGGGAGGTAATGAAGCTGCTAAAGCCCAAGCTGATTTCGACACACAAAACATTAAAGATGTCTATATTGGTGGTGCACCTCAACACTTGAGGGAACGGTATGTGTACGCATGATTCCTCCATTTAGTTTGTGTTGTGTTCTGTCACGTTTTCCCACTTTATTGAGAATAACTTTTTTTGGTTTCCCATAAAGGCATAACATCACCATACAGCCATTTAGAGGATGCTTGAAGAATCTGAAGCTGAATAAAGGCTTTAAGCCCCTTGATGAAAAAGTGGGCATCATTAAAGGCTGTCCTGTGGAATCGCTGGTATGAAGACAGTTACTGGCATTTATATATCTGCACAAATCACAGCGTGTTCTGTGTAAATTGACATGTTCTGTGTTTTGTACTTACAGAGTGTACGTAAAGCAGAGTTCACTTTAGGAAGCACTCTCTCAGGTAACCTTGAAGGCTTTACTCTGGATAACGACGTGACCATTTCCCTTGGATTTAAGAGCACAGAGAATGAGGGTCTTATTTTGCGAGACAAACAGGAGGTCAGGCTTCCAACTTATTTTTGACATCTCTTGCAACTGTGACATTAAAGACCAGATTTTTTTCACAACAGGTAGAATTAGATCATATACAGAAATGCTTTCCTTGTCTATTTTTTCAGGCTAATGGGATTGACATTAAAATGGAAAACGGCTACGTGATTGTCTATTTCAACAACAAGATGTGGAAATCTACCAAACAGTACAATGACGGGCGTTGGCATTACGTGACTGTGACGAAAAGAAGCGGAGGGTATGGAGGAAGCAATGATTTTTCATTCATGATCAATTAATACAACTAGTTATACTTTCATAGTGAGTGCCGTTTTTGGAATTCGATAAGGACACTGTGGGCACAGCTGCATATACCTTGTTGGCGAACACCAGACACATAAATGTAGTTTGAAAAAATATTCTTAATAAAGGCTTCTAAAGCATACATGTACAAAAACTTTTTCCAGGATCCGGATGGTTATTGATGATGAGGATAAAGGGCAGGAGGAGAGCAGGGACCACTTCATACCTGACACAAGTGGCTCTCTCGTCCTGGGAAATGAGAATTTCAAAGGCTGCATTTCCAACCTCTACACAAGACGGTAAAATTCCCCACAAGTTTGAAATACTTTACACATTTATGGAGTCAAACTGTGGTTATGTGCCATGTCATATATATTCATTTTCTTAAATGGGGTTTCTTTTATTTTATAATTCACGGTGATTCCCTGTGATTTCAGGCCAGCCAGTCTGTACAAGGCTGAGGACCTCAGCAGATTCAAGCCCGACGGAAAGGTTTTCGTGGATGTGTGTTCTCCCTTGTCTCCCGTTCAACTGATGCTGGACCGTAACTCTAAGAAGGTGAGAGATTGTTTTACATGTCCACACACACTCGAATTCATTTGAATAAGTTTGGTGTGTTAACGGCACTAAGTGCACAAGTGGAAAATCCATAGATTTGGATGAAATGATTTCCCTTTTTACAAACCAGATCAACATGTTTTTAAATCCATATAACAAAGCCATATAATGTGATAGCAAAAATGTGACTTTATTAACATGTGAAGCTTGATTTCTCTCCTTGGATGTAAGTTACACCAAGTTTAATATTCTTTTGAAAATTGCTTTAATTGTCTTCACCTTGTTGACAATGTTCACGTTATATTTTGCTGCCTCATTTCCAGAGATAAAGAAGAAGGAGTCCTAAGACCTGCTGATGCTGTCAAGAATCTAATACTGATTGAAAAACTGCCTTTGCAAACCACAGTGTTATGTAGCTTATGCACCAGCCCGTTCATCTCCAGTGTACTTCAATAAAATTAAAAAAAAAACTTGCATGAAATGAATGGCATGAATGTTTCAAGTAACCATAATAATTACAAAATGTATTGTATTTCAAAGTTGCTACTCTATTTAATTTAAGTATCTACAAATCTGTTAATAACAACCTTGAAATTGTTTCATGTCTCTTCTCTTTCTTCCATGTAACACTCTAATAATCATTCACAAGCATGTTCCCACTAACTCACTGATGCACAGTTATGACTCGTTATTGAAAACGATGAATATTGCACCCTCGCTTATATGATGAAGTGCTGCTCATAATGCTTTAGCAGCTGCTTTCACCTTTAACACTGATAATATCCAATAAAAACAACAGGGATTCATCAGCATTTTCTTGCAAATTCTCCTGTTTAGCTGTTAAAGTTCACGTATTTATTTATGGTATTTGACACAAGGCCAAATGATATATTTCAAATGCTGTTTAAAACACACACCAAACATGAACCCTGGCTGATGTGGACCACCTTAGCCCTGTAACATTTTGTGTGTCGATGTACACTGCATAAACTAAATGAGTACAGAAGCATATCCTGGGTTTAGATGAGAGTGCCTCGCCACGCCATATGTAGAGCTCACTCGTTAGGTACCATTAACATTCAAATCTTTCTTCAAAATCACGAAACTCACACTACTTCTTGTGATCACAGCTGCCCTCGTATGCTCACCCTCACTATAAAAATTAGCCTTTAGTCATTTTCTGAAAACCTTCAACCCACAATTATTTTATTGAATAATGAATTCTCATCTGCTGAATGGGTTTAAATTCAGGATAATAATCAATTGACACTACACCCTACACTTCATTTAAAATAAGCCAAAAAAAAGAGAGAGAAATATTAAAAGGTCTAAATGGTGAAGATGCTGTGTTCTGAAAAAAGGTCATGGTCCACTCGGTTTTCATATTCAATAATTATCCTACTGTTTTCAATATGTAAGCTGGCCCTCATCCATTTTTACATTTTTATCATATCACAACCTCCTCAGCCACAACAGTGTTGTTTTCTTGACTATATGCCAGACTGAAATCACTCAAAACACTGGCAAGCTCCTACTTTTTTTCTTTTTTCTTTTTTCCGCTGATGCTGAAAGTTTAATAAGCACAAATCACACACATGTGTGTAAACAGAAAGATGGTGGGAGTTATGCTACTCCCAAGAGAATGTGGTTATTAAAACTCCAAATATATCCACCATACTCGCTGCTGTGCTTACAGTTATGACCCACCGTCTGGCATTAACAGCTACATGTATGAATCGAGTTTTCTGAACTGTTTCTCAATGTGTTGAGTTTACGTTCTGCATCACAACAGAAGCCAAACATGTATAAGGAATAATGGATAAAAGATTCTTGACCAAACCATTTTTAATCTGTGATTAAAAGCAGATAATGTTGGCAGATTAAACGTTTTAGAAGGACACACGTGTAATCTTGGAGATTTTTGAATATTTTCTGGCATTTTATTGATCAATAATTGGCTGTAATTAAAGAAAATCAGGAAATCAATTAATAAATAAAGTAATGGTCATCTTCATTCACTAAATTTCACACCTGTGGGTGGGGGGGGAGGACTTTTTTTTCACTTTATGAAGATGCAATAAAGACTATATGCAGTATTTTCATGTACAATATGACAGTTATTCTTTTTTTTTTTTAACCATATCTTGTACCATCGCTGACACAGTGGAAGCAAAAATCCTGAGACTTAACAAAGGAGTTTTGAGCTGTTAAAAGGAAAACTGTTGCTGAGGGTTTCTGTTGTGTTTGTGTTGTTTTAGGATGATGTGAAACCTGTGAGCAATGAGAGTGTGTCAGCATGTGCGTTACCAGCCATGGATCAACATGCTTATCGCCTTGGAGGGACTGTTAGCAGACTGAGCTACAGCCTTCCTCTACAGGTCCTGCAACCCAGGTAAGTAAACAGTCTGATACACAATCATGCATATGTATAAATCCTTACATGTAAGATTAATAAATGTGAAGTGTACTTGTTTGAGTTTACCAATTCAAAATCAGTATTTATTTCTTTTTTTGGTTCTCCACAGACCACATTTCTCTCTTGAAGTCAGGACTCGATCGCATGAAGGCATGCTGTTCTTTGCTGCAACCAGAGGAGGGCAATCTCATCTTGCTTTATACATGTCGAAGGGCAGGATCAGGCTTTCTGTGGGCAAACAGAAGATCTTCAACCGTGAAAAGTACAATGATGGAAAGTGGCACACGGTCAGTTCATTGCATTTATATCAACAAAAACCCTCTAATTGCTAAAAAAAAAAAGAAAAAAAAAGAAAAGTGAAACACTTTATGTTTACAGGTAATGTTCAGTTTGGAAAAGAAGAAATTCCGGCTGGTTGTAGACGGAATAAGAGCTCAGGATGGGCAGCTGACTAATGCAGAGCTGTCATCCATGAAGCAGCAATTCCTGTCCCCTGTCTACTTGGGCAGTACCCCACATTCCCTTCACAAAGAGTTAAAGGTTTAAAACAATAACAATGCAAATTTCACACAACTAATTCAATTTAGTGTCTATTTATTTTATAAATTTGTTATGCTTTCACTTTCAGTCGAAGGGCCTTCCGAAGCACAGTGTGTCTGGCTGCGTACGCAATTTTAAGATGAATGGAGCGCAAATGTCAAATCCAACCGCGAATCATGGTTCTGGCCCCTGCTTTGAGGGACAGACACAAAGAGGCGCTTACTTCTCAGGGAATGGAGCACACGTCGTTGTCAGTGAGTAAAGCTTTCTTCACAACAATCTGACAGCTAATCTTTTAAAGTTCATTTGATTGAGGAACATCATCACAATTTTCTTTTTAATTTTGTAATATCAGATGACTAAATAATAACAATAACAAAATAAACCAGAAAAAGCAATTTCCTAGCAAAAATGCAGTATGAATGCTGAAAATGTGAAGATTGCGTCTGAATTGCTTAAATATATTTGAAGTATCAGAAGCTCAACTTGCTGAATGAGCTTAATTGCGTAAGATTACCAAAACATCATCTGGCTTATGTGTAAACTGAAAAATGTGCTAAAAAAAAAAACAACTAAAAAAAGTATAAAGTATAAACTTACATTTAGAAAAAAAAAGAACCACAACTTGAAGCACAAGCTCATCAAAATGTCCCCTCCTAAAACTCTTTACAAGTACACACACACACACACACACACACACACACAGACAGACGGGAGTGAAACAGTGGGTGTGAGAGTGTGTGCCTTTCTGTTTCTATGCCAATCAAACAGTCTGAATCTGCTGAACTTGAATCCACCAATCAGGAGCAGCTTGAGTCTGTGTCTGTCTTACCACTAACACACAGAGGAAATTGCTGCTGAGATACCCAGAAACAAACAGGAGCAATATGAAAGTTGTAGATCTGACAAACATTTGACTCTTTGAGTATAAGAAGCAGGGCATGCATTTTTTGTGTCTGCACCAGTAAAATTGACAGAGAAATGGCAGTTCAAAAAGTGCGTCCATTAGCTTTTTGAAAGTCTCTGAAAATGTTGTAAAACTTAAATTGTTACTGTTTGAAAATGGTAAAAAAATAAAAAATAAAATAAATAAATATATATA
>NW_005187405.1:6390263-6406787 GCF_000239375.1 Pundamilia nyererei
GCCTAGCTTGGGAGTCACCGCACCTAGTGCTCCGATTACCACGGGGACCACCGTTACCTTCACCCTCACATATATATATATATTAAATATATATATATATACTCATATATATATATAAAAATGAGTAAAACCTGAAGAGTCTAAGGTCATGGGATATGTTTAATTTTTGAATTTTTTCTATAGTTCAAAGTATGCTAAACTAATTTAGTTTCAAAATAGGGTGGGTTTGAAGGGGATCATTCATTTGAAATCACAGAAAAATCAAACAACGTGCAGAAGGACAGCGTAAATGCTTAAACAGCATTCACACTAATAAATCGTTTTGTATTTTCTGCATTTCAGATGATTCCTTTGTTGTGGGCTCCAGCTTTGAGCTGCTGTTTAACATTCGTCCACGGAGTCTGACGGGACTCCTGCTTCATGTAGGTGTGTACAGCAAGACTCCAGATGGACTGCCGATGGGTCACTATCTCATTATCTATATGCTCGGAGGAGAGGTGAGACCACATATCTGTTTGTCATTTCCATATTTTTTTGGAAATTCATTTTTTTTTCAAGCTCAAAGGAACTTATTAGTAGAACAAGGTCTCTTGGTTCTGATATCTTCTGATCTTCTTTATCAAACTGATGTTTTTCTTCCTGTGTAATAAATATGAACCAAGTTTGCCATTTCTGTTCAGCACGCAGAAACAGACACTAACTTCATATTAGACCTAAATTTGCAAGTGTGATTCAAAGCACTGGGTTTGGACATGTTCCTGTTTGTAGGTGGTTGCACGAGTAAACAATGGAAATGGAGAATTCATGGTGTCAGTGAAGCCAAAAGCTTCTTTATGTGATGGAGTATTCCATAAAATTTCAGGTAAAACACCATTAAAATGACTCAAACTGTCTTTAAGACCTGATAGACTTGACATGCATTGTACAAAATATATCAATTTATTATTTTTATGTTTAGTAATCAAGAGGAAGAATGTTGTGCAATTGTATGTGGACACACTGGACAACTACAAGATTGGACCACCATTTTCCAATATACCTTTGACCAAAGACCCACTGTATGTGGGTGGCATTCCTGGTAAGTGTAAATCATCTAATTTGAGTGACTGAGTATTTTTTTTTTTGGTTTTGTTTGAGTCAAACTTGAGCACATATTTAATTAAACTATATTTTTGTACTCACAAGCAGCTTCATTAGGTACAATTTGTTAGTTCTGGGTTAGACCCTCTTTTGCCTTCAGAACTGCCTAAATTCTTTGTGGCACAAATTCAAAAATTTACTGAAAATATTCCTAAAAAACTTTGACCAATACTGCCATGACAGCATCGCACAGTAGCTGTAAATCTTTCAGTTGCACATCTGTGATGTGAATCTCCAGTTCTGCAACATCCCAAAGATGTTCTATTAGATTAGATCATTTATTATCTGGTTACTGAAGAAGTCTTTTCAGTACAGAACACTGTCATGTTCAAGAAACCAGTTTGAGATTATTTGGGCTTTGTGACATGTTATGCTATCCTGCTGGAAGCAGCATCAGAAGATGGGTACACTGTGGTCATAAAGAGATGAACATGGTCAGGGGACAATACTCAAGTAGGTTGTGGTGTTTAAATGATACTCAGTTGTTACTAGGGGGGCCAAAGTGTTCTAGAAAAATACCCCCCACACCATTACAACACCACTGCTATTGCCAGAACCGCTGATACAAGACCGGACAGATCCATGTTTTTATATTGTTTATGCCAAATTCTGACCCTAACATCCAAATGCAGTAGCAGTAATCGAGACTCATCAGACAAAGCAACATTTTTCGAATCTTCTATTGTTCAGTTTTAGTGAGTCCATGTGA
Organism: Pundamilia nyererei; assembly: GCF_000239375.1. Taxonomy (NCBI): domain Eukaryota; kingdom Metazoa; phylum Chordata; class Actinopteri; order Cichliformes; family Cichlidae; genus Pundamilia; species Pundamilia nyererei. Next base: position 6,392,113 of record NW_005187405.1, read on the forward strand.
AGTGTAGCCTCGGTTTCCTGTTCTAAGCAGACTGTAAACCTTCTGTTTCAAGGTTCGACATGCAGTTGTAGCTTCTGCCTTTCAGTGGACAGCCAGTGCAGTTCTTATTGACCTCTGGATATTTTCTCCATTTTGTTTCTCTGTAAACTCTAGAGAGGACTGTGTGAGAAAATCCCAGTAGATCAGCAGTTTCTGAAAAACTCAGATTAGCCCATCTGGCACCAACAACAATGCCATGTTCAAAATCAGTTAAATCACCTTTCTTTGCCATTTTGATCCCAGGATAAATGCTATTTCCTCAGTTCTCAGTCGGAATGCCCCTCAATTTGGATTTTCCACTCAAAAAATTTGGAGCTGACCAACATACCATGAGTTATCCAACATAGCGGCACTGAATGTAAACAGTAGTAAAACTGTAAACTTTTAATTTGTTCTGCCACTGTTGTGTATTTTTAACTCACTAAATAAACCAGATGCAGGGCATAGATCAAGCTCTATCCATAAATGTGTTTTTAAAGCACATAAAAATAAGTATTTTGCTGTAGTATTTTGCTATTTTGCTGCTAGTGATATCTGAATGGCTCTAAAAGTCCTGTTTTTCCTGGCTTTTTCTGGAACTTCCGACATCCAATTTCTGAGATATCTGTAACATCGCAGGTGCTCTTGACCATGTCTACATGTCTAAATGCAATTGAGTTGCTGCCAGCTGATTGGCACATAGATGGAAGACGTATTTTTGATATGGTAGATATACAAAAAAAGTCATATTGGAGATACAAAACACACCAAGAGATTTGTCAAGACAAATCAAGAGATTTATTGTCTATCCCCTTAATAAAACTTACATCTTTCTATAAAAAACACTTTAGTTATAGTCTTAAGGTTAAAATAAAATAGACTGAAACAATAAAATCACTCACCTGTCCCTTTCTGCCACAGCGATCTTAATGCAGCAGAGGCTTCCTGTCACATCCTCCTTTGTTGGATGCATCCAGGACATGGGGATCAACGGGGAACTGGTGTCCTTCGAAAGGCCGTCAAGCGTGTTTGGTCCAGTCAACCTCAAGGAGTGTCCAGGCTGAACATAAAGATCTCCTCAAACCATCAGTAAACAAACCCTGGGACCATGTCCACCACCAGCTATGTGCAATCTGTTACTATGACAGAGAATGTGTTAGCATGTAAGAGTGTGTGTGTAAGACGATTGTGTTTCAGCGTGAGTGTGTTGGGATGAATGTACGTGAAAAATAAATATATGAGCAGCGGCTTACAGGTTCATAATGTTTGCTGTTAAGTTAAACATGTCTATATTTATTTAGTGTAAAGTCGCGTATTGCCTCACCAATTACAAATGCATTTTTTGACGGCTGCAATAAACTCTACTTTGTTGGTCTAGTCAGTCTCTACTGACTATCAAATGCTACTGAATATGCTTGTAAGTGGTCAGTGCTGCGTTACAGTCAGCCCAGCACTTTCAGAAAACAAGTATTGCCTTTGGTGCTGCGAAAGAGATCAAGATTATTAACTGATGTACTTTTGGTTTGCTTGTTGGACTCAATAGCTTATACTAAGAAAAATGATGTTTACACCCATGATTCTCAATTCAGTGACATTTCAGGGGTTGCTAAGCTATTCTGTATTCATATCCACATGCCAGCATGCAGAATTCTGCATTTTAACTGGCTTAAGAGACATGGACTCTTTGCACATGTTTTCAAACCACATGTTTTTCGCCCCCAGTGTTGTATTACTGTTCTGATCTGATTTTCCAGTTTGCATTCCCTTTGTATGAGAATATGGATGTATATCTTACAGTAGTTACACCAGATAACAGCATGTACTAAATTTTGTTTCTATCAGTTAAATAACCAATGTACCTAGATGCCATTAGAATAAGTTTGGTCAGTAGTGTTTGGGACCATTGCAAAAGTAATAACAGAAAAAGTATGTTTAGGTACTTATATTCACAAAAAAGGTGTTTACTTTTCTAAATTGTGCATTTATGCCAGACTTTAAATAACATTGTATCTCAATATGATGTAAAATTCATATTAAATTGGACACACTGTACATGCATTCCTGTCTTGTGGCAACTGATTTGTAAGCCATTATGTAACCTGTCTGATTAATATTCTTTATGAATACCTGTCAGTGCCATAAATAAATAATGGACTTTTGATCAAGGAAACAGCTTGGGAACTGTTAACTTCCACTCATTATGGTTCATACTAAACAATTAATGTACACTGCTGTGCAAACGTCTTGAGCCACCCCTCATTTCTTTATATTTTGTTTCCAAGCAGCCAGACTTTCTAGTAGTTTTTTTAAATTAAGGGATGAACTGGTGTTGAGTCTACACATAATAGACAACTTAGAAAAGAATCAATCTTAAACTGTAAGTTTAAGCACTTTTGTATCAGCAGCCTGTTGCAAAACTCATTAGAATTATACAAACTCTGGTTTTGCCTTACTGTAGTTCCATGTATGTTTGTACATGTTTCAAAGTCCTATTTCCCTTTTTTGTAGCAAAATGTAAACACCAGAAGGTCCCGTCAAGACCTTTGCACAGTGCGGTGAGTATTTCTTTTGTAACTATAGCTCATTTTAATATTAGTAAATTATATAGCATTTAGGAAACTTTGATTCATATGTGATGTGTTAAAATATGAAACACAATAAAATGTGGCCTTTATAAAATTCAGATAGTGTTAGAGTAAGAGCTCACACTGAGGTCTTGTCCTCAGTATTGCTTTAGAGGAAATGAGACTTTTTGGGGGGAAGATGTGGTAAAAGTAAGGAAGTTTTCCTGCAAGTATACTTTTAGAAAAGCATTAGGATAGCATAAGATTTGAAAATGTAAAAAAAACCTGTTAGGGATATATCTGTTAAACGTGTTAAATAAAATACAAAGTTGAGAAAATATCCATTATTGCCATTGGTAACCACTGGTAATTAGTCAAAAACGTCAAAAACTGTATGGACTCCTCACCTCTGCGTTTCAGCTAAAGACTACGCCCACTCCTATGCTGCCTTCAGGGTCGTTCTTTTCCCTCAGAAATGACAAAGAAATTGCGCAAAGTTACGGTTAGCGCACCATTGCCTGAGAACATAACGGAAAGGAAACTCTAAAATTATAGTGTGGCTGCAAATTAAAAATAAATACATAAACAATACATGCGATCTTCCTGATGGGCAAAAATGGAAAGGTCGTAGCATAAGAAACGCAGGAACAGATCTGTTGACAAATAATTTAACACAAACAAAACCTTTTCTGTTTGTGGCTTGTTTCACCGTTTTCACCTCTGTTTGCATTAATGTATTCAATAAGAGGAATAATCTGTTCTTTTTCTTCATCTAGTTCTGTTCTTCTGCTAGAAATCTTTTTTACGATAGCACATGAAGGCAGCACGTTTCCTGGCTCACATGCAAACCAGCGGTCAGGAGACAGAATACAGAGTACGGCCGCCCAGCTGGCGGGACACTGGTTAGCTTCACTCTGTGTTGTAACCGGCTAGTTATGTGAAATAGCGGATTGTTATACGAACGTAAATATGCCAGCATTTGCTCCAAACTGCGCCACCGGTTGAGACTTCTCTGAGTGTAAGTAAACTAACCAGCTATACCGCCCTACCTGCCTGTCTCCGGTCGCGTTCAGTTCCTCACCTCCGATATCGGGTGTCTTAATGGCGGACGGAAAGGAACCAGCCCCGGCGAGCGTGGAGGAGGAGACAGACAGTATAAACGACGCAGAGCTGGCGCTGAAGGGAATCAACATGCTGCTCAACAATGGATTCAAAGAGAGCGATGAGCTCTTCAGAACATACAGGTCTGTGTGTGACTTCTCTTCCTGTATGTAAAAACAAAACAGAGGCGTATGCTTGTGTTAAATGTTATGGCAGGTGTAGCTAATGTTCCCAAACTTGTGATTAACCAATACAATTACAACTGAAGGCATCAAAGCGTGTGGTCTAAGCTTTGAAAAAACAAAAACAGGAAAAAAAAAAAAAAAGCCCACCACCCGTGTCACGCTTGTCTGGTGGAGAACCATTTGATCTGATCACAAGCAGAATTAGTGTTGTTTAAATACCCTGAGCAAATATCCACAACCACAATATGTGACATGTGTGCACATCATTAGATTTGGTGACTGTCTTCATAAATGTCTAAAAAAAAACAACGAAGTGCTTGCTTAACAGGTTGCCATTCCTGTTATACCGCTGTCTGGCTTTGAGGTACTTTGTACGCCTTTTTGTGAAATATGTCAACATGGCCCAGCTAGTTCCTCACATCTACAGTTGAGTGACATATTAGAGGAAAACAATAACAACAATGTGTCCAGATAAGGTAACCAGGTTTCTGAGATGGTCTCTCGTTTGCTGATCCAGAAAGCATACATGAAGACTGTCATTAGGTGAGAGTGCAATATTAAAAGATCCATAGCATCACCTGTAGAAGTCTAGGTTTATATATTTTTACACATACCAATTATTGGATGGCTGCATATGTCTTGCCTTGCTCTGGAAAGCAATGTCTTTGATGTCATTTAGGATCGAAATGCAAGCATTAAACTGGTAAACTATTCTCTTAGTCCAGTAGCACCCATCTCAGCCAAATAATCAGTAGGCATGCGAGAAAACTGCTGCATAACCTTTCCTTTTGCATTTTGCATTCATTAAAAGAGGTCACAAGTTATAAATGTTGGGAATCCCTGCTCCTGAACCGCACACGTCCTTACGCCTTTGCTTTCAACTTGAATGCTTATGTCATGAAAGGGCAGCTCCTATGGTTCCTGACCCCTGGGGAAAGCGTAAATGTCACCTCGTCCGCTAATTGCATTAAGCTCTAGGTGTCATCCTGTTTTGACTGGATCAGCAAAACGATGGAGGGAAGTGAAAAACACAAACACAGCTGTCTGAGAATGAGCTTTTACTGGCAGTATGTACGAGTTTCTGTTAAAGCTCCCCTGGTACTATTACGTTTGTATAGTATGTTGCACTTATGTGTGGAGGTGGTTCCAATATAAATTAAATCCCCATCACAGTTACACAGGGATACCTGTACCAAGTCAATTTTCCACAATTATTTGAAACATTTTGCCGTAAGTTGACTGACACGTGGTGCCTCTTGTCTTCAAAGTGAAATATAAGGCTGCTGAAATTCAGTTATCGCACCAAAATGACCACACAGCTACACAGCTACAGATGGAAATCAAAAGGACCTTTGATTTCTGTAAATGATGCAAGTTTTCAGCTACACAGATGCAAGTCTGTGTAGCTCTAAAAGATTATTATTAGTAGCTATAAATGTGTCAATTGTGACAGGGTATATGTTTTGATTATAGGGTAGAAATTTCTGAATCTCTTAATTCATCAAAGAGAAAGTTAGTTGATAAGTTTTGCATTAGCTGGCTTGTGACAGTTGTAAAGCTGTGTTAATAGTGTGTAACAGTGTATTATGAGCACCTTTGATGCCCTAAGGTAATTTCAGATGAAGGGCATCTTAAAGTGTGTTAGTTATGAGGGTGAGGCCAAAAATTGCCAATTGGGGGTAGAGGGTAATAGTCAAAGAAAAGAAAGTCTAATCTGAGTTTCTGCATATTTAAAGGCAACAGCATGCAGTCTGCCTTTTGTGGAAAAAATGGGTCATTCATGGATTGTTTTTCTGAAGAGCTTAAGTGAATGGTAGTGAGTGGTAGTGCAACAGGATACACCATTGCAACAAGTCAGTTTGTGAAATCTCTTCCCTCCTAGCTACTCCACAATCAGCTATAAGTGGTATATATAAGCGGAAGCATTTAGGAACCAAAGCATTGCAGATGATGTGAAGTTACAGAGTGGGGTCGCTGAGTGCTCATAATGCATTAAAGTGGCCAACACTGCTGACTCAATAACTGCACAGCTCCAAACCAGCACACAAAAACTGTGTGCTGGGAGCTTCATGGTTTGGGCTTCCATGGCTGACAGCTCCTGTAGGTATAATATTTGTAGTTGACCCAGTATTATTGTCCATACAGTGTATATGTTTACAGAAATAAAGATTAATATAGTGACGCTGGTCCTATCTAGTAAACTCAATTTGGTTCCTTGATGTAAAACAAAACAAAAAAAACCTCTATTAAATATCTTTAATCTCAGAATTTCTCAGCTGTTTTTTATCAAATGTGACTTTTTTTTTATTTAGCACTTTAATGTTGGAAAATATCTTGGTTTTTTTATTTCATGAATTAATTTTTCATTGTTTTACTTCTGAATATTCTCCTCCTTCCCATTAGTATTTTTCTAACCTACAGTAGTCCTAATACATTGGCATTATTGATGCATGAAACAGGCCACATACTTTTCATTGTTTCTCCAGTGAACTTTACACTGTCAGAGAAAATCACATTATGTGAAAAGACTAACTTCTCTTATATGTTTGGGGTTGTTTTCTTCTTCTTCTTTTTTACTTTCTTTCAGGAACCACAGTCCTTTGATGAGTTTCGGTGCAAGTTTTGTGAGTTTTCTGGTGAGTGGAAAAGCAACTCGCTGCTATTTTGGTTTGTGGCCAAACTTCTCGAAGATTTTTGTAAATGTTGCTTTGAGAGCTTTTGGTTTCTTTGTGAGGCTTATGGAAGTTCCCTTGTGTTCCCTTTAAGTCCTTTTAAGCCAGCTGTTATGTTTTGCGAAGAAATTTCTAAATTATGTTTGATCAGCATTTTTCCCCCCCCAGCTCTAAACTTTGCAAGTTTCTGCTGTCATGATTGGATGACATCATACACATGCTGGGTCAGCAGTGGGAGGGATGTCACGAAGTACAAATACTTAATTTCTGTACTGTTACTGTACTGTTTTACTGCCTGTATTTAAACACAAGTATCTTTGTTTGATTGTTTTTAGTCACATTTTCAAAACAGGCTCGTTATTTTAGTTTTCTTTTTAATGCGTTTGGGAGTTATTCTTTCACATCACTGCTCAGTGTGTATGACATAAATGTCATAGAGATGAAAGATGCAAACAGCATATAATGTATGCATCATTTATAGCATTATACTTTTTTTTTGTTTAATGTTACCCATCAAGAATGCAGGGAACAGCTACAAATGGAGTTATTTAATTTAATGTGCTTTTTCTCTGCATGATGAGTGCATGTGTTGAAGCACATATTCCCATCTATTAATATTATTGTAATATTTTTTTAACATGACATGAGGCTTATTTATCTTTGCAAAAAGGAGCTGATAGAAGAGCTACTATATACTTTAATATTTTCCACTTCCTGGTCAGCTGGTAACATCTGAAGTACAGTGGTATTTTTTAACAAGTCATTAATGACTCCAGAGGACTTCTGTGAGATTGACCCTTAAAGGGCAAAGATAGAATAAGGTCACACTTGCAGAGCACATCACCATGATGTCTACTCATCTTTTACTGGGAGAAATCAGAGAGCAAAAGCCCTTACGAGTTGCCAGGCACCTCAGCATGTGAAAAATGAAATTCCCAACAAAAGCTTTGACAGTGGAAAAGGACAGCAGTGTTACTGCAGTCCAAGTAACACAGAGATCTTTGTTTCAGTCGAAGCAAAAAAGTTGGCAGCTGTGTTGTAGTGCTAGAATAATTACAGAGTTTCTGGTGTATAATTGTACTTCATTAGTAGCCTGACCAATTAAAAATAATCATTCAGAAGTAACTTTATAAATTAAATGTTTTTAGTATGTGGCAAAATCCCAGAATTTGGCAAATTTTTTTTTTTTTTTTTTTTTAAAGGGATTTAGGTTAGCAATAGTGCATATCCTTTATCTTCTACCTGTTTTGTTCATTCATTCATTGTATGTGTAATTTGTACAAAATCTGTCAATTTGGAACAATTAGATTTCGTTTTCTTGTTTCTTTTTCTGACTCCACTGTCGTGTGTTCAGTGTAAGCGATTTTTCTTGAACCACATGTAAGTAATTGATTGCTTTTATCCGGTTTCCCTTTTGCAGAACGCCATGATGACTTTTGAAGAGGAAAAAATGCAAATGGCTTTTGAAGACCTCAAGGCTACAGAGAGACTGTGTGAGAGTGAAAACATGGGTGTCATTGAGACCATTAAAAGCAAGATCAAGCGCAATGTGAGTAAATACTTGATTAAACTGCCTGTATTGTACATCATTATATAGACAAGCATTTCATGTTGGGCCTGTAACGCCCACGTGTGCTTGTTAGCTCTCCTGCATACCTGTCTGTCATCAGCCTGTAAATGTGGGGTGTTTGTGTGGGCAGATGGACTCTCAGAGGTCAGGGGTGGCTGCAGTGGACCGACTCCAGAGGCAGATCATCATTGCAGACTGCCAGGTTTACCTGGCGGTTTTATCTTTTATCAAACAAGAGCTGTCATGTAAGGGAACCTTTGGTATTTGTTGGTTGACAGTGATGCACTCCACACGTATCACGTAGGTAGGTGACAAATTAAAGGAAAAAAACAAAACCTGTCTTTTATGCCTTGGGAAGCTTTTTTGCTGGTATGGGTCCACTTGTCTCTTTAGAGGGAAGTGTCACTTGAAATCAGTACAAAGCTGTTATGGAATGTTTTTATTGTGATGGAGGTGGTCTCTCCCAGGTAGCCCCTGTTGCAGGGATACAAGGAGTCGCTAGATCTCAATAGCTATGAGAGATTTTGGGCCAGCACTCTTTAGCGCCATCATTGAAACACCACATGACAGAAGAATCTTTTAGAAGAGTGGTTTTAGAGTGCTCTAGCCTTCCTGACATTGGCCTCTGATGGCTATGATAGCTTTTCCTTTAATTTGTCATCCACCTTTTATTTGATGTGTTAAATACAAAGAGGTTATAATAAAGGACTTTTCTCTAATCTGAGCTTCAATCCTCTGACAGCATATATCAAAGGAGGCTGGATCCTCCGTAAAGCTTGGAAGATGTACAACAAATGTTACAACGACATCACACGTCTACAAGAAGGCAGCAGGAGGAGGGGCTCTGAACAGCAAGCGACGCCGTCTTCATCGTCCGGCTCTGCTCTGTCCCACCAGAGTCGCTCTCCCTCACCCGGGTCAAGTCCATCACAGAGGCTAGATGGCATCAGTCCCGAGGCTCTGGATCGGCTGAAAGGTTCAGTCAGTTTTGGTTATGGTCTTTTCCACCTCTGTATATCGATGGTGCCACCGCACCTACTGAAGATCGTCAATCTGCTGGGCTTTCCTGGAGACCGCCATCAGGGCCTGTCAGCACTCACTTACGCCAGTGAAAGTAAGGACATGAAGGCCCCCTTAGCTACGTGAGTGAGTATGTTTGCGTATCTGTATCCTGTTTTGCAACTTAAACAGTTGTGTGCAGTGTAATAAAATAATGAAAGCATAATTTGTAGAGGAAAGAAGGAAACAAAAAAGAGATCCCAGTGTGAACAGCTGTAATAATTGACTGACTCAGGTCCCTGTAGCACAATTTTCCAAATCCTGCTTCATACTGAATCGTTTGAAATTGGTTTTTAGTCCTTGGGTGCCTTGGGAACCATGTTTGTAATCAAGCCTTTAATTAAAATCAAGTGTGTGGGAATTTGGTCATGTCTGCCAAGTTAACAAATCTGTAATATAACCACATTATGCAATATTACTGTAAAATGCTGTGAATCGTATTTCCTCAGTTTTGTAAAAAGCGCAACACATTGTGCTGTTTTTTGTGTGTGTGTGTCATTATCATAAATTAGAAATTTGCTATATTCCCTCTCATTACAGTCTCTGTGCTTTTCTTGCAGCTTGGCTCTGTTGTGGTACCACACAGTAGTGCAGCCCTTCTTTGCTCTGGATGGCACAGACACACAGTCAGGCCTAATGGAAGCCAAATACATTCTTAAACAAAGAGAGGCTATTTATCCCAACTCCTCCCTCTTTATGTTTTTCAAAGGCAGAGTTCAACGCCTTGAGGTAAAGACATGTGAATACTAAACCTTGTTATCTTTTGCCATGTGAAGTAGTCTTCTAACTTGGAGAAGCTCAGTGTTGTCTCACTGTAACTCATACTACAAAGTTTCCTTCTGTAGTGCGAGATCAGTAGTGCCTTGACGTCCTTCAGTAGTGCCTTGGATCTGGCCTCTGACCAAAGGGAAATTCAGCACGTTTGTTTATATGAAATAGGTACTGCCTGGCTCTCATATTTCTCTCATATTTCAAATATGCCTCACTCGGTATTAGTATGCAACATCATTTCTGATCGATTTTTTTAGGCTGGTGCAGCATGATCGAACTGAACTACAGAGAAGCCTACAGAGCGTTTGACAGATTGGCGACTGAATCTCGCTGGTCCCAGTGCTATTATGCCTATTTAACTGGAGGTAATTACAGCACCGTAATGCTTTCAGGGTATTTTGTAAGCTCGGTAGTGGATGCTAATCCATATTGTATGTTGTGTGGTGCAGTGTGCCAAGGAGCCACTGGTGATCTGGAAGGAGCCGTTGCTGTTTTCAAGGACGTTCAAAAACTTTTCAAACGCAAGAATAATCAGATAGAAATGTTTTCCATGAAAAGGGTGAGTGTGTAACTAGTTTGTTTCCTGTAGGAATATTATGGTGCTAAGAATGCCACTGATGTGAAGATGCACTTTTGTTTTTCAATCAGTCTGAGAAGCTAAAGAGCTCCAGTATATCCAAAGAACTCTGCATCCTATCAGTGATTGAGATTCTGTATTTGTGGAAAGCTCTGCCCAATTGCTCCAATGCCAAGCTGCAGACGATGGCCCAAGGTACTGCATTCCAAACTAATATCTCGTTTGCATTATGTGCACTAATGCAAAGTGTTTGTAATTTTGATTCGTCCTTTAGTGTTACAGGGGATTGACGACGCCTCGTGTGCAGGCCTGAAAAACCTCCTTCTTGGTGCCATAAGCAAATGTCTACATAATACCAAAGATGCCATTCAGGTACTCTTGTGTTAAATTAATTATGCAATTTGCATTTTTGGAAAATTGATGCACAGCATGAAGCACAGCATGAAGCACGGCCCTCGCCGGCTGCCTTAAAGGATTGTCCATGCACTTACACAACACAATAATCATTGTTTGTTTTGGTATCATGACCTTTTTTTTTTCTTTTTTCTTTTTTTTTGAAACAGTATTTCCAGCTGGCTGCAAGGGATGAGGGGGGGCGTCTGAGCAACTCTTATGTGCAGCCCTACTCTTGCTATGAACTGGCCTGTGTGCTGCTGAATTCCCCAGAGGCAAGTTTTGTGTGTGTGTGTGTGTGTGTGTGTGTGTGTGTGTGTGTGTGTGTGTGTGTGTGTGTGTGTGATAGTTAAACTGTCTCTCTTGGCCAAGGTCCTGGAGGAGTTACACTATCTAAATATTTATTTAATTTTTTTTTCTAGTCTGCGGGGAAGGGCCGAATGCTAATGCTTCAGGCCAAGGTACAGTAATACTCCTTATTTATTCTCTGCCCTGAAAGGAGGTAATATGTCCTGTTTTTCCTGTCTATTTGTTAGCAGTCTAGCTTCCACTGTTTTTAAGATATCATTGTGGCGGGGTGTGGCCTGCAGAGCCGTGCAGGCCACACATCTGCAATCATGCACCGCAGACTTAAATGTTGTACTGGGTCCTGTGGTTGGAGAGGTGGTGTTGATGTGAGTACAGCTGGCAGCGGGAGAGCTGCGGCCGTTGTGTGTAAATGGTGTGCCTCAATAAAAGATGTTGAATAGCAGTAAAATGCCATCGGGTCTGCTGTGGTCGTTTACGATCATTTTTAAGTTTTGTGTGATGGCAGTTACCAACAGCTCGAGCGGATTTAATTTAGGTGAAAATCTGGTTAAGATCAAGGTCGCACCATATGTGAAAATCAGTACAAAGTTTATATTAGCCATAACTTTTTATTGATCGTCTTCAAACTTCACAACAACATACTGGGCATTGGAGGACATGAGCACCCATGTAGGCTAAGCATTTCACCTTGACCGTCATTATTAGCGCCCAAGGTGAAAAAGCTGGTCTTGCAAAACATTTTAAGAAACCATATCGAGTATAATATGTTATATGGAAGGTCATGAAGAGAGCTTGTGATGTCACAGTGATGCCGTAACAGGCTGACATCCTCATATTGTAATGAAAACAGGCTGATGTCAGCATGTTTTATTAATTTTAGCGTAGTCCGTGGTCTTTGGGGCGAGTCACACTATGAGTGATCTTGTTACTACTGGAAGTAGTTGATAACAAGTCCTGTCTTATTTGATTAATTAAAAGCAATTAGTGTTTAGATTTTGTCTTATTTTTGCTGCGGGTCAAAGCTTTCTTTATAAAACTGATCAGGATCTTTTCATTCTGACTCATCGTTCTAAATCAGATTAAGACACCCACTGTCTGATCAGGTGACAGGATGTCTATTGGAGTGCCAGTGCTGCTTGAACTTAGTGAGCTGAGTATACTGGCTTTGCATTGACCTAAAGTTTGCCAACACTGTAGCCAAGCCTCTGTATAAGGAATGGATTTAAAATGAAAATGACAGAATTTGAATGAAAACAACAGAAATTGGGAACAAACAATGGAATTTGAATGAACAGAACAGAATTTGAATCAAAACAATAGAATTAGAATGAACAGAACAGAATTAGAATGAACAGAACAGAATTTGAATCAAAACAATAGAATTAGAATGAGAAGAACGGAATTTGAATGAAAAAAACAGAATTTGAATGAAAACAATGGAAGTTTAAAACAAACAACAGAATTAGAATGAACAGAAAAGGATTTGAATCAAAACAATGGAAATAGAATGAAAACGACGGAATTTGAATGAAAACGACGGAATTTGAATGAAAACGACGGAATTTGAATGAAAACGACGGAATTTGAATGAAAACGACGGAATTTGAGAACAAACAATGGAATTTGAACGAAAACAATGGAATTTGAACTAGAGCAGGGCGATATAGCCAAAAATATTTATTATGATATATATTTGAAAATTTGCGATAACGATATAACTGACGATATAATTGATGCGAGACAAAATACAACTCCACAACATTACTAGCGCAAAAAGACAACCTTCCATTTATTTTCACTTAAACAAGAAGCTGGTTTTTATGTACATTAAAGCTTTATAAAAATGTAACAGTGCAAATGCAAATTCCTTGCTGAAAGTTTAACCAAAAGGCATTTCCAGTAGAAATGGGATGACATATCCTGAGCATAACCATGTATAATATCCACTGAAGTTAAAAAGAGGTGCTTTGCAACATTAAACTGCAGTGAGCAGTACGTATTTTTCGGACCACAAGGTGCACGGGATTATAAGGCACATTAAGCGAAACAAAGCAGTCAGATAAATCAAACTTTATTAAACTCATTCTTCTTGCTTCCTCCACTTCTGTACCATTGATTTATTAATGAATGAATTCTGCTCTATTCCCTTGTTGTTGCAGTATATTAATGACTAACCTTGTATTGTGGATGGATTATCTCAGTTGTTCTCCTGACTGAAGTTTGGTCCGTTTACAGCATCCCGCCATGCGATTGCATTTGTCTCTAACTATCAGGAACTTTAACGTTAACTTTTATAAGTGGAAAAGTGTTAGTGTTTGTCCTCCAGCTTCACTGTTTATGTTATGCTAACATAGCTGTGTCGCTAGCGATCAGGTAGCACATCATTATATACCAGCTAGCCCAACTTCAGTAACCCTACAAACGTCATTGCTGTTTAGTTTCCTGTCTTCATTTATGTTGGACGTGATAGCAGAGCTGTACGTTTGAATTTTTCCAGAAATCTCTGTCAGAACATGCTATATCATGCTTAGGTAACTAGCGAAACTAGCGAGCTAACTTCCGCTAGCTTCCTGCTAACTTCTAACTCCGTTAAATGTAACAAATTTTGTTTTCATGGATGCCTGGAAGTTAAATTTCATAGTTTCACCTGGTTAAGCAGCAATGCTGATCGTTTTATTAAAGATGAAAGAATTGAGACAGTTTTTAACTCTCAGTGATGCTGCAGTGTTCGTTTGATCTGAAGAATAGGGAGTTTAGGACCCAGATTACTCCCAGATTTAAGAGCATCTTAGTCCGGCAAATACGACAATAACGACAGCCGCTTGCATGTTCTGCAAAAAAATGTGCTTTGTCGTGTATCTGACGGACAAACACCAAACCAGTTCCACATCACTGAAGTTGCACCATTTTTACAAACCAATTCTGGTTCATCTGTTTCACTCAACAATCGGCCATGTGCGTATGAAAACAAAGGCACTGCGCATGCGCGTTTTACTCATATTCTATCGCGATATTTCATTTTCCTATCGTTGCCAAACATTATACCGGTATTACCGTGAACGGTATAATATGGCCCAGCCCTAATTTGAACGAAAACAACGGAATTGGAATGAAAACAACGGAATTGGAATGAAAACAACAGAATTGGAATGAAAACAACGGAATTGGAATGAAAACAACGGAATTGGAATGAAAACAACAGAATTGGAATGAAAACAACAGAATTGGAATGAAAACAACGGAATTGGAATGAAAACAACGGAATTGGAATGTACAGAACAGTTTGAATGAAAGCAACAGAATTCTAAAACAAACAATAGAATTTGAATAAAAAAGTAGAATTAGAATGAAAACAACAGCATTTGAATGAAAAAAACGGAATTAGAATGAAATGAATAGAATTTGAATGAAAACAACAGAATTGGAATGAACAGAACAGAATTTGAATCAAAACAA
>NW_005187405.1:6406807-6443020 GCF_000239375.1 Pundamilia nyererei
GGAAATAGAATGAAAACAACGGAAATAGAATGAAAACAACGGAAATAGAATGAAAACAATGGAAGTTTAAAAGAAAACAACAGAATTAGAACGAAAACAACGGAATTAAAATGAAAACAATGGAAGTTTAAAACAAACAACAGAATTAGAATGAACAGAACAGAATTTGAATCAAAACAATGGAAATGGAAAGAAAACAACGGAAATAGAATGAAAACGACGGAATTTGAATGAAAACAATGGAAGTTTAAAAGAAAACAACGGAATTAAAATGAAAACGACGGAATTTGAATGAAAAGAACAGAGTTTGAATGAAAGCAACAGAATTCTAAAACAAACAATAGAATTTGAATAAAAAGAGTAGAATTTGAATGAAAACAACAGAATTTGAATGAAAACAACGGAATTAGAATGAAATGAATAGAATTTGAATCAAAACAATGGAATTTGAATCAAAACGACGGAATTAGAATGAAAAGAATGGAATTAGAATCAAAACGACGGAATTTGAATCAAAACGACGGAATTTGAATGAAAACAGCATTTGAATGAAAACAACGGAATTTCAATGAAATGAACGGAATTAGAATGAAAAGAAAAGAATTTGAATGAAAACAATGGAAGTTTAAAACAAACAACAGAATTAGAATGAAAACAACGGAATTAAATGGTCTGAATGCCTGATGCAGTCTCGCCCTGCAGAGCAGTGTTGTAAGTATCTTGCTTGCATTAGCATTAACTTTGTTAGTTGATTGGTAGCTGACACTGAATGAGCACAGATCTCACTCTATTAGCCGTAACAGCCATCTCTGCATGTCTGGGCAGACACACGGTGTCTAAGAGGAGCACTGGGCACTGGGCTCTCTGTTTTTCTTACCTGATTGGTCAGCATGTTCATTGATCTGTCTGTGTTGACTGCAGAGGTTGTTAGAGGGCAGAGCACGAACAAAATAAAATTCATTTTGTTTTCTGTGCAGGAGGACTACGCTGGCTATGACTTTGAGAACCGACTCCACGTTCGTATTCATTCAGCTTTCGCCTCTATGACGGCCTCCGCCCAGCCTTGAACTTTAATCTGAAATAAATGTCTTTGAAAAAGCCACAATAATGAGTATGGATATTTTCACTTTAAAATAATTTCTTTTTACTTATAAGATTCTGAGCCAGTGCATCATTTAGAACACAAACATGAATATTTCACAAGAAAACAGGTACAAGAGGTGTTATCGATCTGTTACTGTACGGCACAATACACTGTTTGTTTTTGTCTTCAGGGTTTGTTTTAAAACTAGATGCCTGTTGAATTGAATGAAAACCCGTAGATTTGTTTTGTAAGATCTTAGGCATTATTGCTTACATGGAGGAAATGTTCTTCAGATTGTGTAAAGGCACATATCAAGTATTAAGCATCAAAGCAATTACAAGAAATGACTCTGAAAATGTCTTTAAGAAGCCAATATTTCCACTTCAGTGTTGGTTGTTGACTTTGACATTTGTAAAGCTAATCTATAGGCAGTGTATTAATCTTTTGTTTTTGTTTTTTTAAAAGCACAGCCCCTTTTTAAGCAGTCGTTTTTATCAGTGTAAATATGTCTCACATAAAGGTTTTAATAAATGTGCCACTTTGAGCGGCTTAAATGCACAACGCTCCTTTCTGCTGCAAAGTTTTTCCTGTATATTTGTTATAATAAAAACAACATTGTAAAACTGAATATCTGTTTTCGTCGACTGTTTAAAAGGTGACAAATACATTTCTTCACCAACAGAATTTGTACTTCTTTAGTGATCAAAGTAATCACGAGGGGCATTAAGCCTTTCCTGTAGTGGCTTATGAGGCACAGACAATGATGAGGAATCTTTTATCATTCCTCCTCAAACTGCTTCAGATGCCTTCAGATCATGGAAATTTGACTTTTTTTCTTTTTTCCTTACCATTTTCTTATCCTGTATTACAGAACTTCCGAGCTTCATCTATGAACTACTGCTATTATATTGTTATTACATCCATCTTCTTCTGGTTATTAAATTCAAGGTAACAGGGGAGCTTGGGCCTATCCCAGCTGTCACAGGCGCACAGGCCACCAGCCTGTAACAGGGCTAATACTTATTACCTGTTTTAATTCATTGTTCCTTGATGACAGGGTGTCTTGTACCCAAGGTAGCAAAGCAATACTAAACCATGATTCCCCCTTTATATTAGGTTTCATGGTCCTGATTTTGGTGATGGTGTGTCTTCTGCCCCTCTAAACATATTTAGATGGGCATCTTTTTGCTAAAAAGATCAACGTTTGTTTCAGCTGTCAAATGGAAACATGCCAAACAAAATTTAGAGTAATGAAAGAGCAACTCAGAGTTCAGTATCTTGCTTAAGGACACTTTGGTACATAGACTGGAGCAGCCAGGAATCAAAGTACCAGCCTTCCAGTTCTCAGATGACCTGCTGTGCTACAGCCACCACAGAAGATAACTTCTGGGTAATCAGATTGCTTGATTCAGTCATAGCAAATGTAACATTCATGACCATAACCATGTACACAGGAATTTTTTTTTTTTTTTTAACCGCAAAAAACCACAACGTCGAGTTTACATTAAGCTTTTATTTAGCAACATAGAAATTCTGTTTAAATAACCAAACAGTGATAACACATCTAAAGTGTATACATGTAGCAGCTATTGTTACATGAGAAATGAATATTCAGTGCTTAACTGTAAAGGAGGTAAGGCTTGCATAGTTGTAGTGATGCACATGCGTTTGAGATAGTTGGATTTCAGTTATATCAATGCACATAGTACTAAGACGATCACCAGTTATTCTAATCTATATCAAGACTTTTACACAAACACACTCACACACTAATCTAATTGAAGAACCAATGTCCCTGCTTTAGTATAGTTAAGAAAAAAAGTTATGTTTACAGAACCAGGTAGACTTACACAATGCTGTTAATTGCTATACACATCTATACAGTACGTAGTATAGGGTTTATTTCATCAGATATTCAAACAAGTCTTACTGTCATATTTCTGGCCATCTTTCTTATACACTGTTAGATATAGCTACACACACAGTTTCACTTGACTGTAGAGGTCTACAAATTAGGCAAATTTGTAACACATTCAGTTAATCGCTAAATATCTGCAGCACTCATAACAGGAAGTGAAAACAGAGGCCGATATACCAAAATGACCTATTTTAATACTTCGCACTGCATAACAGTATGTATGCACAAGTGTCAATCGTAGCCAAAGGTGATTTTAAGAATCGTCACTCCTCTCGATGCTGAAGCTAATGAGGAAAATGTTTTCATGACCAAATGTGAATTACGGAAAAACTACAGACAGAGCTCAGCCTGCTATTTAAACACTCGGTCTATCCAACATGAAACATTTCTAAAAATACATTCTAGATTTTTTTTTTAGAACATGCCGGTATCTCAAGTGGTCAAGAAGAACCACAATAAATAAGTGAAAGAAAGTATTGTGCTTTATTACTCACACAGACCTACTGAGGATTATATGTCTCTGGGTTCAAACCGAACACCAACACATTAGCTGTTGTTCTATACTCTATTACATAGTTGCTTATGACCCCCAGTATAGCAGATGAAGTCCAAAGGTGAGAAATCTGTACAGTATGTAGTTTTGCCTTGTTTTTTTTAACTTATTAGTAAATGTCAGGCAGCTGAGAGTAATTCCTGTCCCAGTAGCCTTTCAAGTAAAGCCAGTCCTGAGCTTTGTTGTGTGGGTTGGGTCCTTGTTGAAACCACCTGAACAGTGAGAAGATTTAGTATGAGCACAGCACTTGGAAATAACAAAAGGATTAAATAAATACATAAGAGAATGACACACATAACACACACACACACACACACATAACACACACACACACACACACACACACATAACACACACACACACACTAAGCAAAGACAAATTGATGGCAAGGCTCCATCCACAGTGTACAACTTTAACCTCCTAAGACCCGAACTCTTCCACAGCATGCATTTTTAATTTCTCTTTGATATTTGGCCATATTGGAGCCCGATGAATGTAAAAACAAAGAATTACCAGATTTTTTTATTTTATACCTGATTTTTGTTTCTAAAAAAATGAGATCCACATATGAGGATATTCATTTAAAATTTCGATAGAACAGTAGCAGTATGTCCTCGTAATTGGATATCAGGCCCATGTAGAGCAAAATTGAGTATTTTGGTCTAAATAACCCAAAATGTGATGTCCACATATGTGGACGGCAGGTCCTAGGAGGTTAAAAAGCTGAACAGTATTAAACACCAGACTTTTTATGTGACATAGTCTGAAAACACACACAGACAGACCAAGAGCAACAAAAACATGCATTTGTGCATTTCGTCCTGAGGAGTGTGGTGTAGTGTAGTGCAGCACTTCACATGAGAGAAAAATAACACTCAGAAAAAGCGCAGCAAACCTTGGGCCAAGTGCAGCGTTCCTTTTCAATTATAATAAGTTAAATGCATAGTTAATAGCAGAAGACAACATGGAGGCAATCAGTCAATGCCCACCCACAATCGATTTAAATTTCATTTCTCATTGACCAACCTCACTTTCCATTCCTCTGTTGATTTGGTGCGATTCTTCCGGGCCATCCTCTGTTTTTCCTCAAGTCTCTTCTTCTCAGCACTTGCCAGATCTAACAGCCGTGGATACAGAAAACTGAATACCACCACAGATTACATTCAGCGGGCTCAGCATAGGAAATCAAGATCACGCACTGTACCTATGTCTCCCTTCTCCATGGCGCAAATATCTGGTCTGAGGCGACTGTCTGTGGAAGGTATGACGCCCTCCATGCGCTTGTCTAGCTCGTTTAGCTGCATGGCGAATGTCGAAAATGCGTAGAACTGCAACACCCGCATACACACAAGAAAGAAACTTAAAGCAAAATATTCAAAACTGATCTGACCAATGTCACGTTTATTTCCTTTTGTACCTTGGATGAGTTTTCCGGACGTGGCGTTATTTTCCAGATGAGTTCACTGCCTGGGATGACCTGCACAGTCTCAGTATCAGGTGGAGGCGTCTCTTCAGGCTCCTCATCGACACTGGTCTAAGGCCACAGAGAGAGATATATACAGTACAGAGCAGAGACACACAAGTACTTCTGATGTTTTACACTTTCTTTTAGTTTTTGACAGTTATAATAGGTTCAATCCACGAGGAAACTTCCACGTTGTTAAACTGACTAAAATACAACACAGTCGACAGATTCTGCTCTGCCACACAAAACAAGTACTATGTAACAGGAAGAATTAGATGTAAAAACATATGTTGGTTGACCTGAAATCATTAACTGAAACAGAAACAGCTGGGTTGGGATAAAAAACTGCACAGTGAAAGCATCATTAAAAAGGCAAAGATGCTGTAGAAGTGACAGCTTGATCATAAATATAAGATGTTTCTCTCCCAAGCAGACAATTGTAGAAACCGAGTGCAACAGCGAAAGCAAGGTGTCCCTGTGAAACTGGGAGAGATTCAGCAGCGCCATCAGCTGCTGGCAGAATAAAATGTTGGGACCCTGGAACAATCTGGTCCAGTTTGTTCAGATGTGCTCTTTAGGCAATACTTGCAGACAAAAAAAAGAGGTGCTCTAGACATGACCCCAACAGAAGGCAGGCCACTAAAGGGCTCCCTTAATGATGAATGTCTGCAGGCAACAGTGAAGCGTTGTCACAGACCATGTTATTTGCAGGGATTTAATGTTGGCTTATGGATAAAAATCACAGTGTCTGAGTGCCTGAGTGCCCGTGCCTGAGATCATTCTGCACCATGACAAATTCCCTTAGGGTTCACCCAGTGTCATTAGGAACTGTCTTCAGTGACAAGATCAAGAAGTCCAGCAACCACTTGGTTCCCACAGAGCCGTGATCTAAATATATTACATGCAGCAACATGAAGTAGCTGAAATGGACCAAATAAATAGAACTGTAAGTTATGAACGCTTCCTGGGATCTGCAAATGGAGCCGCTTTAAGGCCAAATATCAACCAAATGTAGGTTCTGCTTTACTGCACTTGTAGGAATTCATAAAAATACTCATGACCTTACTTGTTCAAGCTTACTCAGTTATGGGGGACTACATATCTAATCTACATGTAGATTACTGTAAAGTCCCAGCATGATTTTTCAATGCTCTCTATAAAACACATGCTCCTCTTTGTTTTCATACAGACAACACTGTACTGAGGTGGTGTGCACTGCAAAGCACAAACCACCAGAGGGCAGTCTCTACAGGTGGAAGAAGCAGCCGTTCAGTCACCTGTGCAAAATGGAAACTACCAGTAATTTAAAAGGTATTGGTGAGCTAACCAAAATGGACAATGCTGTGTACATAAACACAAGTTAAACACCGTGAACTGAACTTTAAACAGTAACGATGCACAGCTACACTCACAGGGTGGCTAGCAGTTCCAGCACCATGTCATTAATGATAAAGGTATAGAAAAAGTGACACAGACTAAATACAACAATAATTACATTTTGCTTTATGAGATAAGTGTTTACATCCACCTTATAACATTAACACATTTGAACTAGGAGAGTTTGTTGGTTCTAAAGTGCAGCACAAACACTATGGGCTGTAGCCTCAGCAGTTTACCGGGTGAAATATTGAAAAGGTATGAAGGGGTGGGGGGGGTCATCAAAAACAAATAAACCTACAAGCCCAGTGCCGTAAACTCTGGAAACCAACGGAGACAGAACAAAGGCGCCTTTGAAAGCAGTCAAACATGGTACCTGTTTGTTGCCCTTTTTTTCGTCTGGATTCTTTTTTTCAGTCTTTTTGTGGGCATCAAAAGTCGCAGGGTCTACTGTGTAAAGGCATTCAGTCCATTTACCATATATTGCACAGAGCTTCTTTTTGCTGCAAACATAAGAAGATGAGATATTAATATATCACAGCTTTAGGTGCACATAATACCAAGCGCTAACATTCCCATCGTGCAATATAAACTGCGCCACTTTAATATACATTATAAAGTAAATCACAAAGAAACGCTTTATGACAAATTGACTTACTGCTTACAGGCATTACTAAACAGCAATAACTCACAAAGATACCTTTTATCTAGGATGTATCCTTCAACTTTATGCAGCTCTTTTCCAAAGAGGCCACAGGGCTTGAAAGTCATGCTGCATCTCTCTCCGGTTCTGCAAGCAAATGATAGCCTCTTTACCAATTCTCTTTCACTCTCCCTCTGCGAGCTGAAGCTTTCAAACATTAATTAACCTGCTCATGCGACTGTCCCAGTTCTGCTTCCATGATCAATAAGCTTAAGGTTTATAAAGTAGATCAACATTCCTCTGCAGAGCAAGGGAAAAAATATATTCCTACATCCAAGTCTCTGTGCATGCAAATGTGTTTCACAGATACGGAGAACACTGCAATACATATTTTACTTGTGATTGAGCACTTCCACGCTGCCATACTGCTCAATCCAAAGCTGACCGACGATAATGTTGTGGACGCAACAGGTGGGGTTTGTCCAGGTGTACGCTTCGTTATATCTACAGAGACAAAAAAGCACTCAGCAAAGGAGAAAAAAAACAATTCCTTACTAAAATACATCAGAACAGATTTATAAAACAGTCTTCAGTGTGAGCTCACTTGGGTAACTCCAGCGTGATAACTCCCTTGGGCTCAGCTTCTATGCTCTTCCCCCAAAACTTGAGTTTGGGGTAGATGGAACCATGAAAGACAAAATCCTCCTTGAGGCCCTCAGCATGAAAGGCACTAACCGGAGGGTGATGGCTTACTTGCTCAGACATCCACCTAAAGCCCAAATCGTCTCTGATGGCAAGCAGGCGTATGTTTGATACAAGACAAAGCTCATTAACAAAAATACACGTGTACAGTAAACAAAAGCTGATTTGTGTATAGGTGCGCTAATACTGATGAGTCTGCTGCCTTACCTGATTAGCTCATAGGTCTCCCCCAAGAGGGGGTTGAAGGGCTTCCCAGTCCTCTCCCACTGTGACGCTACAGCTGACACAGCAAATGCTGCAACACACTACACCGAACATTGTTTTATGTTAATCAAATTACAGGCAACTAACTCAATTTTTGATAGTGCCGAGACGCCACAGCCTCTCTGCACTCATTTAATAATAGTTCAGCAGTTTAATGAGAGAATAGTGATTTGATCCCAGTCAGATAATTAAATGCATCACTACTATTAAAAATGCATCTGTTTTGGAGTTTTTATTTAACTGAAGAAAGGATATATGGCCAGAATGGTACCTTCATCCTCTCGATAGAGTCTGTTGTGGCATTCGCCTGGTGGATGAGGTAGGTGTGCTCCATGTATTCTGTTAGCCGCTGGAGGAAGCTCAGAGGCTCATTAAACACCACAGGCATGGCAATCTTTGATAACTCCTGCAAAGAAGAGTTAGAGAAGATAAAAAAAAAGACTATTAGGACAAACATGATATGGTTTTTGCTTTATTAGCAGACTTAAGCCTAAGGAGACCAAAGCACTTGTGTTTATGTTTTTTGTGTACTGAGATTTTGTTTCAGTACTTTGTAGAAAAGCATTCTTCAAGTTTATGGGAAAACCTTCAGAACACAAAAAGGCTTTTTGTTTTTTGCTCTCCCTGGGAGAGTTTAAACTCAAAATGATTCGTTAACGTAAGAGTGTAGCACTACTATTCATAACCTGAGCTTTCTATTTTTTTTGTTTTTGTTTGTCCCAATTTGCTCTGTTTTTTGTTATCCTATATCTGTTTCTGTTATACCCAATTTTATCATTTTGGTAACCACGTAATGGTGTGCTTTGTCTGGCCAGGTCTCCCTTGAAAAAGGGGTAAGTGTCAAGGGCTTTCAGCTCTTTTGGGGGGAAAAAATGAACTGAACTCTCTGTGCTGCACAGAGAGGCTGATTATATTTTAGACTGAGGATGATCAAACCCCACCTCTACACTTCTTTTACACTATACTGTTTCACATTTTGCCTTTTTTCATAAAAGCAACTACAAAAAAAGCCCACGCTTTTCATAAATCCTAATTTTTTCATATCATATCCTGGTTCTAATTCAACAATCTACATTACAAAAGCTCATATCTACATTAAAACACAACGAGGAAAATAAAACAAAACATCTACCGGACTGAGAGTGATGTGTTCTCACCATGCCAATGCATTTTTTTAGGATACTCCAGATGCTCACGTCGTTCCTGGAGAACATGGGAGCCGGTAGAGATGTTCTGTGCGAAAGCAATATGAATAACAAAAAGAAGGGTAAACACAGAGGATTTCCTGTATCACGTGATCCAGCTCTATTAACATATGGAAAATTACAACATCGCTTGTTGTCTCAGCTGTGCAATTCAAAGCAGGCAAACACTGTGGCTTCATGCTAGATGATCTGGCCTCATCCACACTCCAAACAGCTTTTCTTTTAAAATGTGGCACCGAGCTAAATTCTAAAACCTTCATGTTTTGGGTAAAGCGCACATTAAAAACACATAAATCTGTCTCCTGTGGGTACGAAGCTGCACTATTTAAAAGCTTCAGAGCAGACAACTTAGCTCAACCCACCATTTGGGAAAAGGGGTTATCCGACACCTGTAAGCTTTCAGCTAGTCTGTTCAACCTCATGCAATACCCATGAATGCATGTACAGCTGTGTGTGTGTGTGTGTGCACGCTGACTATAATACGCTTTCCTTTAATTTTTCTTGTTGCATATGCAGTTATCTGGAAACATTCTTCACATAAGAAAGCTAAGATACAAATTAGATTTAAGTATGTGCTTGTTTTTGTTTTCTTGGTCACTGAGTTCATCTTGCAGTCTTGCCAGCATCTGCAGTATGGACTCTTTTACAGGTATGGTAGCTGGAGGCAGATGGTGTCCTTGTTTAAAGAAAAAAAAAAAAAAAATGAAAAGAGTGCTGGTCCAACACACAAATAAAAGCCATTACTTCAGCTAAATAAACAGTGAGCGGGGAGTGGGGGGTGGGGGTTTGCTCCATCTGTAGGATGAGCAGAGCAGTGATGCATGGCAGACCATACTCCTGGCCTATTTTTTGTTCCACTGGCCTCTGCTTCAAGATTTATTAAAGCATGGATGGATTTCTTCATTTCTTCTTTCTTCCTTCAAACATTTAACATGTTTACCTTTAAATGTGGAGGAAAATGCTCAAATCTATCTTTGATTGTTTCCAAAATACAGTTAAAAATGCATTTAAGGGATACTGTGCTGGTCAGCTGAGGTTACTGAAACATGAGCCCACCTGGAAGTGAGGTGTGACATGCTATACAAGCGAATCTTTAACTACTTTGAAGCAGAAATATCTTACAGCTGGCACTGTGCTCAGTTTTCAAATCATTATTTCATATACAAACAGATAACACAGCTACAACACCATGGTACTAATGATATATTAAGGCGGTGTATTTGGAGTTCTGACAGATAATTGAAACACTGTGTTTTCATAGAATCATTCAGAGAAAGACTTCAATTTAAACACGCCTGTATCAATTACTGTGGAGACCTGTGGATGGTTTTCTTGAGAGGCTACGAAGGTTTTATATTATTGCCATTTGTTTATTGTATATTATGTCATAGCGCTTATATTTTATTCTATATTTGTTGTATTTTTGAGATGTTTTTACAGCTATTTCCTTCCCAGGTCTCTCCCTTGTAAAAGTTTTTGATTTCGAGGCCATCTCCTGGTTAAATAAGCGTAATAATAATCTTGTAAAGAATTAATGGCAAAATGACTCAACATAGAGAAAAACACACCAGACTGTAGGCAATCATTGACGGGCATCCTTTGAATGACAGAATTAATTTCAAATAAACAGACACCTCATAAATCTTTCATGTACAACACATACGAGCCCACACATATGCACACAGAGCTAGCCAGGCAGCCCTTTTCTCCAACTCTACTCTGAGCCAGCACATGCTTAATTATTCATGGATCACTTGTTGGACTGAGGAAGACAGGCCAAGCCAGAATCAGCATCCACGGAAATGAGAGAGAGTGTCAAATCTTCACGACAACACAGCAAGATGCACTGAGTACTGAAACGACTGTTGGCCTGGAGAGTTGGAACTGTCAGGAAAAACAAAAACAGGCTATTCTCTGTGGACTGGATGCTCGAGCAAGCAAAAAAAAAACAAAAAACAAAAAAACACCTGATGAGAAAAAACAGACTAGGGTGGAAAGCTGGTATCCCATTACACCAGCTCTGTCCACTGACCTATCCTCTTGCTGACTGAGGTCTGCAGCCTGTCATTAGATACCAAACAAATCATATCCACAAAATTTTCATCATTTGGCAAAGTAAACATACACCGTACCGAATCCTGTTATCACCAACTTCAACAAAGCCTCACATACAGCAAACGGTGAACAAGTTGAATGCCGAGCACTGAGCCTTGGAAGCCTTTGTATTTTCCGCTCTTTGCAATCATTTAATCCAGTAAACAAGCACAACAACATCAACTGAAACAAGTCCCAGCTCACCTGTGCTTAACTCCATTGTGCTGGGATGGCTGGTTGCCATGGTTACCCTCCCCTGACATTCCGGAAGGCCCCCTGTATGCGCTGGGACGGCGGAGGGTGTTGAGAAAGGGGGTGTCTCTCCCCTCGTCCTCTTCGCAGGAGTAACTGGCCACAGACAGGAAGCCGCTCAGCGAGTGCTCCGACTCAGACTCTGTAGGGTTAGATGCCAGGTCATACCAAACCGCTTGCAAGTACAGGTTCCAGTTGCTGGCTCGGGAAATGAAAAAAAAGAAAAGAAAAAAAACCTCCAGCCTCAACAGTTTACTATCTGCAAATAAGCACTTGTGCTCGAGTTCCTCTCCAAAATCCCCCCTCCCTGCTGCCATGCAAAACCCCACCTGAGGATTGTGTTCCAATGAGAGGCCGCACAAAGGATTCGCTTCCTGTAACATTTGTTTGCACTGTGTTCACTGGGATGGTACTCCTCCCCCTAGAAAGCACTGTCACTGACATTACTGTCAAAAATCACAAAGCAAAGACGAATAAGAGAAGCTGAATACGCTTGAGTGAAATTGCTGCTTATTGTGCGTTCACGTACCGCATTCTGACTTATGTGTTGAAAGAATTTCTCATCCACCCACCTACATGGATGGAGAAGCAAATCTAACACTGCATAATAAGCATGCTCTATATGAACAGAGGTGCACATGCACTAAAATTGCAATTTTGTTCATCAGTCTTTGCTCTGTGGCAGTTCAGAATGCTAAAAGTAAAGCAAAAAGAATGAAAACGTTGCTTTAAAAATTCAGCCCTTCATGGTGACACAGTTGCATCTTGTTAGTTTTGATTATCCTTTAAACATGTCTGCAATTTTATTTTCTGTAATGGAAAAATGTAATAGACCAGACATAGCTGTGAAAAGTATACACTTGTGTATATAAAAAGGTGCCTCAAATCACACTACCTATCAGGACAAAAACCAAGCCATGAAGACCTCTCTGCAGACCTCTGCAATAACCCTGTGGAACAGTATTGATCAGGGGCAGTGCGTAAAATTATTTCTAATGATCTGTGTTTCCACAGGAGAACATTTGTAACCACCAGGTTTCTCTCTCTTTTAATCTTTTAGAGGCATCTGTGCAGCTAAATTAAGTAACAAGTGCAAGAAGGGCAGTATAGTCCACTGCACATTCTAGAGGATGACCATCTGTCCATGAGACAGCATTTAGAGGAAAAAGATTTTATAGTCTGATGAAAGAAAAACTGATCTCCACGCACTAAGTGATGGTGAACACTAAACACTGAATGCCTCAAATAAACCAGAATGGTGGCAACATTAATTTATGGAAGTGCTTCTTAGGAAGAACTGACTAATCGATAAATGCAGGTGGATGCAAAGAGATCCTTGAACAGACACTAGAATGATAATTCACATATCATCTGACCCATATGACCCAAAGCACAGAGCACAGGGTATGCTGGAGTAGCTTCAGGAGAATTCACAACCCAGACTAAAACCTCTTGGAAATTTTAGGGAAGGACCTCAGGATGGATGGTTGTAATTCTTAGGCATTTTTTCTACGCCTCTTAGAAAGAATTCTTAGGCATAGACACACACACTCACCCGTGTGTGTGTGAATTAGTGAATGAGGCTGGTAGTAAGAAGTCTTAGTAGAAAAGTGCTATTTAAGTATGAATCCAATTACCAGAAGATGTCAGTTCTCAGGTGCTTCAATTTTGAAATATCTGTCCAAATCCAGACGCCTTCAGTTATATGACTCACACAAAATCTAACAAAAAAGGAAAGTCTGCTAAATAGGACTGTACTGAAATGTACACTGTATATTGTATATTGTACTCCACATACTGAGTTTTTCAGCAGAAGAATAGAAAAAAAAAACAAAAATATTTAACTCTTTTAAAATGCAATTTACAACAAGAAATCTGCAAAAAGCGACGTGACCTGCCTCATTTCTAAATCCATTTGATTGTAAGCATGTTTTCGAGCAGTAGAAAATAACAATTGCATTTTCGATCTCTCCCAACCAACAAGACATACTACACACATTGATTGATTACTTCCACCAAGAGGCCGCTGACCTGACACGGCATCATAGAAGTCATCTTCATTGAGAGTACTAAGGTTGGAGGACTTCCGCCTTTTACTCAAGGATTGCTTGAGCTCGTGGTTCTCAGTTGCCAAAGTCTGCAAGGCTTCTGTTAGAGCTTTGTTCTTCTCCACTTCCTGCTCTACTTTCAGGCTCCACACCTGCAAACACAGCACAACCAGACAGAAGGTTAAAAGCGACCGAAGAGAGCGTGCCCAGAGCTACTAACTTAACATTTTATTGCAGAAAAACATTGCTCTTAAATATGTGATGATCATAGTGGAACAAGCAGATTAATATTTTGATGTCAATCAAACATGACTCTCTGTCTGGGGTTTTGAGCGCAGGTCATTGTTTCAACCCTGCCCACAGATCTAGTTTCTTCCAGGCTGAACCAAACACCATAGTCTCAGAGAGCTCCGAAGCCCAGGATTGAGTGTCCCTTCAAAGGAACCTGAGCCAGGCCACTGCGTGACAGCCCAGATTAGTCTGTCCTATTGTCCACTGCTGCTGATGTTCAAGCTCTACCAACAGGAGTCGAAAACCCAGCAAATATCCACAGCCTCTAACAAAATGACAAAAATAACACTAAAGCTTTAACAGCAACATATTATTTAAAAACAGGTAACACCTTTTACTTCTTGTAAATTCAGTTTAGTGAATTATTGCAAAATAAAGAAACTGAGCACAGCCTTCCCAGTTTGATAAACGTCCAGTGTCACCTTGAAGAAGGCAGCTGAGAAACAGGAGCTTGCAAATCACACTGCAAATCTGAGACTGGACAGCAAGGTCGGTATCTTCGACTAAAGATGAAAAGTTCTGTGTCATCTCTTATCGTGCCCGATGTGTTACAAGGTGAGCACACAGACACGCACAAAGACACAGCTACTGATGCCTCTAGTTTAATGTCTAGGTAGCAATTTATGACTGTAATCGTGTATGTGTGGTTAACCCATTTCCCTTTGATCGAGTGTATTAGTCCCTGCGAGGATGTTGTCTGATTAACAACATGAATAAAAAAATATAACATTTAGAAGATTTAGATGAGTGATTTTGCGTCAGACATCAGATTCTCATGACGTCTAATATTTCCTTTCAAGGGATGATTGGAAGGAAACTAATAACTTTTGATTATTTTCAAAAAATCCTCTCAAAAACATCAGCTACTATACTGCATATATAAAATGATTATATGATTGAACACAAAGACTTAAATATAAACTGCTTCAGATGCCTTTGTGGTAGAATCTGATCAAATCAGCCACATACACTTAACAGAAAAGAGGCAGGGAAAACCCAGACACATTTACTTACTTGCTGAATAGCATGCCTACTCCAAAGACCATGATCCAGCCATTTGTAATGAACATTGATTGTTTCCAATTGCCAAATGTTGGGTCAGCACAACCGGAACTGCAACTTCCAGCTGGGTTATTATGGAAATTGCAGGGTTTAAAAAGGCATCACTGAAATCCAGTCAAATCCCAATAAACTGTATGTAAATCCAAAAAAAAGTGACACGTTAAATGTTAAATTTGGAGATCTATGTATTCATTCAATATCTGATGAGTATATTTCAAGACACCTTGTTTATTCAAATTTATCATCCTCTGTCAAGTTATAGTCCAGCTTATCTATAATGACCATCTATAGATCTGTACCGATGCACTTTCTCTAGAAACATAAGAACTACAACATGTTCAACATCCTTTTTTGTCTTGGTAACATGACAGACACTTATAAGCTCCTTTTGCATGAGGTTGGTGATGGAAAATGGATAAAAATAAGACAACTGAGAAGTCTGCACAAGCTATAAGCTTTAGATCATTTATTATTTTGCCGTAGTCAGATGAAGATCTGATGAAGCTGTCACCAGTTAATGAAATGCCAGCACTGGCAAATCAGAAAATGACTATTTAACAAAAGGTGATAGCTTGGGTCAAATTTATTGTAATTTGTATTAGAAGCACAATTATATTCCTGTTCTGGTTCCCTCTGGTTTAACGCAAGGCAGACACAGTATTATTAGAAAGAATCACACATATTTTTCAACAATTAGACATTAGAAGTAACGTCGAACATTTGGCTTCAGCCTGTCAAAGTGTGTGTAAAGGACCAAAAGGGTTTTTAAGAGTCTCGTGTACTTGACAATTTGACTGTGTGAAAGCCCCGAGACCTCAAAGTCTGTACATTTGTAAGCTTGGAGATTGGGACTGATCTAATCTAATCTAGTCCTGGGCAATTACTGGTCGGATCAGTAACGAATCCCGCAGGCTGCAGGTGTAGATCCATTAATTACTGTGTTGGCTAATAGAAAATTCCCATATACTTTTCATTGATCAGATCCATAACTAGGTTTAGCAAAGAGAGCCTCTCTGAGATCTCAGCACTCTCTATATTCTCCCTTCTTCTGCACTAGGGAACAAGTCTGGCAGCGAGTCTTTAAGTCTGGCACCTACATTTAAGGTTAACGTTTCCATTACAGCTGTGTTTCTGAATCTATGTTCATCTAATTTAGGACTTTAAATGCAGCATCATTTAAAAATGCATAAAAATGGCAAATTCTTTAGCATTATATTTTTTCTTTAAAGTTTGTACAATGGGAATGTCTGCTGAATTGTGATTTTATTTTCATCAAACATATTTGATAAATATATACTGTAGTTTAAAGGTGACTCATCTTCCTGTCTAGGAGCCTGTGTTAACACTCCCTGTCCCAGGCACTTGGCATGAGAGCCCATCCAGGAATGGAACACTTGTGTAACCATCGCAGCCAGCTCTTTCATTCTCACTGCATCCTCTCGCCTGAGCACAAACAGTGCTATTTTAAGCCCTGCTGAGGCTCTGTGCTGTAGCTGTTACTGGAGCCTGGGAGGGATGCTTCTCCTTGGCCAGCACCCCAAAGGGTAAAAATTTTATTCTGTGCTGAAATATACTCTCTTGTTTAAAGAAAAGCAAACCTCAGAGGCAATATTATTATAGCTCTATACATTGGACTGTAACATTAACTCTATATCCAACTGTATTTGGAAAGCCTGCTTCAAAGGAGCCATTCAACTAGAGTAAAGGAAGTACCTTTATAGTAAGAGATGTAGTAAACGCTATGAGGAACCTCAGACCCAAAAATCAGAATAAACAAAAATACACTGTGTTCATGAAAGGCTAGGCCATGGTTAGTAATAATACTCAGGTAGTCTTTAAATGATGCTCACTTGGTACTAACCAGCCCAAAGTGCACCCCCCACACCATTACATCACCACCATCAACCTGAATCATGGATACAATGTAGACTGAATTCATGCTTTCATGTTGTTAACATCCAGTTCTGACCCTAGCACCCAAACATCATAGGAGAACTCGAGATTGGAAAAATGTTTGGTCTGATCAATCTACTATTGTCCAATTTAGGTGAGCCAGAATTGGATATCTCAGATAGTCTGACCACAGAACTGCTGCTCATTGGATATTTTCTCTTTTTTGGATTTTATTGTTATAGAGACGGTTGTGTGGGAACATCCCAGTAGATCAGCAGTTTCTGAAACCTTCAGACGAGCCTGTCTGACACATACAAAGTGACTTAAAGTCACCTTTAAAGGTGACTCTAAAGCCAGCAGACCATCTTGACCATGTTTACATACCTAACTGCACTGAATACATGCATATATATACACACCCACTCACCAGCCACTACTGAAACAAAGCCAGTAAAAAATCTCCTGTCTGGGATACGACAGGAGGTTTGTTACTTATGTGGCAATGGCTGAACTAAAGGCCAATTGCTACACTGTCTTCACACCAACCCCCAAAGTTTTAAAGGTCAACTGGCTTTCTGACAGACTAAAGAAGAAGAAAAAATGTATAACTTCAATCAAATAAATGTACTTTATGCCTTATTCCTGACGTCAGACCAACACAAAGTGACAGATCTGCTTTTCAGCACATCACCACTAAGTGGTTCCAAACTGTAATCCTCTGTTCGCTTTCTAGAAAGGGGGGCAATCGTGCCGCCTGACAAACACCAAGCAAAGTGGGGCCTATAAATCTCTGTTGTACGCGAGTGTCGTCAAACCTCCTCATGAAGCTTTCTACCCATTTGTTAAAAGCACAATTCTCCTTACTTTATATGCCATATACTCACATCCTAGTCACAGTGTGCCCTACATGTACTGTAAAGATGTGGCACTTCCACTAGCATACTTTACTTCTGCAGCGCCTGCTGAAATGGGTCAGACCACATCTACACTTCTGAAGGACAATACTCTAATTGGTGAAAGACCCTTTGAGCCATTAAGTGACATGATTCAGTATCAAACATGTGTGCAGTTACAACAGAATGTGAATACTGCCGTGGACTGTGGACAGTAGAAAACAAGTATGACCAACAGAAGCATCTGGGGTGGGAGAATAGAAATGTGGGATTAGAGCTAATACAGCTTAACACGGGCAATCTCAGCACTGTAGAAAATATAATCCATTTTGTACATGTAGTAGCATTAGCTTAACGTGGCACCAGTAGATTTACCATGCTTGTTAAGACATTTTCTTCTTATTACATTCGTTTGTCAGAAATTAATCCAGTTTGTTTTATTGGAACGTTTTAATGTTTGATTGATGAGATTCCAGTGAACGTCCTCGGCTTTCTTATTTAAAAAGCCTGATTAAGTCCTAGTGACATGACAGTTGTACCAGATTTGGATGAATACATTACTCTTAGTCAGTGCAATACTGCTATATTTAGGATTTATAGCAAAATATTAAACACCCTTGTGTTTTATTGGTTCTCATGCATGCTTAATTAACAAGAACGAGTCAACAAGACAGTTGCCTTATTAAAGGTTTTCAGGCAGTCTAAGTGTATATCATACAGTAAGCACAGAGTAGTAGTTTTAGAGTGATAATTTAAAATCAGCTGCTAAAGGAAGAAAGGAAATAATTTGGGTGCAACATAAAGAATGATTGAATAGTTAAACCCACAAACCTTTGCTTTGAATCCTTCCATTTATCTATTACCAGATCAAATGCATCCTCAGTGCAATTTAATCAATGCCTATCTATGCTCCTACTTGGCAGAATTAATTCCTTTATAAGATGATCTCATTATAAAGATGTAATGAGCAGTGTAGATTTCGGTGCCACTTCAAAGACGCTCAGTTTCACACTCCAAATACAGATCATTAAATCCACAGAAATGACCTCCGCATACTGATGAACAGCCCTCGCTGGCGCCACTGCTTTAGACCAACCCTCAAATCAACAATACACTAAGTAACATCAAATTAAATCGCGCCAAACTTCAAAACGCTTTTTGCCGCTTTGAACAACCGGCAAACACAGCCGGTTGTTCAGCTCACAATAAAAGGCAAAGCTGTAAATTTTATACAACAACAACAACAACTGTTTGTTTTGTTTTACCTGTGTAGATGCGAGAGGAAAGTGCTGTCGCTGTGTCTTCTTTTCCCGTTCTCGGATGCTCTGGCATATGGAAATGTGCGTGCGGGAGTGTATTCACACCATGCGAGCGTGAATACATGTATCTGCGGCTGAGCCAGTGAATATGAAAGCGCTTGGGTTCCCTCACTAAACGCACAGCCTTTCCCCTAGAGCGGGAGTGTGTGGATTCGAGTCCAAGAGTGTCTGCGTGTGTGCGTCTGCACTGATCTGCAGGCTGAATGCAGACCTAAGCATAAAAGCGGATCTTTCCTACGTCCTTCCTACAGACGTGCCAGTGATTACCACGCTGTCCTGGTGCTTCCCCAAGGGCACAGCACAGCCACCAAGACAAGTGGACAGGGACTGGTACACGCACGCGCCTGCATACGCACACACTCACACACACATTTTAAACCTGATTGGTGTGAAGGAGCTAACGTAAGGGGGAGGGATTTAAGGATTTTGTAATCAGTCAGTATAATTTATTCAGCCAATAGGAGGAGAGTATGCGGGTGAAAGTATATGAATGAGAGGACGATTCATACATGCTCAGTGAGCTGCAGCTAATCTACAACAGTACCCTCTATTTACATCAAGTGGAGGGGTTACAGAAGACTGCATGCAGCTGACAGAATCAAAATACATCAGAATCACAGATTACACTGCATTAGATTAAACTCTTACACTATTTTAAATAATCTATAATAGATTTTCAAGCAGTAGAATCCATCCAAAGATGATGGACTGTCTCAACTTGCCCTCCCCAAGAAGAGTAATATGCTCCTCTTACCTCTTCTTGCTTTGACAGCAGTTCAAGGCACAGATGGAGAGCAGAGCATGTTTCACTGGAAAGTTCACTCGTCTCTTTTGCTTTCAGCAGAAGTGTACCAGTCAACTCTTTATAAAAAAAATAAAATGAATGTATCTGTATTAGCTTATACTGTACACAATATTATATATTAAAAAAAGGAATTAAACATCATTTTTCATTACTGGCATGTTTTTTTTTTTCACAATTAACTGAGTACATGTGTATTTATTGCAGAAGATGTGCACCCTGTTGAACTACTACTAAAAGGCCTAAAGAATGCAAAGAAAATATCCCCCACACAATTAGCCCAGCAGCACCAGCCTGAACAAGTTATTTAATTTGAATTTAATCTTTATTTAAACAGGAAAAAAAATCCATTGAGATGAGAGAATCTCTTTTACAAGGATGTCCTGGCCAAGATGAGAAGCAGCACAGTTTGCAAAGTGCAAAACAAGTTCCAAATCAAATTCCACCCATTTAAATTTTACAGGTACAGTTGGCGACTAAAACATCTGTCAGTTTTTACTTAAAAGTAGTTAAAGGGATAAGAGATTCCTGAGCTGCAGATCATTCCAAGATCACGGGCTGGAAAAAAAGATAGACTAAACTTTCCTCACTCCGTGCTCGCTAAGGACACTTTAAACTGCAGCCAGCTACTGGCTCTGAGATTGTAGGTCTTGTGGAGGGCAATGAACTTGGCGTAGGTATATGACGGCAATTTTCTTAGAATGGCTTTGCATGTAAAAATATCCCAATGCTTCAACCTTTGATTATTGAGTGAAGTAAATCCAGCAAGGGTTTACAAAGTGCAACGATGAGTCATGAAGTGTGAGCCTGTTATATACGTTACGGCAGCATGGTAAATGGGGTCTAATTTAGCTAAGGTTAAGGTAAGGTTACAGAAAGCAGGATGTAGCCATACTTTCATGCCTCATCCTACCATATGAATGTTACAGCAGAAATCAAGACTCATTAGTCCAGGCAAAAATCTTCTTACCTTCTATTGTCCATTTTTGTTCAGCCTGTGCGAACTGCACTGCGCTCTGTGTTCAGAGATGCGCTTGTCCATAAGTTAGTTGGAATGTGTTTTTATTTTAGTTCATTTGTGTGCCTGTCAGCTCAAAGCAGTCTGGCCATTCACTTCAGTATCAACATTTCTGCCCACAGACGTGCTCTTCACTGGATACTTTCTCTCTCCCTGGAGACGGTTATGTGGGAAAATCCCAATAGATTCCAACATACACAAACCAGCCTGTCACACACAAAGTGACTTAAAGTCGCCTCTCTTCCCCATCCTGATGAATAAGAAAGGCTATCTTGACCATGTCTACATGCCCAAATGTACTAAGTACCTGCCATGTGATTGGCTGATTAGATACTTTCACTAATGAGCAGTTAAACAGGTGTAGCTAATGAAGTGGCTGCAATTTTCTAGAACAAAATTTAATTCTACATTTTGCATTGAGGTCTGGTATCCCAGCCGCACATGCTTTTTCCACAGCAAATGATATAAATGGTTGGTCATCTTGATAATTTTCTGTCATTTACCAGCCTGAATAATCATTTTTGAACAAGTCTAAAAATACTCTCCTAAAATATCTCGGCACAGTAATAACTGGATATGTCTGAAGCACTTACCATAATTCTCCTCATTCTTCGCCATGGACAGAAATGTTGACACTTCACTCTCCAATTTTTGCTGGAAGGCCCTGGCTGCCTGCAACAATTTTAGACAAGAGAGAAACTTAACACTAGAACTCTGTACAACTCAACAAAACTGAGGGTTTTGAAATCCTATATGGCTCAAACCCAAAGGTCAATGACACTGAAGTTCATCCGGCGCGTGATCCATCACAATTCACAGGTTAATGTAATTTTTGAAAATGCTACGTCGATATGAAATGAATCAACTTTTTGGGTTCGATATAATAGTGCTATAAACCATCTGATCATCATCACCTTACTTTTTGATCCCGGTCTTACCTGAAGCGCTTGTTCAAGGTTCCTCACTCTCACATCACCCGCAGCATCATCTATAATCACCTCTTCAGTGTCGTGGCGAGTGCAGTAGGATGCATGCTCTTCAAAAGCATCCAGCCATCTCTAACAGAATAAATGGCGGCAACATTTCCATATTAGTCCTTTCATACAGATAATACTGTTTCTTCCATAAAGAAGGTGACCGATTTTATCTCACTTTTCTTGTTGCCACGGCATTTGTCTGCGAGGGGACTTTAAAATAATGCACAGAGTCATCGAAGCACCTGAGCATGAAGAAGCAGTGATCCCATGGTTTGACCTGGAATAACAAGAAATCACTAATGCACTGCAATCACTGCTGCAATAGATGTAACTCAACATCATGCTTCAAATTGAAAATAAATGAAACATGTATTTACTGAGCATCTGTGGGGTAATATAGATTGATAGAAAACACGCCTCTAAACCTCCAGTACTTACCATGCAGTAGGCTTGTGAAAGAGACTTACAGCCCTGTTTCCTAACACCAGCCAGTGCATTAGCTCTAAAAAAAACAAAAACAACAACAAAAATGATGAAAGAGCATGCAGAAAAATCACACACAAACACACACTCACAGTGAAAGATAAAGCAGCATTAACAGTTACCACTTTTAAGTAAGTATTAACGGTATAATTGGCAAACCACAGGCGACGTCATCTCCAGTAACAGTTATTTTTATATCCCCTCTCTCTTTTTAAAAAAACAAAACATTTCATTAGTGGATTATAAGCAACATTTCACACAAAGTGAAATATATAATACTATAAATATACATACTATAGCGTTTAGCTTTATAAAATCGGCTGATAAAAGTATCTCACTGTCTA
Organism: Pundamilia nyererei; assembly: GCF_000239375.1. Taxonomy (NCBI): domain Eukaryota; kingdom Metazoa; phylum Chordata; class Actinopteri; order Cichliformes; family Cichlidae; genus Pundamilia; species Pundamilia nyererei. Next base: position 6,429,495 of record NW_005187405.1, read on the forward strand.
GGGTACCAGGAGACGGTTCCATTCTCAACTACAACCCAGTGGGAACGCCATCCGAGGAAGCGTGAGCTCTGTCAGAGAAACAATAATTTAACAAATACCCCACGCAGCAAAACTACACATCATCATTACACATCTAGTTTAAATGACTTTAGAAAGAACAAATATGATCAATTTTAAAGTTTTATTATTATTATTGTTATCCCAGAGTGGTATGACTTTTCTTGTAAATTAAAGTATAGCATGTTAAGAAAAACAAAAGAATAAATAGTTCCTATAAGTCTTTTTTTTTAAAGAAGTTCAAATATTCTGTGTCATGTAATGTGAAAAAAGTCAATTTCATCAAATTGTAAAGGTCAAAGTCTGAACATGGTCTGACCTAATAATAGTACAACATAAATCCAGATACCTTCCAAAGAGGTCCTTCAATCTTCTGCACCACACTGCTCATGTCCTTTAAGAAAAACGAAATATCAGTCTTGTGTACAGCGTTGAATAGTCTGTGTGTGAATCATTCATTTTTAATATACTAACAGCATTAGCGCGCAGTCTTTTTAAAAGAATTGCACCATGACTACGTGGTGCTCCACATTAACGCTGCACTATCAGACATACAGATACGGACGTATTTATTCTTAATAAAAGCTGACTTTTTCCTCCACAGTCACCATAACTGTGTGAACACATGAAGACATACGAAAAGAGAAAGTGCCGATATGATGTAGTTCAGAGAACTGCAGTATCTGTGATTAATGTGATGGACTTTAGATTTTTTTTTTTTTTTTTTAAAGTGCCTTTTGGTTTTATGAACACGTTTCCAGTGATGGGCTCTTTAACCCTGTGAGAAACAAGAATGAGCACAGTAAATTTCATCAAGTTGGATTTGCAGTTTTCCCAGATAAAATTTGGTGAAAAAAAAATTTTTTAAAAAATGACAAGACACAAGTACTGCGCAAAAGCCTCGAGTCAAATTTCATGGCTAATAAAAGGGGAAATTTATTGAATGCATTGAAACGTGCAAATGTAAAAGAAATCCAGGATATAAGGAAAAAACTGTTTATACAAATAAAATAAATATTTGGTATGACAAACTTTATTCTGAACTCTCTTGGGAAAGCTTTCCTGTTATTTCTTTAAGCAGTCTTCAGGAATAGTTCTCCAGGCTTCTTGAAGGACATTCAAAGCTCTTCTTTGGACCTTTTGTTCCATTCCCTGCCAAGATGATCCCACACTACTTAAATAGTGTTGAGGTCTGGACTCTGGGAAGGTCAGTCCATGACAGATTAAAAAAACAAAATCAAAAACAAACCAAAATGCAGCATCATCTACGTATGTTGCCAATCAGACATTTCCACTTCATGCATGGTGGACCAAAGTCTGACGATATTTTGCTCTGTGCCTATCTTCTATCGATTTTTGCAAGACCTCTAACACCACTGGCTGAATTGCAGCCCCAAAACATGACAGAGCCTCCCGGTTGTTTTACCTCCTCCGTACACACTGATGACAATTTGAACTTGAATTTGGATCCATCAGCCCATAAGACCCGTTACCTTTAAGTTTCAGTTCACTTCCTGTGTAACTAGTCGCACTTCAACCTTTTCTCCTGGTTTCTCTTTATTAAGACACACGTCTTGACAGCCACCCTTCCAACTTCTTCTTTCCACTTCTGATGAGACTTCAGTGAAAAGTGAAGGGCCGGTCTAGGTCCCAATTTGTTTTAAGAATATAACCTTTAGAAACTGTTCATATACACTTAGACAACTTTTTTTAGCCTGACATTTTCTCTTTTGTCTTGCACTTGCCTAGTCGCCTCATTTTTTCCCCCCTGATATGTCACGTTTTCAGCTGGCACGAAAAAAAACAAAACTATTTTATGCGTGTCAAACTGTTATCTATGACATGTTTTGCAGATCCAACTAATGAAATGGGATCAACTGATGCCCCTTGTTACAGGCTGCTAGTAACAAAGTGCCTAAAGATATAACTTAAATTATTGTTTATCTGTAAACACAACACCAATTCATCCCTTGGATTAGATGTATTTATAAATAACAGCAAATATCTAAAAAACAAATTACCCAAAAACCCCCCAAAACATTAAGAAAGCCTGGAGAACTATTGCTGAAAACCACTTTATAAGAAAAATTACAAGAAAGCCTGGCTCCTTGGAAATAAAATATAAAGAAATGAGGGGCAGCTCAAGTACTCTAATTAATCAAGTAACCAAAAAGGTATCATCCTTTGTGGATCACGACTAAGACACCATACTTGTAATGCAGCTGTGCCGAATGTTCTTAGCAGAACCCATCCTGATCATTCAAAGCGGATGAGACATTACAGACCAGCCATTTGAGCTCACCTTATTTTTATAGGCTGCTAGAATCTGTTTCAGTTCATCAGTGCAAACCAGGTCCAATGCAGTCTGAGCTGCAAAATCATCAGCCATACAAACAAATTATTATGCACCTTTTGACACTTCCTTGGAACAAAACCGGTGGACTATAGTATTTACCATCCTTAGAAAATAACGTGTGATTCTTAAACAACCATTTTAAACACCACTGAACAAATTAAACAGCCGGAATAATAGGAGCTGATGATGAGAACAAGATAAGTGATATACCATTGTTGTTCTTGATACTAGGGTTGGCTCCACACTTGAGCAGCTTTATAACGCACTGCTTCTGCCCCCTGTAGGCTGCACAGTGTAAAGGCGTATTACCCACTGAATCCCTGCAGTGGATATCTGGAGCATCTTTCCCATTGAGCTGAGGGATATAAACCAGAGAAATGACAGAAACAACAGGCAGGAAAATGAGGTTAACCTTTTACATACATCTATCTGAAACATGCATAAAACTATTTAAATGGTCAATCTTAAAAACAGCAAGACAGAATGAGATTTAAAAAACAAAACAAAACCTGAACTGGCTTTTACTGCAAGTTGCCACATGCCATCTTATTTGTGGACTCAGATTTGTCACTTTGTGATTGAACATCAGACCCCCCGAACTCTGTACAAATATCGAATCGTATAAAGAGTATTTGTAATAACGGTGGTGCATTTCAACAATCTCTGGGAGACAACTGAAGTGTGTGCAAGGCCCCAAGGCACTTGTTAAATGTGTGAAATTTGGAGAGATGCTCTTAAAGCATACTATTTTCTGCCAAAAGTTCTTTGAAAGGTCAGACACTAACCAATTTAGACAGAGTGGATATATCCCCCTCTCTGGCTGCTTCCAGAAGCTTCTCCTCATGCCGCCTTGCCGCTCTCCTCTCTGCAGCTGCACAAACCAAATCAGTACTTGAGAACAAAGGCAGCTGATCTTCAGTAATGAGAAGCCATCAGACGTTTAAAAAAAAAAAAAAAATTAAAAAAAAAAAGAAACACGCTCCCATGATTTCATACCCTCAAGCATGGTAATGATTTCATCGTCCTCTGTGACATCTTTGGGGATTTGAGCAGTTCCATTGATTATGTTGGCACAGGCATCATAGCGCAGAAGCAACAGAACAATCTCCTTAAGGGTCCAAAGGGTGGGGGTGGGGGGATTAAAGAAAAAACCTGACCATCACATTTCACTCAAAAGCTTCAGTGGGAGATGAGAAAATATATTATGTGTTTCTGTGACAGCTGATCCAGCTGACATTAGGTTAGAAGAAGAAGGTACACCACAGTTTACCGTGCTTTTACAGACTTGTAAGGAAGCACTACTTTTTCCCTTCTCTATCCTTACCTTTCGTCCAGCATATGCTGCTTTATGCAGAGGTGTGTCACCCAGGTTATTCTGCAAATTCACATCAGCCCCTGCCTGCAAATGCATTCTTTATTAGGTGAATATAAAAAATGTCTCTGGCTGCAGGTCCTGAACACAAAAAGCATGGTAATGATGTGACTCATACACTGCTCTCACCTTCAGTAACTCCTCAACAACATCTCTGTGTCCAAAGCTGCAGGCCAAATGAAGAGGTGTCCATCCCGAGCAGGTTTTCGAACGAGCTACAGCGAGAGAAAGAAAAAGAAGAAGAAAAAATAAAATAAAATCAGCAATTTTCTAGTTACATGTGACATTAGGGCAGCTGGATGATGGCATCCTCCCCCACACACCAGCTTACATCTGCAGTTGATGTTGAGAGAGCTGTTTTGGTGAATCCTCGACTGAAGGAGCCTCTCAACCTGAGGACAGTTGCCCTCTTTAGCATGAAGGAGAAGTTGTTCTTCCAGTGTGCAATCCTCCATCACTGGACTTATGAAAAATGATGTTAAACACAAGGCAGTTAGCTCAAATTGGTCAATTAACCACGTTAAGCAAGGTGCAGTTAATACAGCTTCTCATCTGCAAGTGAAGAATTTAAGGTTTTAGTTAGAGGTCGACATAATAGCTGTTTTTATTTACGTTTGTCCAGCTCAACTGTGTTTTTATTGAGCTAAAGCAGCGTTACCTTTCAAACTAAGAGCGGAAGTAACTCTAAATAGTTATCTTACTAACGTTGGCGAGGATAAAATGTTAAACTCAGACTTACGTGTAGCTATGGATTTGAAACTCTTTCACAATCTTTGGTCTGCTTCACAGGGACAACACGCCACGGCTGAAATCTGATCGGTTCAATCAGGTGACAGGCAGCCGCCACGTGACCGGACAGAGTATTTTTGAGTAGCTACTAGCATTAGTCATACCTAGCAAGTACTGGGTTGGACCCCCTTTTTGCGTTCATAACCTCATTAATTCTCCCTGGTATAGTTTCAACAAGGTGTTGGAAACCTTCCACAGACGGTGGTCCATGCTGACATGTGCACTGTCTTGCTTGAAGCTGCCATAAGAAGATTGGTACACTGTGCCCATAAAGAAATGGACATGGTTAGCAACAGTACTGAGTTACGCTGTAGTGCTTAAATTGTACTCAGTTGTTGCAAAGGAGCCCAAAGTGTGCCAAGAAAATAACCACCCACACCATTACACCACCATCAGCATGAACTGTTGATAGAAGGAAGGCTGGCTACACGCTTTCATGTTGTTTTACACCAAAACAAATCCTGACCCTTACGAATGTTGCTGTAGAAACCAAGATTCATTAGACCATGCAACATTTTTTTCAGTCTTCAATTGTCTAATTTTGGTGATTCCGTGTGAACTGTCCCCTCAGTATCCTGTCCTTAGCCAACAGGAATGGCACCTGGTGCGGTCTTTTGCTGCTGCAGCCCATCTGCTTCAAGGTTCCACCTGTTGTGTGATCAGATATTCTCTTCTTATATGAGCCACTTTTGACTTGGCCTCTGACATTAACAAGGAATTTCTTTCACAGAAAACTGCACCTGATTCTGGTGCTATTCTCTGTAAAGTCTAGAGATGGATGTGTAGGAAAATCCCTAAAATACTCAAACTAGTTCATGCTACATGCTTTTAACATCTCTCTTCAGTTGTGACTCTTTTCTTAGTAGCGGCATCATACACTTGACAGTTTACTGTCATGTCTTATGTCCTAGTTTCTGCAACTCAATTTTTCATTCAGTATTTCTGTTGTTGGTTTCTATACTGTCATTATTCTGTGTTATAACGACATCCACAACAACAGTATCATACAGTAACACAAGGTCAATGTTATTTCAGTAATGCAAGACGGCTATTACTTTACAGGCAAATGATTAAAAAAAACTACAACTTCAAAGTAAAACATATTAATCTGATTTTATTCATATCCACAAACCTCAAATCCACAAATATTTTTTTATCTTTCTCTACAGTGTGTCAGGTGGAATTGCCAGCCAACATCTATGACATTTGTGAAATAGCACAATGCTGAAAATAAATACAAGTAAACAGCCCAGAAAACAATATTTTAATTAAAGATAACAGACACGAGGTTGCAGTTAAAGATATCTTAGTTTTCCACACTGACATTTATGAAACACTGCGAGACAGATGTTAACATGAAAGTTCATATTAAAATGATAAACAGTATTAACAGTAACAGTAAACAAGCATTATCAGTGTGGATTGTACCAACAATTAGACATGAAACTATTCCTGAAACAATGTCATACTTTCATCCTTTCCCTTGAAAGTATGTGCTTCATTACATATACAGTATAATCCTAAATCACGCCGTTACATGCAGCGTGCAGTATTTGCAAACGGTGTCCCAGTGGAATATGTCTGTTCCTGCAAAGTGTTAATGAACTGGTCTGACCAAATTATTCCCTAGATGTAGGTATTTGCTGGAGCAGGTGAGTCTGCACAAGTGTGTCATTGCTGAAAGCCAGAAACACAAAACAGTTACATTGTTTGAGAGAAAAAAATGCAATGGTACCATGCCACTGTTTTTTTAAAGGTCATACATCTTAGATATTTGTTACTTTATTATTCTATATAGCTACAAACATTTTGAGGTATTGAAGGTCAATTCTCTGTGTGTGGCTTTAAAGGCCCTGCTTATCTCGAGCAATTAGGTCCCCTGAGGTATGTGCACATTTGTGAGTAAAGGTGATAGGGTCGTGCTGTAATGAAGGTACATGTCTGCGAGAACTTCAAAGATAAGTTGCTTAGTCTGCGGCATAATGGAGGTATATTTAACCTCAGTCACCTGGAAGAAATGGAGGTGTAGGGACGGGGGGACGACGACACAAAAACCCAATGAAATAAATTGTGAGGTTGAATTGCATTTATAAAAGCATCGCAAAGTTTAGCTAGTTGAGTTTGAATAACCTCAACAACGTGTTCTGATCTTTAAAAAAACGTCAGGGCTTTGTTATGCAAGTTTTTTTTAAAAGAAATGTGGGCAACTCAGCTGTGCCTTAATTGTTGTTGAATCTGTCAGAGCAACAGCAGAAATTATTCAAGGGTAACAAGACATGGAAATCAACACAATTATGTCAAACGAAGACAATCAAAACTTCTCTGACAAAGAGTTGGAACAAAAAAAGGCAAATGTTCTCCGCACATTAACTCTGTGCTCCTGCCTAGCAGAAGCAAGCGCTGCCGTTTCTTTTCATCCTGAGAAAATACACTCTACGTTTTACTTGTGAACATATATCCTTCATTATTATTGGTTAATTATAAGGTCTTAAAATTTATGGAAACATCACTGCAGACATTAATCAAAGCATATTCATCAAATCAGGTCTGGTGAGGGAACGAAGCGCGCTGGGCTAGTTCCTGCTAATTAGCATGGCAATTATTGTAAGCTGTCACAGCTCTTAAGCAACGGGGTGGACTGTGTGTGCTCCAGAGTGTAATCCCTCACAAATTACAAGATAATGGAGGCAAAGAGAGGCCACTGCTTCAAAAGGAACCAGGAGATAGAATCCCCAGCAGGGACATTTTAGGGACAGGCAGAGAGAGACAGCGAGTGAGGGAAAAGGTAGGGGGAAAAGAACAGCGTGTATTCCCTTCACATACAGCAGCATGAATAGCAGAAGCTTATTTGACTGCCTGGTAAAGTGATTGGCTCCAAAGGAAACAGAGCTCAAAGACTGTTCTTCTTTTAACTCACAATGTGTCATTTTGAATGTTAAACTGTTCTCTGAAACGTTTTTTAAGATAATGGCAATCAATAAGTGACTCTGGATTCTGTTGTGTTTTATGCAGTCAAGAATGCTTCAGCTAATAAGGAGAGATCAAAAGTCCCCTTTGTCTGAATGCAACACGGGGACTGCTCGACTGTGGTGCAGACTGGTACAAGCTTCTTCTAATGTGCATTTTTTGCGCTTTGCAAGCATCAACCTTGCGGGGCACCAGACAGTACTGTCCACTTTCCCCCTTTGTGTTATTTTTTATCAAACCATTAGCAGGAGAAATCAGATAAAATGTAGATATCAAAGGAGTTCAACCTGAAAATACAGATCCTATGATAAGCCCATATGTTGATGGTGTATTATTTTTCCTCAGGAGCTCACAAACCTCACTTATGAAGACAACCACACTTATACATAAGTCTCATCTATATCGGAATACTCCATCAACTGGAATAAATCAACAGGTGAGGTAACATTAGATATCTAGGTATAAGTTTTTATACCAAGCTCTCAGTCCTGGTACGGTTGAATCATATTCCTTTATTAAAAATGGTAATAATAATAATGGATTGGATTTATATAGCGCTTTTCAAGGCACCCAAAGTGCTTTACAATGCCACTATTCATTCACTCTCACATTCACACACTGGTGGAGGCAAGCTACGGTTGTAGCCACAGCTGCCCTGGGGCAGACTGACAGAAGCGAGGCTGCCATATCGCACCATCGGCCCCTCTGGCCAACACCAGTAGGCGGTAGGGTAAAGTGTCTTGCCCAAGGACACAACGATCAAGACAGAGAGCCCGGGGATCGAACCGTGTGTCATTAGTGGGTGGGTGAGAGTGAGTGAGTGAATGGTCTGTATGAGTGAGTGTGTTGGGCTGGGTCTGGGTCTTTCTGAGCTTTGGCCCCTGTGGGACATGGTCACTGCTCCCTGCTGAACACTCCTGCCCACTCCCTTGGTGGCCCGCTTCTCCTCTTGGGGCGTGGGGGTTCTGCCAGGTGCCAGGTGGTTCTGGTACCCGGCAGTGGTGCGAGTCAAGAACAGGGCTCCAAGTGGTTCTTGGGCACTTGGAGCCCTGTTCTTGACTCGCACCACTTGGAGCCCTGTTCTTGACTTGTACCAGGCAGCCTCTAGTGGGGTAAACTCTCACCTTTTGTCCTTGGGCACCCCATCTTAGGCTTCCCTCGTTCTCCTGCTTGGACGGATATGCAGATGTTGCTGAGATGTGTGGCTTTAGGTCTCTGGTACTCTTGGGGGCTGCCAATGGCGTGGGTTTCCTGATTCCTTCTCTGTCTGCCTCTGGCTCCTGGGGGGGCATTATTGCGACACTCCACCCTCATTATCAAGTACATTCGCGAGAAAGACACAGGCACTCTCACTTTCTTGGCTCTCTGTATCATATTCACACTCACACTACAAGAAGATTGTTGATTTATGTATCTGTGTATTTTGTAAATTTTGTATTCCAGGTGCTGTATGTTTGATTTTTCTTAGAGGTGCAGCAGTTGGCGATACATTGTGCATTTCTATTCTTACTCTATCCTTTTATTATATTTTCCCCCATGCTCCCTGCTTGTGCTGCCTTAGACATTGTCATACCATACCACATATAATGTAATACCTGAAATAAAGAAAATAAAGTTCTTGCAAGCAGATGTCTCATCAATGTACAAGACTGCCAAAAATACACACAGCACTTTGCATCTGCAGCATTCCTGCTGTACTGTATGTAACAGTAGATTCAGCAATATTTAAGAGCGTATTAAGAGGTGATCTGTATATCAACGTGTACTGTATCTACATAAGGAGGAATTCTTAGTAACAAGTTGTGGAAATACACACAGAATCCCATCATCAGGATCAAGATCGGGTCAGGATCACAAAGCGTGGACCGCATGGAAATCAAGCCCAGACAGAGCATTTATCATAAATTATTGCAATCAATTAAAGGATGACTCATCAACCAAGTGCATGCATCGATTCTCAAAAAAAGAGACGCTTCCAAATTGTCTCTTGATTGACTGAACCTCCGTGGATCCTTAGGTTCAGCTGTGTTTATTTTCACAAGGTTGTTATCAGTAGCACTGATAGGTGTCAAGACATTTATAATTGCTTTGATAAGACTTTGATATTCCAATTTAGATAGGATGCTATTTTGGGAGAGATGATAATAAATATTTACATCACAATAAGCAAAACTGATTTAAATACTAGTGAAAGCAGAAAGTCTTTCCACAGCATCCGAGAGGATATTAAAATAAACCACAAGAGCTGTTTGCATCGTGGTGGAAGGGAACCTTTTAAAAAAGGAAAGAATTTCTAAATCACACAAACAGCTCAAAATGTGATGGCAGTATAAACGCGCTCTTAAAGCATTGGATTTCCCCTTAATGTTTGCTTACATACAATTCAGTTATATTTGCAGTGATGACTTACTTGACAAATTTTGACATGTGGATGGGGTAAAGAGATACATGGACTAAACAGCTTGGAGCTTTTGAAAATCAGATGAAAAATTAAACAAGTCCAAATACTGTCACGATGAGGCACACCCACGGCATTTCAATGAGCTTCTGTGGATCTAGAGCATAAGGTAAATGCCAGCACCCTTCATCTCACAGGCAGCTTTCCCAAACAGACTGTGAGACTGAGAAGCCATCCAACTATGAGTTCAGCTCTCTCATTAATGATCAGCATTTATTATGTAAACTCTGACAGTGCTGATGTGATGTGAAGCCTAAGACTACCAGGGGATATATCTGTTGTGCCCAAATGGCAATTAGCCCATACTAGCATATTGATGCAGCCCTGTCCAACAGTAGTTAACAGTTAAGAAAAATAAAGCTGAAAAATAAAAATAGCTGAAAAGCCATTGTGTGGAATCTAAATAAAAGCAGAATTTAGGGGTTTAAAAATCTCATAAAGCCATATTTTAATCATGGTAGAACATAGAAAACATATCAAATGTTTACAATTTTAAGAAGCTCAATTTGAATTTGATGACAGCAACAAAGTCTGAAGTTGGCAGAAGGGCAGCAAAAGGCTGGAAAAGTGAGTGCTGCTAAAGAGAAAAACACATGGAGGAACACTTTGTAACTAATTAGGTTAACTGGCAAAAGGTTATTAACACACTCTTTTTGTGTTATTAACACAAAAAGAGCATCTTAGAGAGCCAAAGTTTCTCAGAAGTAAAGCTGGGCAGACGTTCAGCATTCTGTAAAAAACTCCGTCTACAAAGTACGGAACAATTTCAAAATATGTTCCTCAAAGTAAAATTGTAATGACCTCAAATACATCTCATCTTCCACAGCACATACTATCATCAAAAGATTCTGGAAATATGGAGAAATCTTTGTGTGTAAGGGACAAAGCTGAAATGAGTAGCCCCTCAGGCAGCACTGCATTAAGTACAGGCATGATTCTGTCATGGAAATCACTGCATGGGCTCAGGAAGCCTTCCAGAAATCACTGTCTGTGAACACAGTTCACTGTGTCATCCACAAATACAGGTTAACGGTCTATCATGTGTGATGGGTCCATGGTCCTAAGACACCACAGTCTTCTCTGGGCCAAATCTAATTTATAATGGACTGAACTGGAAAATAGAAAGCTTTTCTGTATCCATCTGTCACGGACTGCCGGGGCAAACCGTGTGGAGTGAGTAGAGGACCCAAGAGCAGACAGAGGTGAGGACACAAAACTGGACTTAAAGAAAGGCGAGCCTTTATTTAGGGCCGAAAACTCACGGAAAAAACAACAACAAAGTAACTGAGGGAAAACCTGAACATAGACTGGGAAACTATGACAAGGGGTAGGGGAGATAACACAGACGACACGACACTGAACACAGCAAGACTGAGGACTAAATACACACATGAGGTGATCAGGGGAAGTGGAGACACATGAGGGGGAACAGCTGATACACATGAACCTAATGACAGGACAGGGAGAGTGAAACTACATATACTGACATTGAATACAGACTTTCAAAGTAAAACAGGAAACATGGAGACTAGACATGACATGAACCAAACATAACCACACAGACATGACGCATGAACCAGGGAGACTAGTACAGGGGGAGATGACATAAACAACTAAGAAACAGGACTACACAGTAATCTAGAAATTAACTAGGTGAACTAAGCTAAGGCACAAATAAATACAAAAGATACATAAACTCAAACACTGGGTCGCTCGACCCAGGACCATGACATCCATCCATCCATGGTCGCGGAGGGACTGGAGCCTCTCCCAGCTACCAACCTGCGACAGGCTGGCGACCTGTCCATGCTGCACACGGCCTCTCGCCCTATGGGAACAAGTTGAAATTCACTTTTTTTTGGGGGGGGGGGGACATTGCCCCTGCATCCTCTGGACAAAAGAGGTGAGGGATCATCTGACTTTCACATAAAGGTATTAGAGCAACTTATCTAGATCACGTCTTTTTCAGAGATAGCCTTACATATTTGATCAAGACAATGCTAAACTGCATACTGCATACTGGATCTATTATAACAGCGCTGGTTTGTAGTAGAAGAATCCAGGTGGTAGCTTGGCCTGCCTACACTCCAGACCTTTTGTGTTTTTGTTCTGTTTTTATTTAGATTTTTCTCAATTTTTTTTTTATTATTGGGGTTGTGTGAGGCAGATTGCAATTTCTTTAAATGCTTTTTCAAACCCAAGTTGCAGTTGGCTGCTTGTCAGGAGCTCCTCAGAACTGAGCCAAGTGAAAACAAATCTGCACCCATAACCATCCACTATAATAGGTCTGTTTAGTGTTCACTGAACATGAGTTCTTTCAGGTAGAAAAATCAGCAAGGACAGGAATCAATTTATCTAGGAGATTTAAGATTGCAATTTTGCTATCAGTGTGACATTTAGGAAGACTTAGATCAAGTCTCAAGCTGCAAAACAGTAAATGAAGGCAGCAATTATAAAAACTTCACATATTTTAGATTTTTGAGCTCCACAGACAAAAAATGAATACATGTATGTCAATGCATTTTTCTGATTATTCCTTTGTAATCCATGACCAATAGTGAAAAGGCCTTTTAACCTTTTTCTTGCCAATCATATTTCCCAAATATTGCTTGAGTTCGTGTGTGAAGCCATGCATTTTGCTTTAGTATGTTTAGTTTAAATATAAATATATTTCTACACATTAAAAACTAATCTGCAATAGACTTTTACAAAATGGCAGAAACAATTTTGCAAAATGATGACTCAGGGTGTAACTTTGCTGGGGCGATTGTGGCTCAAGAGTTGGGAGTTTGCCTTGTAACCGGAAGGTTGCCGGTTCGAGTCCCGGCTTGCACATTCTCAGTCGTTGTGTCCTTGGGCAAGACACTTCACCCATTGCCTACTGGTGGTGGTCAGAGTGCTCAGTGGCGCCAGTGTCTGGCAGCCTTGCCTCTGTCAGTGCACTCCAGGGTGGCTGTGGCTACAATGTAGCTTGCTGTCACCATATGAATGTGTGTGTGGATGACTGGATGTGTAAAGCACCTTAGGGACTAGTAAAGCGCTATACAAATACAGGCCATTTACCTGTGCATGTTTTTGGTTAAATCTTGACGGTGATTACTGTGGATAGGCACACTGTTACAGTATTGTAGCATCTGTATTCCAGCCCAGCATCCAAACGCAAACACTTGAGCACTAGAGTAATGGAGAGCCACAGCAGGACACAGTATAATAGGCAACACTAGAGCCTCTGTGTACCCTCCATGACACTGCTTTCTTTTTGAGTGCCCTCCATATTTAGATGAGGTATTTCATTTGTATTTCCAAATCCAGCAGCAGTGCACCTGCTAAACAGATTGCTTTCCTGACACACTTTTGTTAAGAAGAAGAAGAATATTCATGTTAACCAGTTCTCAATATTTAATTGTTTCAGCGCTTCACCAACTATACTTTAGTCTATCTATCTATCTATCTATCTATCTATCTATCTATCTATCTATCTATCTATCTATCTATCTATCTATCTATCTATCTATCTATCTATCTAT
>NW_005187405.1:6443040-6444296 GCF_000239375.1 Pundamilia nyererei
TATCTATCTATCTATCTATCTATCTATCTATCTATCTATCTATCTATCTATCTATCTATCTATCTATCTATCTATCTATCTATCTATCTATCTATCTGAAAAAATGAATTTTCACAGGAGTCTAGGACTCTATGCAGTCTGGTCTCTAGTCTCTAACTGCAATAACTTCAACTAATATCCTGTACGTTTATACCTTTTGACCCAGGCTTCTTTAGAATGCTGCTCCAGTTCATTGAGGTTTGGGGGATGCATTTATACACAGCTCTCTTAAGGTCCCGTCACAACATTTCAGTCTGGTTAAGGTCTGGATATTGACTGAGCCATTAGAACAACTTCATTCTTTTCTTTTTCAGCCAGATTGTAGATTTAATGGTGTGCTTGGGATCATTGACCTGTTGTTTGACATCATTTCAGGAAAGCTTTAGCTGTTTGACACATTTGAGTCTAGAATACATTGGTAAACAGAGGAGTTCATGGTCGACTCAATGACTGCAAGGTTTCCCGGTCCAGTGCCTGCAAAGCTGCCCAGATCAGCCCTCTGCTGCGTCTCCAAACGTCTCCACTTTGGTCTTTTGTACATAAAGGACATTGTTCCAGAAATCTTGTGGTTTGTTTAAATGCAACTTTGAAGATGAAAGCTGTGCTGTCATTTTCCTTTTGGACAGAAGAGGCTTTTTTCTGTCAATCTGTACTATTGTGGACATTTAACAATTGGTTAAATGTTTGCTAATTGGGGCCCTGTAGAGTCTGGGATGTACCACTTTGATGTTTTTGCTGTTACATTGAGTATTGCACAGTCTGACCTTAGGGAAAAGTTGCTGAGACAACCAATCCTTAGCAGACTGTGGCATTGTGTTAATTAGGTTATAAGGAACAACAGTTTGAGTAGTTACAGTCCAAGACTTTGTTCAATTCATATGTAAAAGTCCAACTAAAAGCAATTCAGCTGTTCATACTTTAGACCTGTCATTACATAGACTGTATGCTCAACTCACAGTACAATATGAGAGGGTAGCCTCTTATGTAATCCCTAACCTACCCTTGCTGCCAGTGTGCTTTTTGTTATTATCTTTCCACATTTCCACTCAGTCCCTGTTTCTTCAAACTCACAAATGCATTGTCATGTTTGACCAATTTTGAAACATTTCTCACATGATAGCGCACTCATCTTCTTTTAACAATGCTAAATGGACTGTGTGAAAATGTGTACTTGCATTACTCTGCTACTCAGTGTTGCATCTCCAACGCGGCTAACT
>NW_005187405.1:6445119-6454392 GCF_000239375.1 Pundamilia nyererei
AAGTTTAAAACCAAACTAAAGATTTGTGCCAGTAACGTCACAGACTTTGGTCACTTCTAAAATTGCAGTTTAATGGTTGTGTGGAGAAAAATTCTCATTTCAACGAAGTGCTTCATGCCAGACAAACGCTGACAGACGTGCGTAATTCATCAGGTGCCCGGGTCGTCTTGTGCGTTGCGCTCTCTCGTGGATATCCGTGGACATAATGCTCAGTTCCATCAGTAAACCGGAGCTTTCGGAACATGGGGTGTTGAACGCAGCGTCCGTTCGCCTGGCACCTGTTGCTTATTACATTTAGAGCTGGCCCGTTGGGGATTTAACGACCGCAGCATTCACCTCACATCAGGACCATGTCAGAGGAGCAAACTGATTCCAACTCCACTGGGTACTATTTTGGCAATGCCTCCACTAGAGTCCAGAGCAGCTTCGTCTTCTCGGGACCCATGATTGTCATTTTAATGGTGATGATGGTGACTTTGGTTGTTGTGATAGTTTTGGGCAACGCGCTCGTCATCTTGGCATTTAAAGTGGACAAGAGTTTGAGGAGACAGTGCAATTACTACTTCCTGAATCTAGCAATATCCGATTTTCTTGTAGGTAAGTCCAAGCGCAGTCTGCCTTCCAGAACATGGAATATCAGACAAGCTAGTGAAGTTGATATGATAAAATGCACATATTAACTTAACATGTTTTGATGTGATGCAATCTGATAGCATATGATCCATGCGTGAATATTCGATGATATGTAAAGTTTTGAAATTCCCACAGTATTTTAGTGATAAGGACCTGTTTCTTATGGCTTTCATTCTCCCTGCAATGGAGATGGCTGCTAATAGATACCTGTGCACTGATTGACTGGAGCTAGATTACAAGATTAAATAGCTGCTAATCAGTTAAATGAATGTGACTGACAATAAATAATCAGAGAGCTTGATACATTTTTCATTTGGCAAGGGCGAATTTTGCCTCATTTATAAGCACTTCTCTTTCACATTTACAGTTTAATCTGCTTTATTAGAGAATGCTAGCAGTATAGAAACAGTCATGCAGAAATGTTGTAATAACATTTAAATATATATTTAAAGTGTTCTTTAATTATACACCACCATAACGTCTCCTGTAAAGACATATTTTATGTTAGCAAGTGTATTGTGGTATATTGATAATCTGGTTACATGTTTTCCTCCCTAAAGAAATGAAAATATACGAAGTATTGTTATTTTTGCTTTGATTTCTGCTCCCATTACATCATCACTATTTCTCTAGGAGCATTTTGCATCCCGGTGTACATCCCCTACATCCTCACAGGCAGGTGGACGCTGGGTCGAGGACTGTGTAAGCTGTGGCTGGTCATGGACTACCTGCTTTGTTCGGCGTCTGTCTTCAGCATTGTTCTCATCAGCTACGACCGCTTCCTGTCAGTCACCAGAGCAGTGAGTGGAATATGTCGTGGAATTTGCCATGCTCACAGATGTCAAAAATAATTTAAGGAACTCTGACAGAACAAAATGAACTCCCATATTTGTAAAAAATAATATTGTCGCCCTCTTTCTGCCATTCACCCATTTATCTATTTGAATGAGTCTTTTAAAGGGTAATATTAAATGTTTAAAATCTCACTTATTTGCAGATACACCAGAGTTTATTCTTCCACTGTGTGGCTTAGTTTCCAATGAATCTCCCAGGTCATCGGTAGGGGCAATCGAAGCTCAGTCTCCCAAATGTGCCCATCTGCAGAGGTTAATCATTCCTGACCCGTTCAGGCCCAGCGCCACCGCTAATTATAGTTTTTCCACATGATGAAGATAGAAAAAAGTTGCGTTATAACTTTGGGACAAACTGGGCTTCAGAAAAAATATTCAGTATACAATAAATCACTGTCAAAAAAATTGTTTAATCTTAAAATCTGCTTTATTGCCACTCAGTAATTAATTGACTTTTCCCCCTCTAAAACATAGAAAGACAATGGTACATCACTGCTCCTGTATATACTCTATCTCTTCCTGCTTTGGAACACACTTTCTGAGGAGAATTTTTTTGTAACTTCTGAAGACGTTAGCCCCATTTAGCCTGTTGTCGGGGCTTGTCTGTGCCTTACACAGCTGACTGTGTCCTACAGATATGTGCGATAACTCAAAGGTGGGACAAGGCTTGGCATAGTGGACAAAGAGAGGGCTCTGTTTCCTTTCAGAAAGGAAACACTTAACATCAGAGCAATGAATACAAATAACACCGGAGAGAAAGAGGCTCTTCTTTAATTAGCAAGCTTTGATCATAGAGATCCTCCTCCGTACCGTGGTCCTTCCAACCTGAAGAGATCAATCGTAGCAGAAACAGGCCACCGGCAGCCAAGCAACATTTTCCTAAAAGCATTTTTCTCTGAACATGGAAAGACAAAGAGTCAGCAGCAGTCACAGACAAAGTTTGTCTTTGAAATGAAAAGATGTAGACAAATACTGACTGTTAAATAGATCAAATGTCAACACATTTCTAAAATGCTAATAGCACAGTGTCAGAGAGAAAACAACGTAATTAATGAGCTAGTTTGGAATGTAAGAGGGAGTTTGCCTACTAAGATCTTAGAAAGAATTTAACAAAGTTTTCTTTAAATAAAAAAAACTGATTTACGAGTGTAGAGTCAACACGCCTCATGTTAACACTATATGTCTTAACTGATTAACATGTATAGCTGAGGGGCCATGTTCATGTCATACAAATTTATGCAAACAAAAGTGAAATCATCTTTCATATTCTTTGCAGAAGGTCTTGAGTTAATCAGAAAGACAGAAGGTGACAAACATGTGTGCTCAGAGATGCTGCGAGCTGGGCAAGAATGTGGGCAGAGACATAGGATGTGACACTAATTGAGACAAGTGGTGATAAGGGGTACTTCACTGACTTTTGTACTGCACATTGTTACATTGATGTTCTCATTATGTGTTTATTTGGTCTTTCCATCAGTATACTATGACGGTTGGTAAATATAGTACTGTACAAAAGTGATGAGTCATCCCTCATCTTTTGGGGAAATAGATGTGGTAAATTATTTAAACATGTGCAAACGTGCATGAAAAAGCATATCAGGCAAAAATAGAGTTTGTACAATTCTAACATGCATGAAAGTCAATATTTGGTAGGTTCACAGTCTGTTAGGCAGCTTTCTTGTCTTTTCTTTAAGCAGTCTTCAGGAATACTTTTCCAGGCTCTTCAAGAACACCCAAAGCTCTTCTTTGGATGTTGGCAGCCTTTTGTTCTCTTCTTTGTCAAGATGATCCCACACTGCTTCAGTAATATTAAGGTCTGGGCCTCAGATCATGACTGATAGCGGTCCATTATGTGTTTTTCTATCCAGGTGTGCTTTTACTGCATTGGCAGTGTGTTTGGGATCACTGTCATGCTTAAAAATGAAGTCATTTCCAATCAGATGCTTTTCAGATGGTATTGCATGGTGGCTCAAAATCTTGCTGTACTTTTCTGAGTTCACAATTCAGCAGTTTTGACAAGATTCCCAACACCACTGGCTAGAACGCAGCATCAAACCATGGTAGAGCCTCTCCCCTTGTTTTACAGATGGTTCTAGACACTCACTTTTTTACCTCTCGCCTGGCATCCTCTGTATCTACTGATGGCAATTCAAACCAAATTTTTAAATTTGGATTCATCACTCAGTAAGAGCTAAGAACTGAAGCCCAGTTTTTGTGTAATTTGGGATACATTATTTTTTCCCTGTTTCCATTCCTTAAGAAGAGCTTCTTAACAGCGACCGTTCGACCGACATGACCTTAAGACAATCTTCACCTGCTTTGTAATCCTGCACTTCTCTTTCTGTGTCCTCCTCTTGTCCAGTTTCCTTTTTTTCTATAACTCTTAAATGAAAATAAAAATGATCAGGTAAAAGACTGGGCTGAAAACGAATCAAAAAGCAGGCAGTGTCCAAAGAAAAACTTTGAAAGATCTTCACAAAGTCTGGAAAACTATTTCCAAGATCAACTTAAAAATGACAACAAACTTTGGCTCTTTGCAAGTTAAAAATAAAGGTGTTGGTGTTGAAGGGTTTCACCATCTGACCATCTTACAGACACAGTGACCATAATTACTGCCTATCTTTAGCTGAAGCAAGACAGTGAATTGTAAAATAGTTTTTTTACTAAAACTAAATACATTTTTGGATACAACTTAAGGGAAAATGTATTCTTTTGCTGTACTCTCTCACATTATTGAGAAAAACAAATACTACTTGGTACTTAAAAAACTATTTTACTAAATATTATTAACATTTCAGTATATAAAACAGTTACATTAAACCCCACTCTGACTAGATATTCATAGACGCTGCACACTTATTCATGCATGACTAAAGCAGCTCAGTTTAGAAGGGCACTCAAAGGGCTCATCCTCTGCCAAGCCAGTGAAAATGATCTGGATCTGTACCAAATTTCAATGTTTTCTTCCTACGGCCATTCTACACCTCTCCACCACATTGTAGTTTTGATAGTTTTTAAACTAATCTTGACAAACCTTCAGACAGAATGACAGATCAAATTTGCACTTGTTTTGGCGATTTAGTAGTAAATTATGAAGAAAATAGGCTAAAAATTTGGAGAACAATACTAAATAGTGACGGACATTTCTTCTTCTTTTTAAACATAATAATTTTTCAGTCTAGTTTCACTTGTAATTTATTATCAAGAATACTGTGAATGTGAGAGTTAGGCTGTAATATGACCTTTTTCATATTGTGTCCTTCTTCTAAAACTGCATTATACAGCCAGAAAGCCTCATCCTCCAGTATTGCTGCAGTAGCTAAACAACCATTTGCAAATATGTTTACAATAACTGACTAATTGAGTGTCTTTACCCTGGCAGGATTTCTAAAGTATATTTCCTGATTTATGTATGTATTTACTGCAGGTAAGCTACCGTGCCAGACAGAGCATGACTCATCAAGCCATAATCAACATGACTGCAGTCTGGGTGCTAGCCTTTGTCCTCTATGGCCCTGCTATCATATTCTGGGAGCTGGTGGTGGGCAGAAGCCGTGTGCCAAAGGATGAGTGCTTCGCAGAGTTCTATTACTCTTGGTACTTCCTGCTGAGTGCCTCTATGCTGGAGTTTTTTTCTCCTTTCATCTCTGTGGCTTTCTTCAACCTCAGCATTTACCTCAGTATACGCAGGAGGAGGCTGCACAGCAGGGAGGCTCAGCTTCACCTTCAAGCAAGTGAACCCGCCTCTGCCCAGGGGGAAGGTATCCCCCTGTCCCACAATTGGGGGTTTGGGATAAAACTGGCTGTAAGAGGCTCTATCAACTCCCAGACATCCTCTCCTGGTTTGGGTAAGCTAGATGCCTCAAACAGCAGGGCAGCCCATCCTAGCCGTCTATCCAGGGATAAGAAAATTGCTAAGTCTCTGGCCATCATAGTATGTGTGTTTGCCATCTGCTGGGCACCGTACACCCTACTGATGATCATCCGTGCTGCCTGCAGAGGGCGATGCATCCAGCATCACTGGTACGAGGTCACCTTCTGGCTCCTGTGGCTCAACTCTGCTATTAACCCATTCCTCTACCCGCTGTGCCACAGTAGCTTCCGCAGGGCCTTTAGCAAGATTCTCTGCCCAAAGCGGCACACTACTCCCCCATCATCTGTCCTACGCACTGGCCAGTGACAAACTGATGCCTGTGGATGGATGGTGATGAACAATGCGCCTGAACTGTTGATGGATGTGTTTATAAACCGTTGAAACCAATCTGTGCACCATAGTTTGTTATATAGAAAGTAACTCACAGTTTTCAGTTGTGTTTTTCAGCATTTGGAAGTTCAAGATTTTTGCTGCAAAACATATCAGAATTTAGCAATCAGTTTTCCTGTGTTCAGCCAAAGGATGTGTTAAGAGGCATAGAAATATCCCCAAATGTATTTTGATAAGATGCTGGAGAAGGAACTGAAAAACTATTAGCAGTGTTATGTCAGTTGTTGAATATGAGGAAGAAAAAAATCACGAGGAGGTGAAACACATATACACAAATATAATGCAAAAAACCCCCAACATTGCAACATAATCTGCAAGTTTACGTGTCAGTGAAATATTGTCAAGCAATTCATTTTATTGGCACATTAATTGTCTTTTTTAATTAAGCGACAGGTAAGATAGATAGATTATTTTGTGTGAGAATAAATATATTTAAAGGGTTTCCTCCACTGTGGCCAGAGCTTAAATAAACAGATCACTATCACCCTCTACTGTCAGAAGGTTTACTGCTCCTGTAATGCCAGAAGCACAGTGAGGAAAATACAAAGTGCCATGAGGTTCATTTTAAAAATGAGATCTGCTTTTAAAGCCTATATTTAAGGTAAAATGTTATATATTAGTGATGGATTATATTCCTCCCCACTCTTGAGTGCATTTGAAATTCATTTACAAATTTATTAGTACCAGATTCTGGTCAGCATGTAGCATATTTATCACTACTAATAATCAAATGTTTATTTTTCAGAAAGATTTTGGCTTCCTATAGGAAAGGGAAGCATACGTGTTTACAAACAATGCCCAAACCCCCATTTTACTGTGATTACCATGTGTATATATCTGTATGTGCCACTAGATGTCATCATTAACCTTTATAGTTTCCTTTGAGTGCAAAGCTTTATGAAGTGAAGTCGGCCAGTCAGTTTACTGTAAACTGCATATAGCAACTTTAAAATTTTAAAAACCTAATCAGTAGCAGTATGTTCTGTGCTCTGGCTAATGTTAAATAGAGTCACCGTGTGATGTAATGCTATTGGTGCTATAAATGCTATATATTTGTGCAGCTGTAATAGTTACTATTAGTGACGGCTCGGCTCGTATGTGAGCTTCTTGGCTCATAGGAACCGCACTGTATTAAACATCAGCTTTATTCCTTTTTTAAAGAATGAAAGCAAATATAAAAACACGTGTCTTTAACTGGCTCATGATCTTTATGCAGGCGTGGAGTGAAATAAATAAAAGTTTCTCTCTGCGTTGTGTTGTAAATGACCGCCGTGTGCCCTGTAGTTGCTGTCTACTTGATGGCTAATTGGGTCAGCGCCAAATGCAGTGTGGACTTTGTTTGATGTGCAGATGAAATGCTGAGAGTGCGATTCCATTTTTGTATTGTTCCCCAGTCTGATAACGTTTGATTTGATAGATTAAATGAGTCCTTTCCAGATGTAGACTTGTTAGACCTGTAATTACGCCATCATGTTAGATAGTGAGGTTACATTTGCAGGTGCCTGGGTCCCACAGGGGACTTACATTTCTCAAATTGTTGCTTTTGCCTGTGTGCACATCTGGGCCCCTGGTCAGGTGCTGGGAATAAGGGCACAGCTGCAGGGAAGTGGCCTCTGCCTACTCCCCCACAACCCCCACCCCAAACCAACCCACTCTCTCTCTGCCCGCGGCGTGTTGGGGGGGGGGGATGGGGGGGCAGAAGCACACTTCTGACCAGAGGGATGCAGGCACGTTTCCCTTGGGAGGGCAGAACTGCATTTATCAGCAGAATGGCGAGGCTGGCTTTACTCTCTGTTTATTTGAATGCGACAGCAAGAACGTTTTTTACTGTGGAGCACTTGCACTGTGTACAGTTATATTAAGAGGCGTACTGCTATTGATTTTGTTGATAGATTGAAATGTCATGGCTTGTGTGCCAAACCAATTGGGGATCATGCCAGCTTAAATTGGTCTAGGAGAGGTAGCGCCATGGGAAATACAGATGAGAGATAATAATTACGAACACATAGAAATGTGTGTTCACGTGGCTCTTAATCCCACCATGTCTGTGTTGTGTGTTAATGGTGGCTGTTTGTGACCCCAAGCAACGTGTTGTGACCTCAAATGGAGCACACCTGTACCCCTTAAGTTTATAGAGCCCCATTAGCAGAGATCAGTAGGTGATCAGAGGGGGGAGAGGGCCTTTTTAACTTCCCCATGAGGGTCTTTGAATAGTAAACTCTTAGAGCTCCTCCTGTAGCACTTTGTTGGAGTGATTTAATGCTGGAATCTCTTGTTTTCAAACTGGATAATACCAAAGAGACTGTAAAAGGTGGCAGATGTGGTATGAAGCAACGGTAATATGTGGCAAAAGCTACAGGCACTCTTTACAACGTAGAGCCAATATTCTACAGTTTTGTTATTTCCAGGGTAAAGCTGGAATGTAAAAGTAAACCTGCAGACAGCATCACACACTTTATCATGACAGGTCAAAAACTGCAACCACACTAGTGAATGCATCATGGTCCTCCACCTCATTCTGTTCTGAGCTAACTAATTGTAAACCCCAGTTAATATTTCATGATGTAATCAAAAATACACGTATAAAAAGGCTAATTCTGCTTGATTTTTTTTCTTTTTTTTTTGCTTTCGTTTTCCCTCAGCTTTTTCCTGCAGTGTACTTCCTGACTAGAGATTAAATAATTCCATTGGAATCCTCTTAGGATGGGTTCCCAGCACTTGGCAATTAAACAATTACATTTAATCAGCATGGGGCGACGCTTCAAGTCACCCTCATTTCAGACGTTGATTAAAAGCAATTCTGCAGTGGTTATTGCTGTCGACTTTCGAAACTGCGGTTCACTTAGGTTTACTGCAACTGCGGGGTCAGGTTGGATAGCAATATGGCAGGTTCACTGGTGGTCTAGAGCTGTATCTGCCTCTGGTGCGTGAAACTGTAACGACAGAACTCATGGCAGACCTTATATTGTCCCATAAGTCGGAGCTAGTTAGATTACTTGGAGACATTTTGACCCTGCAGCTAAGAAGACTCACTGAACAATGGAAGGGAGAGGGGCATTAAGTTATGCATGTGGGAGTATAGATGTTTGAGTGTGTGCACGCTTCATTTTCTATTATGTGTCTATACGCGGCTGTTTCTTTTTGCATCTGCATTTAAGTCCATTTGGCTCGAATGAAATGCATCTCGACACGTGCAATTTCATCATGCTATGCAATAACACCTCCCTCTGTGATGGCAAACAAGCTGCGAGAGGGCAGAGGAGGTCGTTGCGAGAGCTGTATTTTGACATTAGGCTTGAGTGAAAGCGTGCTACGTGGCACGGTGCTGGAGCCAACTATCGTCTTTGCTGTGCAACACAGATGAGTAGTGATGGATACCCGCCCCCCTCATGTGAAACCCAGGTGCCCCTGTTTCATAAGGCGCCCCACTGGCTCTCCAGCCCTCTTAATTAGCGGCTTCCATCAGCTGGCACCCAGGCCTTCAAGCACCAGTCGCTGGCCTCTGCTGCTGAAGGAATCTAGTTC
>NW_005187405.1:6454472-6455417 GCF_000239375.1 Pundamilia nyererei
ACCAGTCGCTGGCCTCTGCTGCTGAAGGAATCTAGTTCGCTCCAGATCTTTAGCTTGTCTAACAGATGAATGCATGGGCGGTCTAAATAAGAGGCATCAAGGTTTTTTCGTAAACCTGTAAATCATCAGTGAATGTTCCTGGTATCTAGATCAAATGCTGCTGGAAGGAGCAAAAATACTGTTGAATGCATTACTCGCTGTGCTTTTTGTTGTTGTTGTTGTTAAATATGGGTAAGTGTGTGAATAGGCCATGAGCTGCACATATATTTTAACAAGACATTGATGATTTTTTTAATATGATGAAGTCAAATATAGATAAAAGTTTCACCAGGATGGCGAATGCAGCTTTTTTTTTCTTTCTGTGCAGTATCATAGCAGCGCTGTAACAATAGTCTCTTCTAATGACATTCCCCCAGTAACTTCTTGCCTGTATGAATCTCAGGGGGAAAGAGCTACAAAAAGCGATAATTACATGAAATATACATAGTGAATAAAGGGAGCATGTTTACATAACCAGGCCCATAAATATCTGACTGAGAAGACATTGTTCTCCAACTTCTTTTAAGCTGATCTCTCAGGGATGCCATTTTAATGACATGATGGTTTAAAGAGATGCTGCTCCATCTCGTTCCATATTTAATTAACTTTTGCTTTTCTGACGCAGAGGAAAAAAACAGAATAAAGAACGCGTGATAGAGACAAACACGCACGATAGCGAGGAGACAATAACAAATAGCTCGGAGAACAGAGAAGGGAGGCACAGGGAACACGAGCGGAGACCTTGTCATGCTTTTGTGAGCTGTTTACAATACAAGAGATGCAAAGCAAGAGGAGGAGTGGTGGAAGACGAACAGCCAGGAAGACTGACATGGGTGAGAGAGGGTGAGAATAAATGATGAAAAGACGGGAAGGGAATGAACGGGATGCTCCAATGTAAAGGGGGGG
>NW_005187405.1:6455550-6497312 GCF_000239375.1 Pundamilia nyererei
GTGTGGAACACTGGAGGATTGAAGCCATTATTCTTACAAACAAGCAAACGAGAGCAAAATGAGTAGAAGATATGAAGCAATGTGTTTAGCTAAAATTCAACAAAGATAAAGCAAAAAATAAAGATGATCCTTTTTAAAAACAATAAATTCATATTGCTCTACATTCTCCTTCTGCACATTTACTTTATGCACACACACACACACACACACCACTATTTGCGCCATGTGTTCATTAAATAAACCCAAACTGCAAATAGTCCTGCTCATTAAAAATGTTAAAAACATGTTAAGAAGTGCAGATATTTGTGCTGACATTGCTGCACACTATTCCATAAAAGTAGACCATTCGAACTAGTTGCAAAAAACAAACAAAGAAAAAAAACCCAAACTGAATAATTTGACCAATGATGTGTTCTGGCACTTACATACAATGCACTCATCCCTCCTCTCTGTTAGGCAGTGTCTTTTCCATTTTTACTGTCAGCTGTATACAGTGTACCCTGCATTATTGATAGTTTCTTTCCCTTTCCCCTCCTTTTGTTCGACTCTTCTCTTGTCCTCATATCATCACACCAGCCACACTGGCTTTAGAGCCTGGAGAGTTGCAGTAAATCTGACCCCGCCTGGTCTATTTTTTATTGCTTGGCGTTTAATACATTTTTGAAAATCCTAGCCCATCTAGTACCTTGTCTATTTCAGGTGTCTGTCTTGGTGAGGCAAAAGGAGATGACTGGAGGGGGATACTCACCTTCACTTCTCCCTGTACAGGAAGCAGGGGGATCATTAGAAGGGGCTACAGAGGAGGAAAGAGTGTGAGTGTATTTGTTTATCTATACATGCATTTCCTGCGTGACAAACTTTGCGTCCCACTTTTTCCTGTCCTGTGACCCAGGACAGGAAAAATAGCTTGGAAATTTCAATTGTGGTCCTTAATTATGCCCAATGAAACTCTTTTTCCATTCAAACATTTGCTGAAGAAAAGTCTTTAAAGTAACTTCACTCTGAGGAAGACAACATATCATTTCTGTTGTTTATTTTCCTTTTCTCATTACTTTCGTGGCATTTCAAATAAATAGAAACAGGGTGTTCACAAGCTTACACAGGAAATGCTCAAACAATAACAGAGGCCGTGGCGCTCTGTCCAAAAACACCCTGGCAGAGCTACACGCTGAGGTTGAGGCGTCCATTTTGCTGACACAGTTCTGAAGCGAAAAGATGGCTCTCTGGATGTGAAGTGCCGGTGTGAGAGATTGGGTTACCTCAGACACTCCCAGCGGATCTCCCGGCCAAATGGATCTGGATCTCACGCTTGGGCGCACATATTGAATGCCATAAGAGGTCTCTGAGGTCTCCTTCAGTGGGAGGAATGTGCAGCCTAACAATGTGGAGTTTTCACCAAACTAAATTTTGCACCAAAGAAGAGCAATAGCAAGGACACTGGAACACAAGGGACGAGCACTGAATGCATACTTAGATTTGTGTGGGTTTGTCCATACAGGGGGAGAAATGACACATTTTGAGCTTCCTGGAGTGCAGCACATTGCACAGCCTCAGTAAGCTCTCTTAATTCTTTAATATAGTCCTTACACAGGCTGACACTTTTACTCCAGAGGACTAAGGGTGTGTGGCTGTCGAATAGAACAGGAAAACAAAACAAAAATCAAAATCAAAAACAACAGCGCCAAAAAAAGAAATCCCATTTTACACATCCCGGACAAGAACAATGCCATTTCAGCGACTCCCTAACATCTGGCCCGATTGCCCAGTTCCACTAAGGACCGGCCAGGCTCTGAGCAGCATTGAGTGACACTTGCATTGAGGTTATGTTCGGTACGACGACACCGCAGAGGATCAGCCAGGCTAAGTTATCTCTGAACAAGTCATCCATTCTGCTGCTTTCTGATGGAAGAATACTTGGGGGCTGTGTAATTATATTGCTTTAAATGAACCCATGAGAACCCCCCTGCCAAAGCGCCCACAAAGTCTCACACACTTGGGCGAGTGTCAAAAACACAACGTGTGTAGCTGCGCGCGTGTGTGTACGTTTTGCTGCTTAGGCTGGCGTTAAAAGGGAGGCCGCAGTGGTTCTGATACGCCTCACAAGTGAATTTAATTAAATCATAAATATGAGCTGGAGGCCGCCACCCAATTTAATGTAATGGATGATGTGGGCCAGTCCATCTCTGGCAAAGCAAAGTTTTGGACCTGTTCAAATGCCCTTGAAGCTTATTAAAAGTGCCTGGCACAGGGAGATGCTAGCAAAGTTGTTTAATGGATGCCCAGCTTGCATTTGGTATGACAGTTAATGCTGGGATGTACCACTTTCGATTAGGATGAGGGGTTGCATCTTCATTGTGAAAGTCAGTCATTGTGTGAGGCCCTGTCCACAATCCCCAATATGTTAATGTTGTAAAACCTAATGTGCATTTCATGTTGTGCATGTTTAGGAAAAGCTGAATTATACAGATGTTTGATAAAATTCTCAGATCTTGTGATTGTGATCATGGCACAAATTAGCTTAAATCCCAATCCAAGGGATCGCATCCTTGCTTTTTTATATATTCTGGTCTTAATGGATCAAAATAACATATAAGCGTGTTTTTTCCCTCCTATTGTTCTTATAACACAGCTAAGCATGCAGTGTTTTTAGATACAGTACAACTCGAAAGCCGGATCCACTGTTTATTTCAAATGAACCATCACTTTTCAGTCTTGTTACTCACCACAGTTAAAGTGCTTTGAGCTGCAGCGCTGAGCCTTTTCAAAACAAAACTGAAAGCTTCAACAAATGTTATGCTGCTCGTGTGTCACCGCTGATGAATCATCTACTGAGACAGACAGATGTTGTTGCGCGGGTTTTGTCCCATTCGGCAAAGGCAGAAGAATCTTTTCCTCTGTCCCCCGGAGTGCTGGAGGCTCCCTAAATAGACCCAGCGCAAGGGTGTGTAGAATGGGACCGCACAGGGTGATGGGTAATGGAGTCATTAATAACACAGACCTCCCTTAAGATGCTCAGATGTTCGTTAGTGTGAGCCACGAGGGAGGGAGAAAAAATAGGATGCAATTTGATACAATGAAAAAAAAAAAGCGGTGTAAGCATCTGATGATGATCCTGTTTATGCTGTCATAGGTCTCGTCTGATGGGTTAATTGTGTTCTCGCTCACTCACACACACACACACACACACGCACACACACACTCACACGCACACACCAACACATTAACATACAGACTGTTAAGATGGAGGGACATGGAGTCCATTTCCTCATACAGTTTTTAATATTTCCATCACATGTGCAACACAAAAAAATGAGGTCTGCCAAATACAGAACTCCATATTTGTACAATACATTTTAATAACATCGGAGATAACTGTCTTTTTGCCGCAGGAGATGGTGATTTCCTGTAAACTGCGTACGAACGATTCTCGATCAAAATGTCAAAACATTAAAGTTTCATACAAAAGTGCATCTCAGGTTCAATGAATGCAAAACATTTACATAACAGAATGGATTAAAGTTGTGTATGATGCCACAGTGGCTTCCAGCTTGAGCAGAGAGCAATGGGACACTGCAAAAAAATTTAAAAAAGTTAAAGAAAAAAACAAAATAAAAACACAACAACAAGAAAAAGTACTTGGGCACTCTCCAGGAGAGCCAGGGATGGAGTTTTGCAACCACGGTAAATCCCGTGACAGACCGAAATTGTGTTCAGCGTTCATGATCCCAAATTCAACTGGATTTACTTCCCCCATTGTGAAAAAAAAAGAGAACAAGTAGAGATAACAAAACATAAACAAAAAAAAAATTATTCCAGTAATCTCCAGGCTTGAACGAGCAGTAAACATTAATAACAGAAATGTACAGGTTGAATCAGTGGGCTGGAGATTTCCCCACGCTCTGAGAGCCACATGGGAGTTTCACGCCTCTGTTCATGAGCCAACAGAAGGAGCTAGCCTTTTCCAAATCTGTGTCACTGCGTTTGCATATATCAGCATCTTGTCCTCTGTCCTGTTTTTTCTGTTCTCTGGGATGATTTTTTAATTTATTTTTTTTCCTTTTCACCTCTCGTCTGAACTCCAGCGCAGGCAGTGGAGATTAGCCGCACCACAGTTCACAGCTGGTCCTCTGGCAGCCATATTAGGACGAACACACAGACAAGGTTTCAGCCTACGCTGGTGAATCGAGCTTTTTTTTTTCACCCAATAATGATTGACCATGTCAGGATACAGAGTGACGTACTGCGCAGTAGGAGTGGCACTGATGAAAAGAGTCTTCCTGACAACACTCACCAGTTCCTACAGTTTCCTATGCTCTCAGTGGCACCCTGTTTCTCCTTCAGTCCCATCTGGTCTGACTGACAATGTAATGAATCTTTTTTTTCTTTCCCTCCCTCCCTCCCTCTTCTCTGTCTCTCTTTTTTTTTTTGGACAAACATTTTGAACTGTACATCGGCAAATACTGTATAAGATTGCAATATAGCTGTAGTTAAGCAACACATGAAGAAGTCTATGTACAAACAAGTTGGCTTTTTCTTTATTTCTGAAATAATGGTTAGTAAAGTAGGCCTACTGAGAGGTTTCTTTTTTGTTCTCCCCCCCTCCTTCTTTTATTTTCTTTGCTTTGCTTTTCTTTTTTCTTGCTCTGGCATCGTTTCTTGTGGTGTAACTGAAAATTTCAGTGCAAGACAGTCAGTGGGAAACTGCACTGACGGTAATTGGCAGTCGGGCATAATTCTGTGCGTCATGTGATCCTTGTTCTCGGCCACGGCGCTGAGCTTTGCCATGTTAGCTGCTGTGCTGAGTCAACGTGTGGTTCTGCAAGGACACAAAAAGAAAGAGGGAAAACATTATGATGGCATACACCGCAAAAACAGAAATCCAAAAAAAAAAAAATCCTTCCCCTTCATTAAAAAGACATAACAAAACCTCCTTATATGGCTGTAGATGTTCTCAAAGCTTACAGTTCAGTTTAAATTCGATGATCCAGACATGAGCACTGCCGTGTGGTCGTCTCAATGTTTGAATATCATCGTCATTCCCCTCTAATTAACTTGCAAGGAAGTCAAATCGGTCTGTAGATCAATAGTAGTCAGCTTTGGGCCCATACCACAGTTAAATCTCAGACACATAAGACCACTGACCGATAACATCCCACCCTGCCTGTCCAATCAAAAGCGAATCCATAACAACACACTGACAGACCCGATGGAATATCATCCTTGGAGTTCTGTCTGTCCGCTGACTACGTGCATTAAGCATGCTGTAAATGTACCCCCAAAAAAGGAATACTTCACACGCAGATAAGGCCTCAGAAGATTTGATCCTCCACACTTCTGTAAGTCTCTAACTGTGCACAATTCACTATGACAGGATAACAAGCTGACAATATCGCACTGTTGTGCTGTATCTTCCAAAATTATGCAAGCACACACACAGACCGTCGAGAGTGGTTGTAGTGGGGCAGCTGTGCCAGGTTCTTTAAAGGGAGTGTGGACCAGGGGGTGTGTAACTGGTGTCCCTGGTGGGCTGAATCCAGGTCATCTTTTGAAGTGACTGCTAATCCCTTTAATGCAAACTACATGCCCCACTTGCTGTGCTCTGTTTAAAACACAGCCTTGGACTCTCTAAACTGGCATGGACTAGACACACCTGTCACAGAGACATCACTACGCATGCATGCACAAATACACACATCCGCCGCACACTCGGTACACACATACATTTTACCCTACACATAGGCATGGAAATGAGTAATCAAAGTATGTGAAATTACACTACTTTTACTGCTTAACTAGCCTTTCAAATACAACCGAAAATGAGTAGCGCAACCTCAGTCTGAAGGTTTACCAAAGCAGTCACCTTCAGTGGTGCAGAATCCCTCGGGCAGCAGTAGGGAGCAACTATTAGCCCCCTTGCATTCATTCCTTCCCTCTTTACCCTTTCGGCTGCCTCCATATAAAGCATTTAAACGCCTCGACAGCTTTCCTTTCAGCTAGGACGATTACTTCCCGACAGGTGGGGTAATAAGCTGTTTGACGGGGAACAGGATTGTGACCCCTGTACGGGTTAGTGTAGCTCACCTGGGCCCTGCGCTCCCTTTTTTAAAGAGAGGCGGCTCCGGACAGCTCCTCTGCTTCCATCTTTCCTCTCTTGCTGAAATAAAGCTCCTTTAAGTGAGTCTGGGAGGAGACTCCCCATGGGATGCTCTCTCTCTCTCTCTCTTTCTCCTCACCTCACCTCCTCCCCCTCCTCCCACTCCACCAACCCCCTACCCCCCGGTGAAGACATCCTTGGCGTTGCTGAGGAGGGACAGGAGCACGGCAACCTTATTAATGAATGCGGCCCATTACCCGTCAGCCTGGCTCCTCAGCGACTCCCAGAAGCCCCTGCAGTACGTGACTTCAAATGGCAGGATATTGACACGGGGAGAGCAAAGCGGCTAGAACTGAGTGTGTGTGTGTGTGTGTGTGTGTATGTGAAAGAGAGAGAAACACAGAGAGAAAATTTGTGCTCAACTGAGTGTGCATGCCTTTGTGTGAGTGTGCCAGTGCGTCTAGGTGTGTGTGTGTGTGTGTGTGTGTCTGTGGACCCCAAAGGAATGTAGCTCCTTGGATATAATGTAGGGCTCGTAACAGCTATTAGAGGGGAAAATAACCCCTCTGGGGAATGGCTCCCCCCTCTGCATGTCCCAGCTCTGTCTGACACACACTGCATTCTACCTTTTCCTTAAACATGCCAGGAGTTTTCTCACTGAGGGCTTTCTCAAGGACGGTGTTAAACGACTTCAGTGGCTGTGGCAGCCATGCAGACTAAAGGGAAATAGAGGAAAAGAGGGAGGGAGGAATAAAAAAAACATTAAAAGAAAATGAAACTGATACCTTTATCTCTGTGGATACTGAACTCTGCAGAGTAGCTATAAACTGTTCTGTGTACAAGTGCGGAAGGTGGTAAAAGGGAGGGAGAGTGAAAATTCACTTTCCCGTCTTCATCCTTGTCAAGTTCTTCGAGTGCCTCGGCGCAAGTGTTGGATAAGTAAAATACCCACGGTGCGCTTCAACAAATGTCACGTTACATAGAAAATCACATTATTCACATCAAAATGACCAAAATGTCCACTGCCCTAGGAAGGAGGATGTCACTAATGGTGTCACACTAGAATCACTGCAATTTAGGATTAGATGCCCTCCATTAAGCCTTTTAGCTCTCATCTTAACTCCCTCCTTCAATGCCATCCTATTCCCCCTGAAACTCTGCCATTCCCCTTATCATCCATTTCCTTCCCTTATATCCAACCCTTAATCTCCTCCTCGATCCTTTCAACCACCTGCTGGCCACACAGGCCTGCTGCAGGGCCCAGTTACCAGCAGTGTTCAGGTAAACCATAGCAGTCAATTCTCCACTAAATTAAATTTTGCACTGATCAATAATGCGCACCCGCTTCTCCCTTATGAACACTGGCTGCACTGGCTCGGAGCGAGCCTCTTCCTCCTCTCCCGTTCTCTCACCGACTCCCCGCCACCGTTAAACCACCACTTTCATCTTATTACATCACCCTACTGCAACGCCCTCAGGGGTAGTGGAAGAGAAGGGAGAACACCCGGCAGGGGTCTTGTGTACCCATGCAAACAGGTGCAACATGTCTTAGGAATTTAACGCGGCTGCAAAGAAGGAGAGAGCGAGGGGAAAATATGGGGAACGATTGGGGAAGAGCGGAGACCGGGAAAGAGCAAGCAGACTAGGGAGCTGATTTATTAACTAATCATTCTTTATGTCGTTCCCCATTGCTCTGGTCTCCATCGATAGCACCCGGTCTCCAGTGAGGCAACAGAGGTGCATCTCTTACATCAGCTCTGCAGAGGAAGGCCAGTGGACTAGCAGACACGTTCTCCCTTTCATCTGATCTTGCCGTATTAAAGACAATCTTCAGATTGCCCAACATCACAGAGAGAGGATGTAAAGCTTAATCACAAAGCTAACAATGTTTGATTAGCATAATGTTAATACCTGCTGAGCACATGTTAAGTACATTGTATCTGCTCTTCTACCTGGTGTTATCCGGCATGTAACATTAAACCCGGGCTTTATTGAGTGGTTAGAGAGCTGAGCGAACAATAATGACTTTATAAGCTATGGCCTATTTAAGGCTCCTTAAACAAATAAAGCATTGTGCAGCGTTGACTAGTGAATAGACCAGAATCTGTCGCATTATGCCACCCTCAAAAAACAAGTGTTGAAAATGTAACTGACCTGTAATTAAATGGCTTAACTGCTGCTATAAGCTACAATCGTAAGAAGTTTATGATAAAGTCACATTTACACTAGCAGCATAATTACTATATTAGTAATCCATACAAAGGTAGGAAGAAATGCAGCTAGAAAACAGTATGATAATGTTACTCACTTTTGATTTTTAGTAAAGGAAGCTCTAACAAAAAGAAATAAAATAGAGTTAGAGTCTTGGAGTTAGAACATTTCTTTACATGATTGGAGATGCTGGTGTGACAGCAATCCATAAATCAAACTTACTTACAGTGGAGATTAAAGATCAGATTAAAGAAACTGTTTATTTCAAGAGTTCAGCACATCCATGTAACACCTGCAGCCCAAGTTCCTTTTTTTATTTATCTATGATGAAATATTTAAAAAGCTAATCAAAACTATAAACGCCGCCCTCCCGAAGCTCCGAATGAAAGCCTCTGCCTTTACATCACATGCCTGGCATGCAGTAAGTCTGCATAGCCGCATCTGGAGCACGGGGACGGCGCACAAAACCACTGAGACCTACGCATACCCGTAGTCATCACTCAGGAATTTAATTAAGGCATAAGAGAGAATGTCACCGAACGATACTAAAACAAAGAACCTGCATTCGTTTCTGCAGCCTCCACATTGTAGACTGACTTGAAGGAATTTAATCACTTGGTTATTTAGGCTCATTTATGTTTGCGTAACGACCGAAAGATGTACAGCGGCCTTCGATCAGTAATGGCCGCTCTGTTTCTTGGCCGATTTTTGCGGTTGCAATTCATGCTTTGCTGCCACGTAAAATGTTTTCTCGCTGTTCAAAACTACTGTGGGGATAGACAGGAGCGTTGCATTCCTTCTTGATCTTTAATGGTGTGCTGAACTCGGCCCAGTATTGACTCAGTCCTCCCTTTGTGCATTCTCTGCTGTTGACCAGTCCACTGAGGGAGTAATCCCTTCCTGCTTTGACCTGAGGCCAGGCTTACTGCTGGCTAGTTTAGCCAATGAAGAACACAATCAAATAAATAAATAATACAGCAGTTGGCATTCTCCACAGTCATCACTTATCAGGCCGTAGGGAGGGTTGACCCCAAACACTGTTATGCCACAACCGGCCTGGTCTCCTTGGTAACAGACTGCCTTGTTTGAAGTGAGGTGCTCGGGGAGTCATAGTCATACAGTAACAGCAAAACGCTAGGGTGGAGTTGACAACAGCAATGGATTTCAGCGTCTTCCACGTCATTTCCACACCGAACAGTTGTAAAAATATATAATAAATCCATAATGTTCAAAAAAAGCTTTGATTAGATGTCTAACTACCCCAACCAAATACTTCTAAGGTGTAACTGGAGATGACTGACCACCCTTTTTTGCGAGCTGGTGCTTTGTAGCTCCAAATGATACTCATTACCCTGTCTAAGTAGACAAGTGAATGGTACTAGAAACACACTATGCAGTGATCCCGCTGTTTGACTGAGGTAGCAAAACAACTGCACAACTGCTGTGTTATTATGGGGCCTCATTAAGTGAGGAGAGAGTGGGAGACGGGGAGAGGGGAGAGAGGAAAAGCAATAGAAAGAGGGCCAGCAAGAGGCAGAAAAAGAGAGAACGAAAAAAAAAAACACAAGAGAGCGATACAAACTGTATTCTGAGGTGATAGCAACACACAGATGCCTTTCCAGCCAAAATGAAGACTATGACTAAAGAACCCAATTAAGGGCTTTCTTAGGGGAGCCATCTTGGGAGGGGGATGGGTCTTCCTGGGACATGAGCCCTGGGCTACATCCTCTAATTAGACAGAGCGAGGGGGGAGGATCTCTGCCTGTCACTAGGAGGGAGATGGGGTCCATGGGGTTCCACATGTCAGTCCCAGAAACAAAACACAATTACTTTCACATTTAACCACTTCAGTCAGGGACAGACTTTGACTAGGGATACTACAGAGCACCCCCCCCCCCCCCCCCCCCACCTCTCCAGCGCCGCTGCAGTAGATATGCCACTTCACAAATGCAGCAATTTATTTGAGGACTATATTTTCTCTTGCACTTCCACGCTTTCACACGAAGGCGACAGTCGAGCTGCGCTCACCTGTTTTCCTCGCCAAAATAGAGGAGCGGATCGCAAAATAAACTTTTAATTGACCCACAATTGGTGCCATTCAGCCTGCTTTTCCAGAGCTGAAGAGTCAAATTACTTGGCTGTTATGATGTGCGAATATGAAATTCGAGGGGGGAATAATTGTTCTAATGCTGTTTATTTTGGCCTCTGTTGCATTTTGTTAACATCAACAGCATAACAGACACTTGAAAAATCAGATCACCACGGAGAGTAAATTAAACCTGTAGTGAGTTTCCTGGGAAGCGCTTGAAATGGTATTTTATCAAAGTTGCTGGAAAAAGTCAACTAAGAAAAGTAAAGGAGACATGTTTGAGGGAGAGATCCGGTGATGGATTCTAGCACAGTACACCAAGCGTCTCCTCTTTTGTTTGGATTTAACTTTCCCCAGTGGTGCAACAGAGGAAAAAGGAAAAAAAAAAGAGTGGCTCAAAGGCTTCTGGGAGTTTTTGTCATGTCTCCCTCCAGACATTGTGTTTGCATGCACATATCAGACCCTGGGAGAGATGGAGACAAAGACAAATACATACAGCACGCACGCAGATGTATACACACAAACATACTCTTGCACCAAGAAAAAGAATATCCTCCTAGGATCATTAGGTCTGTCATGCTGTCTAATTCTGATCCACCTACAAAACTAGAACACCAGTGATTCATCACGAGTCGTCTAAGAGAGTTTATGTCCCCGTTTACAGTGCAGAGCCGTGTGTGTACAGTGTAATTACAAATACGCTAAAATATTAATGATGGCACCTCACAAAAGCCACCGTTACTTTCTTCCTAATTCCTTGTTCTTTTATTTTGTAGTGCAACTTTTTTTGAAATGGTGACAGGATGCGGAGCACCTGGGGTGATGAAGAAGAAAACAAGTTGTCATATGAAAGGAAATATATATAAATATATATGCAACTTCCAAAAGCGTGAAGAGCTGTCACACTTGGCAGATCAAGATATTCAGAGAAAATTTGGTGTTTGAGCACCACTTAGGGACAAACACATGAAGCTTTGCTTCTTTTTTTTGCCGCACGTTTGGGACTCGGGGCAGTTAGGGCATTTTTTCGGGGCATATTTTAAAATTCATGAGGCAAAAAAAAAAGAAAGAAAGAATAACTTCTGGGGAATTGGGTCTCTGTGCTTCAGACTGAAGAATGCTTCATGAAAAGGAAGGAGGGAAATAAAACCCAAAAATATTGTTTTTGCTTTTTTTTTTTTAAAGATCCATCACTCAGAGAATCAACTCCAGACATTTGCTGCATTGTAATGCGCAAAGCATACACTGCGCTGATTTCTTTGGCAACAATTATTTCCATCTAATACAGCTACCCCCTTCTTCTCACTCGGTGTCCATCAGTCCCCTTTTTCTCCCTATTTTCTATCCTGGACACATGTTATGACATACATAGCTGTTTACAATGACCTGGTGACCGCAAAGCCTATAAATATGCTTAATTAAAACAGCAGAATTGGACACAGCTTGGCAATAATGGGTATCACACGGGGAGAGGAGAATCTCATTTGTGTGGGGAAGTAGAACATGATGCAGATGTGCTCTTGTCACTTTCAGCACTCATTAAGGCCAGGGAGCTTTGAATTGTCTTTGAAGGAATCCTTTTAAAAGACACTCCAATTAAGGTATGTGTCCTGCGGGCGTCTGAGGAGAGAGGGAGAAGTCATGCAGCATCTCAGTCCTTCCACTCCTCCGTCGATCACGGCGCGACTTAACACATGACTTAAAATCTCATGTCACTTCCAAGGAATGATAATGAAACTGGAGGATGGAAGGAGCAGAGACAACCCCAGCTTAAAAGGAACAAGGGAGTCTCACGCAGAAAATGTCATCTTGACTGTTGTGTAACTTCAGCCTCATTGTCTTGTCTATGGAGAAATTGAGATCATTGGGAGAGAATCCTATGATTGCAGCCCTCCAGTATACTGTGGTACGAGAGCTGAACTTGTCCGTTTCTTCACAAACGAACTGCACTCGGAGAAATGTCAGATTTAAGCTGTGGCTAATACTGCGCATCCATCAGTTAATGAATCTGGCTAATTAATCCAGCCTAGCAGCATTGTCAGTGGCTCTGTTCTTTCTGCAATGTGAAAAGCTACTGTATCCGACGGCAACATGAAGGGGAAAGGAAGTTCATTATCAAGTTTCACATTGCAATATGGCCTTTATTAGAACCCAGGGACATTTTTTTTTGTCTCAAACGGGGACGCTAGCAACGGGAAGACAGTGGATTTTATTTTGGTGGGAGTGTATTCTGAAGTGAAGCTATGTCTGTTTGTTGCTCAAGGGGTGGGCAGAAGTTGAGGGTCAGAGAGAGCAGAGCACAGCCAGCCTCCTTGCCCTCCCTATCAGCACTTCATGAAATATCTAGACTGCTCCATATTTGAGGGAAAGGGATGCGCAGGGTGCAGGCTGTGTGAGTTTGTGATGGTAGAGGGGAGTCCTCCGGAGATCTTCGAAGGGAAGGATGGTCTATGCGTCTCACAGCTTATTTTTGTGAGAGAAATTGAGAAATGGAGGGAAGGTGAAGAAGAGAAACAGAGATTATTCTCCATTGGAATATGGATTCTGGGGCACACAGGCCCAGGAGTCAGTCAATCTGGCCGGTCTGAGGGGGGTGGCTGGGCGGGGGGTCCTAGGAGGGCTGATTAGACGGATGCTCTCCCATCATCCATCTCGACAGGCTGGCGAAAATTGGCTAGCCCCTTGCAGGGTAGAGTTCACAGGGGGAGGTGGTGGGGGGATGATGTGGAGTGGTGCGCTGGATACCTGTCACAGCCTTTGGTCTGTTTCAGGATCTCAGCAGCAAATTAATAAAATATCTTTCCTGCTTCCCTTTACCTGCCGTGGCAGCTCTCCCTCTCGCCGCTCCTTCTCCCAGCTTGCACCGGCCCTTTGACCCCTCCGACTACTGTGAGAGATGAGGAGCCCAGGCAGCCGGTGAGTGGGCCAGAGTGTCAGGGAGAAATAGGGAGAAACTCCAAACTCAAGACCCGGCGAAGAGAGAGAGCTCTCGCTGCTGGAAGACAGCTCCACTTCTGACAGACTGACAAACGACTGCCCTGTGTCAGTGAGACATTTTGAAGTGTGATGCATGGGAAATGGCAACCGCAAACAAACAGCAACTAAAAAACAAGCCTCCAACCTGCACTCTTTGTAAGGTTTTAACTGGGCGATGCAGCAATTCCAACATTTACTGAATCAATTTTTAGCATGCTAATATAAAAATGTGAAAAAAATAGCTTGAAGATACGAGCTGGCCGTGGCATGTATACAAAAAAAGAAAGCAGTGCACATATTTGTATTTGTATCTATATGTGCTCCGTATATGTTTGAGACTGTGAGCATGCAGAGACATGGGACTGCGTTGAGAGCATGGCACATGTTGAGCATAATGATCGTCTTATCCCCCAAGCTCGTTCCTGCTCTCCTTTCATAACCCTCTGTTTCACAAGAGAGTGCCATAGGTCTTTCATGTTCTGCTCTTGTCTCTTCACACAGAGTAAAACAATATAATCATGCATGAAACATCACCTCCGGGAGGTGGAGATCACTTCATTCCAAAAAATGTCAGACTTAAAAAAAAAAAAAAAAAAAAAGTAGGAAAACATCCCCAGGTTATTTGAGATTGTTTACAGGTACCTGCTACAACCCTCGCTATATAGAGAACATTTGTACCAATGAGAGATGAAAATGTGATAAATAGCAGAGCTTGAAGTGAATGAAAGGCTTCCACATTGGCAGTTTGGTGGAGTGCGAGCCTTGTTAAATAATCTTCTCTGCAGTGGAGTTGCATGTCAGTAGATCAGGCCTTGTTTTATTCATGTTTGTATGCTCAAATGACCAGCAGATAATGATCGCATTCACCTTCCTCCTGGCAGACACACACCTCTGCGTTTACAACCTGAATCTCAATATGAAAATCATTGCCGATCAATTGCCAGCCGAGCCCTGGATATTTCCACCAGCTACCCGGCTAATACATGGCGCAGCTAATCCAAGTTTCAAATAGATGCACATAGAGGATATGGTCAGGGGCTACTGGCTTCTCTTAGCACTTTAAGGTGAATTAAAATACTTTAAGTGATTACGCTGAACACGGTGTTCTTTTAAGACCACTCATATTTTAATGATTTCGTTTCAAAAAGGTAAGAGAAAAAAATGTGGATATGAGAAGTGTGCCATGTGTATGATAAAGAATCCCCCAAACAAAACAGAGCTGCTTGAAAGCACCTCCACAGTGAAATAATATAATAAGGTTTGTTTCATTTTTTCAGGTTCTCCAAGGACCATGGAAAAAGATTGCTAGAAAATGGATTATCTCTCTAACATTGCGAGTTCATAAGTCCAACTACTAACTTTGTTGAAGGGCAGATACGGTCTCCCAGAGGACAAAGCTCATATTTAGCCACGAGGCCTCCTCTGTGATTAGAAGGGGAGATGCAGGCATATTGACTCAACTGTGTTTTTGCCTCTGCACCGTATGTAATTACCTCTTCAAAAACGAACATTCCACTAATCCTCTAATTCCAGATATTTTAGTGCTCTGCTGGTCTAATAAGCAAATCAAATCATATCTGCACATCACAAATGAGTTTTGGAAACGGACTGAAATAATTCCTTCTGAGTCTCTCATCCCAGCCGGGATGGAGGGGGATAACCAGAGTGCTGTGAGCGGTGTTTAGTGTTTGTTAAGCTGTCATGTGTGATTAGCAGTCACAGTTTCTGCTAGAGGCCCCTTCAGCTCCCCCCGGCCCAAGGCTCACCTGTAACTCTGTCTGGAAGAAGAACTTCTGCGGGCACTGTGAGCAGTCATAGATCTTATCCTCCTGTCCGTGGGCAGAGAAGATGTGCTGCTGGAGCTTATTGGCCTGGACAAACACTGCTCACATACAGGAGAAGGTAGGGGGGGGGGTCAAAGGGTAGAGAAGAAATTGATAAATATTAGCATACATTTTACACGCTGCAAGATTAAGACTTGTTTTTTTTCTGCTTCTTCTTCTTATTGATGGGGCTAAATTAAAGAAAGATGTCGCTTCCATCAAGGCAACGTCCTGAGTGCTTTAGCCCGAATAAAAATCAAAAGCAGACTATGTCAAATGGCAAGAAAAATAAGTTAATCACAAACAAATGCATGCGCTATGAGCCCCCCAAAAACAACAGAGAACAATTTAGGTGTTAAAAGTAAAACTGCAGTGGTCATACGCATGGCGCCACAGCTAGAGGATGCATAATGTTTTGAGAATAACAACGGTCTTTATTTAGCGCTACTGTGGGGACAACAAGCCGGAAAATAAACAACCGCAAAAACTGGCATGGCTTCAAGTGCAAAACATGGCCTCCATTAGTCTACATCGCTAATTATATTGACAATATAAATATTCATGGTGTTGCACTATTTATTCATGCAGACTGCATTCAGCATCATGGAAACGCACAACTTGCTGGTACTTAAAACATATACCGTACATTTGTGCTTTAATTAAGCCACAGTCCACGCTGAGACGCCAAGGGGGACGCAACTGTGTGCGTCTTGAGTGTATGTGTCTGGCACGTGTGTGTGTGTCTGGATTCTCTAAGGAGCACTTCAAACATGCCGTTTGTTATCCCAGACCCTTGTGCTTTAAGGATGGCTGCCTAATCTCAAAGGTCTGGATGCTCTGGAAAAGTTAGCATGTGGGGGCTTCATTTGAATTTCTTACAGCTCGAAATAACTTTTCTTCTAATGCATGCACTGAGAGCCACAAGGAGAAAGAGGGGTGGGGGAGCAAAGCCACAAAAGGTGAAGTGTCTGCTGGCGATTGCTTTGGGGAGGTTGCTGCAACCCCCTTGGCGAGGCTCCGCAACTTCAGCGTGTCCCAGTTTGAGCTCACGTGAGAGCCGGGTTATTAATTACTGAGTCATATAGACTTGAGACGCATCGAATGCCACACGCCTGACCTGGGAAATAAAAGTTTAGATCCAAAGCAGACGCAGTGCTATGATGCC
Source organism: Pundamilia nyererei (assembly GCF_000239375.1). Classification (NCBI taxonomy): domain Eukaryota; kingdom Metazoa; phylum Chordata; class Actinopteri; order Cichliformes; family Cichlidae; genus Pundamilia; species Pundamilia nyererei. Next base: position 6,471,909 of record NW_005187405.1, read on the forward strand.
TTACGAATGCTAATGCCTGGGTGACAGCTGTCTCTGGAACACGGCAGCATGTTAAACCAGAAATGAACAAACCTCCTCTAATTGACAAACAACTCCATGGTCCATTTCTGAAACTAATGGCTGCGGCGATATGAGGATAAACATAACTGCGGCTACACGGCTGCTTTTATAGTCGGGTTACAAAATATTACCGCTCAAGGTTAAGGCCTTGGCTATCATGCACATTTGTGCCTCTTTTATGCTCCAAAAACGATGACAATTTTCTTTGTGGGGAATACACAGCTTGGAAAGGAAAAATAATGTGCTGATAAACAATAGCCTATTTCTTTAGCTGTGTTTTGTCTGCATATACTGTACAGAAACAGGTCACAGCAGCTGCAGGAAGCCTTCATTATGTCTTTGGCTAGAGGAGGAAAAAGTCAATACAGCAAAAATAAAAATGGATTTGAGACTTGGGGGGCCTTCAAATACTGTACAATAGGGCCAAACACAACTGAGATGTCAAGTTAGCTGTTTCTTGCTATTTACATGCATCTCTGGTCCACTTCCAGTAAGAGTTACATTTAATCAGCAGCACATTTATCAATTTATAGCTTGGCAGTCACTTACACACAAGTGGGAAGTGACAGTTGATTTAAAGCACCGGGGGCCTGAAATGTTTTAATGCCAGTGTAAGTCCAATAAATACTTTTCTGCTAATTTATATATGTTTGTTTTTGACATTTTTAAAGGCTCGGGCTGTATTTATGTTTACTAAAGATGATTGCAAGAATCAGCAATCACTAATATTTACTGTGGTAAACATTTAATTAACAGCAGGGTTCAAATTTGGAGTCCTTTGTCTTCGTCGTTGTTTTTCAAATTAGCATGCAACGTGTAATAAAGGGATAAGCTGAAATGGGCAATGGGGGGACATTGCATTGGCATTTGGCAGCATGAGTCAGATATAAAATATGCCATTGCATTGCCCATTTAGAGGAGGAACACAGGCATGTCTTTCTAGAGGGTTAAAATGAGGACATAGAAAAACAAGGAAGAAATAATCCAAAACCACATCCAAACAGGATCAGTGGCTGCCCATTGTGTCTCTCCCTGCTGAGTATGAGCGAGGGAGAGAGAGAGGGAGGGAGCGAGAGAGGGAGGGAGCGAGAGAGGGAAAGAGAGAACTTTGTGGAGTTTGTTGGCTGTGGAGTCGGAGCAGAGCTGAACAGAGCGCTGAGCCGGGTTGGGCGTCAGGGGTGTCAGGGCTGAGGGGGCTGAGGGGCCAAGGTCTCCTCGCTGTGGGGGATATTAAGCCCTCTGATTAGATCTCAGGGGCCGCCCATGGCAGACGTCTCCTTTACTACAGGCCCCAGCTCATCTTTATTTTGGCAGGGTGGTGCTCTCTGCAGGCTGCACTGCACCAATACTGAGCTGTTTGTGCAGAGAGGAAAAATAAGTTTATCCTTCACCCCCTCTTTTTCCTTTTTCATTTATTTATTCATCTAGCTTACACGTACTGGTTCCTGCTTAATCCAAGGGTTCACAATGCAGAGGCCGATACGAGAGTTTCGAGGCAACACAAATAAGTCGGCCGCGCGAGTTGATATGGAGCCGATAACGGCGAAATTTCGGGAAAAGGCTAAGCCCGTGTGTTTTATTTGTTTTTGGTGGTAAGATGTCATAATTCTAACATCAAGCACCAGCGCAAACATGCGCAGCAACTAAACACAAAAAAAACTAATTAAACTACTGTAGTTGTCAGACTCGTGTGGATTCTAAAGCAGCGCCTCCTCTAGTTTTTTAAGTTTCTACTTCACGCTGTGACATAAGTAAAAGAAAAGTGTATACGTATACACACACGTACAGACACACACGCGCGCACACACATACACAGGACTTTCATCAGGCACACTTTCTTCTGTTTTGTTTGTCTTAAGCACATATTCCCAATCACAATTTCCACACCAGCCCTCGCTACTGCTCCTAAGGGTGCAGGCAGACACTTCTAGCTGCAGGCTCCCCCACTTCTGAAACCTGTCAAATCTGTCCTGGGAGAGTCAGCCTCTCTCTCATCATCCAGGGGCTTATGGACCTCTCTCCATTTACCCTCCCTCCCCTACACAGTTCTCTTTTCCTCCTCCACTTCCCTCCTTTCATCTCACATCCAAACTTGCCAGTTGCAACCTTCTCAGTTTCCTCTAAGTTTGTCTCCTTTTCTCCTCTATTTTGTCTCTCCTCATCCACCATCGACAACTTACTTTCCCCCCGCTCCATACTTCTGCTCCGGTCTGTTTTGTGCTAGGTTTTGTTTTTTTTTGTCCTCTCGCCATTCCCATTGGTGTGGATTGAGAGTAATCAGGTGTGTCAAAGAATGACATTCATTCTCTACCTCCCGTTGTGTTTTTCAGGTCGCATGGGGGTAGATCAAACTAAAACATGGGCATCACGGGGGGATGATCTTTTAAACAAAGAGTAACCTTGTTAATCAAGCGGACTCAATAACCCAGCAACTACTACCTCCACCACCTAGTTTGATCAAAGTTTTGCTTTCATGTTCATGTTCCAATCATTATACCTAAAATGGGAATCCTTTTAATATGCAAATATGGATTTAAAATGGTGCAAACAAAAATGGTTGCTTTTAGAAAGCGTTCTCTGAAAACAAAACAGTTTTAATGACCAGAAGTAAAAAGTACTTCAGTCTATTTGGTAATACACTTAAGTATTGTTTTAAAGTGTTTGATGTGAATATAACCGTTTCATTTACCATTGTCACTTGATATCTGTATATTACAACTTTATGTATGAATCACCGGATAATCTTGTTATATGTTAATGCACTACCTTAAACTAAGAGTTAAAATTAGCTCTACTTTGGACAAGTATGTTGCAACATATGTATAAGAACTCATTCATAAATGTACATAATAGCTGTTTTTTTTGTTTGTTTTTTTACCTTTTTGCAATTTTTTGTACTACATTTTTCTGATAACACTGAACTACTTTTTATTTACTTTAAAGTACTTTTGCGTGGTACTTTTTAGTAGAAAACTATTTTTTTTTACATCATTACTGTCTCAACAATGCAACAAAAGTACTAAAGTGCAAAAGTTAAATGGCTTCTATGGTTTCCATTAAGTGTCAGTAAAACACAAAGAAATATATAGAAAACATTATTTTGTTTTTTGCTGCTTAAATTTACTGGTATCTTAACTTAATATGTATGTTCTATTGATGAAAAGTTGTAATTAACTTTTTCTACTACTCTGTGTAGTGATAAAAAATCCAAAAAAGTCCATGAAATGAAGCACATAAAAAAACGAACTTAGTGCATATTATCTGACAATATACTGTAAGTAGAGTTATGTTAGGGTGTTAAACAAGTGTTTTTTCTTTACTTTATGTCAAGCTCAGCTTGAAGAGATACATTCAGCTGTTTAGCCAATCTCTCAACTGCTCCTTTTTCTCCAAGTGCTCTGACTTCAGTCTGCCTGTCCCCTGCATCCCCAACAGAGGGAGGCCTTTCAGTTCATCCCATACTCTCCACAGCCTTCCTTCCCCGCTACCATAGGCCTTCGCCCATCTGTCTGTCTGCACTGCGACCGCTGTCCTGAGGGTGTACTCTGTCTCTCCCTCCTCCCCTCTCCCTCCCAGCATCCCTCTCTCTCATGCGCCGTGATCGATATGGACGCAGAGGGAGAGGGGGGACCTGTCTGTCAAAGCCGGCGGTGGAAAATGAAGGCTCAGATGAAGGAGGCATGCTCTGTATATTAAATGCCCAGACCCCTGTGAGGGGTAGGAGGAGGAGGAGGGGGGAGTTTGGGGTGGGGAAATATCAATAGGCCTCTCCTAAAAGAGAGATAAGGCCAAAACAGCAATGAGAAAAGTGGAGCAGACTAGAGGGAGGGGAGTGGAGAGAAAGAAGGAAAAGGAAGAAGGAGCGGCGATGTGAGGGGGATCTGGAGTTAAAAAAAAAGATGTGAAAACAACTTTGAGCAACGCACAAAATGTGAACTAATGATGTTAATTGATGTAACAAGTGAAGGAGAGACAAATTAGTTTTTGTGCAATGGGTGGATGGGGGGTTACAGGAAGCACAAGAGGGGGAAATGAGCTGAGGACCAAAAAAGTGTTAGGAAGAGTAAAGAGCTGAGATGGGAGAAAGAGTGAAGAGCTGAAGTTAACGACTTTGCAGATTTCATTATAGAGATAGTTAACCCTGTTGACACTGAAGGAGGGCGCTATCCTCTCAGGAGGAGTCCGGTCCTTCCACCTCCACGCACAGAGACAGATGAGATCATTACAGCTATCAGCACCACTGCCATCCACAATTAGCACATCTCCTTTTCTTTCCCCACTCCTCAATCCCCCATCTCCCCTCAGCTCACACTGCCTTCCCCCCTGCTCTTTTTCTTTCTCCCCCTCTCACCTCATGACACTTCTTTGGCCTTGATTTGGAGGCAATTTGACTAAATAAAAATCCACATGCAGCAAACTGCTCTTAGCTTTAGCTGGCCTGCTTGATCGACCTTTCCCAACTCATTTAGAACCCATTTGCCTTCAAAGCGAAAAAGAAAAAACATGCAAAGAAGCTTTGTTGAAAATGTAACTGTGTTAGAAAAGTTAACAGAAAAAAAACTTTTAATTTATAATCTTTCCATGTGTTCACTGGGCTGATACTGCACGATACACACACGCTTGCATGCACACAAACACATGCACAATACGCACCTGTAAAGCAGACCGGGCACTTGAAGGTTCCACCCATGCCCTCAAAGCTGTGCTCAATCAGGTGGCATTGAAGCTTCGCTGGTGAGTCGAATGACTGACTGCAGAGCTTGCATTCATGGTTCAATCCTTCCTCTGTAGAGAAGAAACAACAAAAAAAAGAAAATACGCAGAAAACCATAAGAGGCGGAAGAAGCAGAGCATGAATGGCTGAGGAGTTGCAGAGATCTCACTTTGTCCTGGTCCTTTTTTCCCTCTTCCCTTTTAACATGAAATTTAAATTTAACAAATTTATAGGAACACTCTTGTGTCTGTGATTTTCATGACTCAAACAGGAAAAAAAAAATATCGTGTGATCTGCTCCCATCAGGCATAAATTGGATGACCAGCTGGGGTCCTAATAGCTCAGACGAGGGCTTGCACTTTGAACATGGCGAGTGTCATCTTTTTTTCCCTTTTCTTTTCATCAACTTACATAAAAATAAATCTGCAAAGTCTAAATGGAGGAGGAAAGAGTCATATGTGCTTCGCAGACTGCAAATCAAAATAAATCAACAATAGTCAAACAGTGCATGTCAAACGGTGCAGAGGGTCATTATCAGTTTTTCAAGGACAAAATCCCCCCCAAATAACTGAAAAAATGCTTCTCAAACCTTACTTATATGTCCCTGATCTCGGCTCTCATCAACTCGTATAAACCCAACTCTCCTTTACAGCACGCTCACTTGCACGACAGATTATCTTCTTTGCTTTAAAAATACCCAAATGTCTATATCAACATTTGACTACCTCAACCACAGCCAATGATAGCTTAAATAAATGTCATCGTGGTAGACCTGCACATTTCTTTGCAGCACAACAATCTGCTGACTCAGACTTTTAGAGAACTGCCCATCTCCAGTGTGTCAATAAAAGGCCTATGCACTCTGCCAGACTAGTGCTCGATCAAACTCTTGCTACTGTACGGCAAAGGGGCGGGGGTGCATACCTCTGGGACTCAGCCATGGTTTATCCCCAGGTCTCTGCAGCCCAGTGCTCACCGCATAGACCCTGGGTGCCAGAAGCATGTATACATAATCCACCTAAACAGCTGTGCAGAGCTTGATTCCTGGTGGGTCCAGGTAGAGGGTTAGTTGAACATGCTTTAGGCAAATTTGGCAAACAAGTAATCTGAAAAGCAAAGCTTTCCAAGAATATGGTCACCTTGGCCACCACATTTTAAGCTATACTGGGCAATTATTTCTAAAATATTAGAGAATGAAAAAAAAGCCTTAGCCCTAAAACGTTTTTTTGAATTTCTTAAAGCTGAAACTAGACATAAAAATAGGTAGTATCGCAGTGTTTGCACTCATCGACTGATACTGACAAATAGAGACAACTGTGACCCAATAACCCCAATATTCTGGAAAAAAAAGGAATGAAAACATCTCCTACAGTGTCAGGCTCTTTGCAGTACACTGCAGTTTTTACTATAACACATTTTTTCCATTTTTCTTCTTCTTAATCTTCTTTCATCATGCGTATCCTTTAATATGATGTCTGAAACCTAAAAAAACCCAAATTAGTTGTGCATCAGCACAAGCTCACAGACAACATTCCTGTATGTCTGTCTCACAAAAGGTAAAAGCTGATCAAAGCAGCTCATGGTAGTTTGAAAGGGAAAGAGTTGATGCTGTGTTCTGCAATCATGCATTTGACAGATGAGATACTCTGTAGCCTACATGTGCATCTGAGTGTAGCAGCAGGCATCAGCGAAAGAGGGGAAGGGGAGGGGGTGTTTGCCACGAGCGCATCCACGCAGCCGTGCAAGAGGATCACTGTCCTCTTTGATCACCATTCAGTTTGCTTATCTGTGTGACGGTGTACACTAAGGTCAACCTTGCTGCAGCGTGCACAGATCTGTTCTTCTGCCATATGTGCAGCCCTCATTTGACCCTAGTGCACAATGCGGTCCCTTTGGAGACCTGGCCTGCTTCATTATGCATATAACTCTGCACCTGCCTGACTGACCTTGCATGTGTGCATGTGTGTGACTGTGTCTGTGAGCAGGTGCGTCAGGTGAAAATGACAGATATAAATGAAACAGAATGTTCCCAAATTAAAGAATACAGCAGCAATTTTGTTTTTTTCTTACTGTTAGCAAATCCATGCCGTAGAATGATTTCTCTGCTGGCACTTTATGTGGCCACAATGCTCACAAGGCTTTTGGCCACAAAGCTACTTATACTTGTGGAGTCAAAGTATTAATTTCCACATGATTTGTCAACATTAAGATGACGCCACTGTTGATATATAATATATTTTACTGTTGAGGATATGTGACTGAGAGGGAAAACGAGGTTTAAGTGAGGGCCTATCACAAGCAAATTCTGCTCCGTTAGCGCCTCTAATGTAGCCTGTTTAGGGCTGGGTTTGTATTCAGCAGTGTAACAGGGGTTGAATCAGGCTGGCAGCTTGTTTCTTAGTGAGAGCCAAGGGAGGAAGTCGGCTTGCTCGCCCCTATAGCTGCCTCATTGGGCTGAGGTCACTTCCTGTTGCTCCCCCAGCCCTTCTCTTGGGCTGCCCAATCAGCATGGCCCTGCGTGAGCCCCCACCCCTCTCTATCCACCGAGCAGACTCTGGATATAGTTACAGGGCCACAGGGGACTGTCAGCCCTCTCTCTCTATCCTCATCTCTCTCCCTTTCCCTCCTCCCACTCTCTGTTTCAGAGTCTCCCGGGTGTTCTCCACTGCCACCACCCTGTCCCTCCGCACTCCTAAGAAAATCCTTTAGATGAGAACTGCTCCTGTGTCTGCTCCCTCTAAGCATCCCTGACACCAGCAAAGTAAGCCCATCTGCATATCCACAGGGCCTTGCGTTCCTGTGGCTCATGGTTTATGTATTTCACAGCTCCTTAAAACACAAACGCCTAATATCTCTCCCATGTGGAGGACAGGAGAGGGGGAGAGGAAAAAACTACTCTCAAAAAGAATGGTCTTTATTTCTCTGCGCTGTTTACTTTTTTCCCTTTTTTTTGTATCCAGGCTGAAGTTCATGTGCCGTTGAAGGTTGTTTGGGACGCTGGGGCTTGCAGGTCTCGCTTGCATAGTTTAGTGAACTCTTTATGTAACAGCGACACAGCTGCAGCATATTGAATTTTGTAAGGCAGCGGTAAAAGCGCCTGCGATTCTGATAGATGTTTTATTGTGCTTAAGAGTACAAACGCACAGCCGTCAGCTGACAGTGACTGAAACCGATGTAACTAAAGGCGCTCTAACTTTCTGACAATAATGTGTAATTAAGTATATCGCAGGGCATTGCTTAATTAAAAACTCTCCCTCAGCTTATTCCGTTCCAACGCCACCGCTTCCCTCACCACCACTGCCCCTTTCTCCCTTTAAACAATTCTGCCGAGGAGCAGTGAGAATGCGAAGGGAATTCAGGACCACTTTCAGCGTTTGACTTCGGACAAGAAAAATCTGATACTTAGATCTGCACTCTTCTCTGGGGCATAATGAACAGTTCTCTGAAGCTCAGGCTCACAGGGGCCCGTGTTTCTCGTGTCGCCAAAGCAGATGATATTAACGGCATCAATCAAGGCACTTCTGCGCTGAAAGTAATGAGCAAACAACTGGGGGAACAAATTGGGAATATTTAGTGGTTGTTTTAAACAAGATACAGGCACAACAACCATAGTAATCACAGGGTGATGGGTGTGTGTGTGTGTGTGTGTGTGTGTGTGTGTGTGTGTGGGGGGGGGGGGGGGGGGGGTGTCAATTTATAACTAACAGGTCAGTGCTGAGTTTCTAAGCTGCCAAACCTAGCCATAAAAACAGAAATGCCTTTTTTTTACATTTATTTTCAGAACAATCTTGTTTATGAGGAATTTCACCTTTAGCAAGAGTTTGGTTTCTATTCCACCATCTGTCTCCTGCTATTCAGCCACATATTGGAGTTATATGTTAATAATCCAAGAAGATTCGGTTTTCAGCGGACTCACTGCTGTATATACAACCCACCATGGGATTGTGGATGGTAGCAGAGTAGACAGCTTCAGGCCTGTAAACAGTAGGTGGGTTTACTTCTCTCTTCTCTCCGCGGGAACTATCCATTAACAGATAATGGGAGGAAAATCAGAGTGATTAAGGCCCAGGGAATTATGGGTGAATACAAATTGACTCCACCTCTGTGTGGTGCGCTCTCTTGAGGTGGAGGCACTGCTCATAAGGAATAAACTCATTTCAGAAGTATTGCTACACCCATTAGGGCCTGGTGAATGCAGCATGTGGGGGTAGGGAGGTTGTAGGTGGGAACGCAAAGGGATGGACTCCCCCTGGACTGAAGCTGATTGGAGAACTGCCCAGGGGGAACAGCACTAATATCTATCTCCTGCCTCCACAGTTTTAGAAGGACAGAGTCAATCAAGTGCAAAATGTTTGAGATTCAAGTATAAGATTTTACTCAGGCATTGTAAAATCCCCCCAACCCCTCCACACACTCCATCAAAGACCTAATGCATTACACAAACAGTGATGGTAATGTGTTTGAGCTAGCTAATGGAATCGAGATACTGGAGAACTTACTACAATACAAAATGAAAGGTGTTGGTACTGTAGTAAGACCTGCATGGAAAAGATATAGCCTGTGTCTGCAAGAAAGAAGTAAAAAAAAAAAGATAAGCTGAGCCCCCATGTCAGGGTCCCAACGCTGGAGCACGGCTGATGCTGCTTTCCAACCTCCAGAGGGAGAATGAGAGGTGAAGTGAGATTGTTGGCTGTGACATGTCAGTAGTGGTGACGCCCTCGCACAGCGAGAGCAAAGGATTCTGGGGGAACATGACTCTCGGAGAATGTCAGCTCTGATGCATGGCAGCTCGTTGGAGGTGCTAATCAGAGCAGGGCTAGGCTCCTGCTAGGATCAGCCACTCTGCGCCTACATTAACCGCTTCACAGCTCCCTTGGCTACCACGCCAGAGGTAGAAACACCAAACTGGCAGGTTTTTGTGTCGAGATAAACATGCGTAACGCTTGAATGGGTGTTACAAAAGGTTTAGCCGACTAGAACACCTTTTGGGTTTCACAAAACAAGAGGGATGCAAGCATAAGGACTTTTCTCCTTCTCCATAAGCACAACGAGCAGACATTTTTAGTTGAGCTATTTGCTCCGATTCCCTACACATGTATATAGCAATGCTCAGATTTTTATATATGTAAATAAAAATGTAATATATATTTAGAAAAAGGCTATAATTAACAGTCATTACTGAATTATTAAGGACACCGCTTCGCTATGAATTACTACAATACATTAAACCATTTTCTACTAGAATACCTGAGGCCAGTTATGCAAAAGAGTCTGTGTGCCACTGACTACATGAACGCCAGTATTTGTGCAGAGCCTTCTGTGCTTTGTTTTATGTTTAATGACTCACCTTTATGACAACTTGACTACATAACTACATAAAAGAAAAATTGGACGGAAATTATGCAGACCTGTTGCCTCTCATCCAGGAATATATATATTATATATATATATATATTTCAAATAAGTCCAGATATTTTGGAATATCTGGTGTAGTGGCCAGAACACTGTCTATTTTTCAGTTTTTGTGCTTACAGATAATTTTAGATTTGAAACAGTGAATTGAATGTTTCACTCTTCAGTCTGCCAAAGGGAGAGTAGCTGGTAAAACCAGACGAAGCTGGCGTTTCAGCAGGATTTGGATCTGCAGTACCGTTTGAAGAATGCGCTGCCATTTTGTGTTTCCACGCTACCTGCAATTCTCGCAGCTAAAGCCCGCAATGGCTAAAACTCGGTCAAATGAACAGTGTGCAGGTCACGGAGACAGAACAGAAGAAGAAAGAAAAGGGAGAAATCCACAACAACAAAGGCAAGAGGCGAATACTTGTTAACGAATGATATGTAGGCGCTGCAGCTGCAGGCAGGTACGGAGGTCCATTGGGGACAAACAGTGCAGGCTGCTGAGATGGATTGCATGGAGTGCCGGACCCCCTGCAGCCACACAAACACCATTCTACACTGAAATGCTCTAATTTACTCTATACGTGCCTATTCTAAACTGCTGGGCTTTTTTTCTTGTTAGAAGGAAACAAAGGTCAAGTGACTATGCCCTGACTTTCCAAGGATCATGTACTCTATGAAAGTTGCTTCGCAAAGTGAGGGAAAATTTTTTTACAAAGAAGAACAAAAACACAACAGCGAGGAAAGTAAAAGTAACGTAAAAGAGCAAAAAATAAACACATGAGGTGTGAATACAGACCAGACTCTCTTTCAGGTCTCGACAGAGTGAATGGCCTGAATGTAAAAAGTTCATTATGGACACATGACCGGCTTTTTTTGGTAGCCTCACTGTGGCATTGTCGTGCCGAGGTTTGTGGGTTTATGGGGTTTATGGGGTTTGAGGTCCGCACAATGGAGCAGGGAAGGAGAGCGTTGAGCAGAGGCCCCATGGCTGGGCTCGCGGCATGGAACACTGTACAATTAGCCAGCCTCTGCGTTCTGCCGGCTTATAATTATCAGCGCTTGCCTTAATTGACTCCCTTAGCCTGCTGCAGAGGGACCCCCCCCCCATACCCCTTTCCCCCCTGCTCGATGGAGGCCGCCAAGCGCCACGCCAGGCTCTCCAAAGTCATTTAGAAAAGCGCTCATATTTTCGACACAAAAAAGGGGGAACATTTGGTGAGAGAGAATTCATCATCAGGTGTCTAGAGGTTTTCCTTAATAGAAAAGCTGAGTCCCACTGAGTGCGCTCCATGTAGCGGCCAGCCACGCATGCTCAGGACCAGCAAGCCGCCATTCGCAGCGGGCCACAAGACATTAACATAATTTTATATAACACAGGCACCCGCACTGGAAATTTAATACATCTCAGCAAATACGAGACAGCCGTTTTGCATAATTTTTTTCCCCCCTCATTCTCCACCTAGCTTTCTCTCTCCCTTCTAGCTCTATCTGTCCTCCTTCCATGTCTCTCTTCCGTCTCGTCTTCCCTCTCTCTTGCTGCCACTCTCCTTTGCCCCCACCCCCCCTGCACAACCACCCCATGGTGCTGCTCTCACTAGGAGAGGGGAAGTTCATTACCTCAGCTAAATCAGAATTAGTCCCTTCATTTTGACGGGGCGAACTTCATTAGAAAGGCCCTTCCTTAATCCAGCAGGGAGAACTGATGAATCTACATGGGGGCAATAATTTGCTTCATGCAGCACATTCAGCCACTTCCTCCACACTATCTCTCCCTTCTTTTTTCGCCGTGTTTCTGGCTTTATGTACTTTGGTCACATTTTTATTAGATCTACAAACAAAAAAAACAACAATGAAAAAAAAGCAGAAAGGAAAACACCTGCATATAATTAACTAATAGTGGTGGAGATGGTGTAAAGAATGAGTTATGCTGTTTGGAATGTCCTGTCTCCCCAACAGACTTCTGGGTCTCTGGAGCAGCCACGGCTGACTTGGCTGACACTCAAATACAGACTGAGTGAGTACAGCCAAAAGCAGGCTTGGTCTGTGGGCCTGAGGTAACTGCTAAAGATGATTTTTAATGCCATGATTATGCTCCAGAGTTTTAGGATATACAAATCTTTCACGAGCATGTGATTAGAGGAAATAAAAAAAGAGAGCGGTAGAAGTATAAATATTTGCTGTTATGAAAGTGAGACTCCATCTGTCCTTTATTTTTGGTTTTCTTTTCCAAAAACCTGCACAGTTTTAAGAAGGATTTCAAAAGAGATAGGCTTCAAAAGTTGTCCAGATCCTTACAACAAACTAGAGGGCGAAGAGACGTGAATCGGGACAGACAGCCCCTGACTGCCATACCACAGCGCCTGGTGTCAAACAGATGTGCAGCTTGGCAGCTATGCTCCCCAGAAAACAGAGAGCCCATGGATTCCAGGGTGGTGCTGGAGTCTTGTTGCCCTCCCCCTTCCCCCATCCTCCATCAGCCCCAACTCCCTCACACTGTGCCCCTGCAGTCGCCCTCCCTCATCACCTCCACACAGGGGTCCCCTGACTGGTAATCTCGTCCCTCGAATGTGAAATCTCCGACAGTGCTGCCCCGCACTTTTACCCCCTACCTCCACGGCTGATGGGTAAATTGGAATGGCGCACCCTGCTGGTGCAGAGAGCTCTGAACAGACAGCAGTACACTCACGCTGAGGCACCCCTCGCACGCTCCGTCTAATATAGTGGACATGCACACGCTCTCCAAGCTGCAATATCCATGCACAGACACATAAGAGTCTCACGCTCACAAAGCTTCAGGTAAATAAAAAAAGAAAACAAAAAAAAAGCCTCATAAAGATACACACATCGAGATGCAACCTAGGTGTGCCATGCATGATGCGTTCACCCTCATCTGCATAAAGATTGAATGTATGATAAATAAACGGAGAACTCCATAGTCAATATATGTACAAATTTAAATGCGCATCATCTGAAATGGCTCAGCTTGGGTCCTCTTACAGACACTGCATCTGACTTCTGTTACCATGGGGTCTCTATAATGTGCACAATGTAGGACAGAACACACATAACAGATAAACAGCATAAACCGCAGAGTAAATGTGCACATTGCTAGGCTCCCAGTGCGTACGATAAGCATAGCCAACTTGGTGTTTTCCGTAAGCGTACTGTAAAACATTAATAAATAGTAACAGGATAGAGGTTATTTGTTATAAAATGCAGTCGGGAATCAGAGTAAAATTTCCCACGGGGCTTGTTTAGCTGTCCAAGGCTCCCACTCTCATCTATCTGTCTATTATCTGTCTATCACTTGGTGCTCTGAAACATGTGTGGACGGTTGAGTCCACCCTCAAATCACAGGGACGTCCTAAATAGTCAGTGGGACCTGAAGGGGCTAAAGATCACTGCAGCAGAAGCCACAGAGGCCTTCCTGTCAAAGGCAGTGCTTTCAGGGGGCCAGGGGTGAGGGGAAGCCAGAGGGAGCGAGCCAGAGACATGACATACATTTCATTACACTTAAACCAACTGTGGGTTCAACTCAGAGCCCTGGATTTCCAATGGCGTCTCAAAGGATGGAGTAAGTGGAGGTGTAAGAGAATGGTTTTTACAAAGAACACAATGGGTAGGTGGACAAAGGCAGGCAGCTGGACTAATTGCTTGGGGCCTTGCAGGAATATTTTTCTAAGTACTTCTGTTTAAAGCTCAATTTAGTGGCTTATGTCATGCATCTGCGAACGAAAACGGTATTTAGGATTCATATTTGTTAATGCATTTGCAATTTATCCTTTAATATTTAAATACTTTCTGTTGTACAGTGCTTGTTTGACATTAAGGTGGCATCGAAAGCATCCGCTCTCCACCCTTGTTTTCAGTTTTCATTGCTCTCTGAAGGCTCGGTTTAATTTCTGCCCCTTAAAAGCAACCTTAGATGGGTTCGGGGCAGAAGAGGAGAGGAGAAAAACGTACTTATTCTAGCGATGACGAGAGCAGTCTTTTCAGCGAGAGCTCTCCGATCCTCGTAGAGAATACTTGTCCATTAAGACTGTCAGAGGATGCTCTCAGAAATGAGAATCCATATCTCTGGAGAGGACAGCAGGGAGCATGCTCAGATAGGGGTTAAAGGAAAACGAGCAGGATGGGCGTCCTGTAAAAAAGGCCAGTGTGGCCTAACTCTTATGGCGTCGTCACATGCAAGCACTGTAAATACATGCTTGTAGTCACAGCTGCTTCATTATGGAAAATATAATTTGCAGTCTAACCTACTTTGTTTTACAAAGAAATGTCTATTTAAAATTCCTTAGAGTATCATTATAATGGCGATAGAATTACAAAACACTATTATTATTGCTCGCTTGGGGGGAGCCCCCACTCATTAAGCTTCTAAGATGTCGTGGGTTTTGATTATTCTATCAGCGTCATGCTCTTATTATAGTGACAAACTCCTGCTATTTTGTTGCCAATCTCCTTCCAGCTGTCATATCTTTTGAAAGATCAGAAAACCCTTCAAACGCACTTGTGATATATCTTCAGATTCACCAGACGTTGCTTGATTCCCCCATTGAATTTGCAGGATTAACTTGAGGAAGAAACGTCTCATATTTCTTAACTGGTTGCTATGTCTGACATCAGAGTGTATGAGATTCTAGCATACTGGTATTGTCCAGGGGAGGTAACCCTCACTCTAACCGTCAGCGCTTCACCAAGTGGGACAGAGATGATTAAAACACACCATGGCTGTGACTGACAGACTCCCCACTGCTTCCAGAAGATGACATGTCTCCAAGTCACACAGAAAAGCAACTCCTCTAATTTTAACTCTGACTATAACACCAACCCCCTCTGTCAAAATCCACAAAAACAGCCATGCTGAGATTCTTAACCACAATAAAAGTGATAACAACTAAACAGAGAAATAAGTTTAAAAACAACAATGGGGAGGGAGGAGACAAAAGGGCTGAGAAGGCGCCATTTCCCTCTGGTGCACACAAACAGCAGGAACCTGTGAGCTTGTGACAACACCTTCAAACATTTCTGTTACTTTCACAGAAATATCTGATGCTGATGCTCCAATGTGATGCTTCTGCAGCAGTCTTGTCCCAGCGCACATTCGTCTTGGCAAGCTCTTGGTTACCAAGAAGAAGAAGAAGAAGGAAAAAAAAAGGGTTAGAAAAAAAAAACCGCTCTCCTAACTGACTGTGTTTGACATTTGTCATGACAGGAATACAGTGAGAGAAGGAAAGAGAAGAGGAGTGAGAGATGGGAGGGGAAGAGGAAAATGGAGGAGTGGCAGAGGGTGATCGATGTGTGAAATTGTATGTGTGAAAAAAATAATTCTGCATTCTCCGGGTTTGTTGCAAGTCTCGTTTTTTCATGATGAGGAGGACAGAGGGGGGTTTCCTGTTATTGTCACGTTGTGTAGAGAGCTCAGGGTCGCTGTACTAAATGATTCACAGAAAACGGAATCTTTTACATTGGCGTCAGCAATTCAGCCGGGCGCCCTTGTGGGGGAATTCTTTTTGTGTGTTTTTATTGAAGTCTGCATTGAGCGCGCCCAAAAGCTCTGACAGGGGGCCCCCGAGGGCGCTTGTCTTCACCTCCAAATCATAAGATGGAGAGACGAAGCTCCCTCTGTGCTCTAAATTATACCCCTCAACACCCCCTCTTGCACACAGACTTGCAACCCTGCCCTCCCCACCCAAAAAAATAAAACACAGAGGCAGAGAAGAAAAGCCTTCAGTAATACACTCCCAGTGGAGGGCTCCACGATCGCTCCGCGCTGCCGGAACAGCTGACAAGCTCGATGCGGTGGGTCCGTTCCCTGCGGTCTGTCAGAGTTGGTGCTACAGCATGACGGTTAGTACTTCTTCTCTGGGGACGGGCCTTCTTTGACTGCCCCTATGTGCCCCTCATATGACGGGCCCCTCCGCTGACCCATGGAAGCTCCGTGGCTTTGACCCAATTACTGTTGCGGGTAGGTAAAACTCTAGGTTAGGTGCCCCCTTTTGTCTCGTTGCCTCTCCCTTGCTCCCCGGTGATGGCGAGACCCATCTGAGGCTCCTTTCATATTCAGAGGAGGTCAGGGGGAACAAGCAGAAAGGGCAGAAGGAGGCGAGGTTGTTACAAGAGGGTTGGTGTAATTTGATCGCCGGGCACAGCTGCATAAACATGGGTATCGAGGAATTTCTGTCTACTTGATGGGATTGACTTTGCATGAATGGCCCCTATTTCCCCTCCAAAATGGGCCATTTTCCACATGTCTCAATGAATATGACAACCTCTCCAGCAATACGAGTGCAGTACCGAAACTGCAAAAACCAGCTCAGGGTAGCTTGTGCCTTTTTTCGAGCTGTGAAACTCACCCTCTCTGGCTGTCTTTGTTAAAGACCTTATCCAAGTCCTGCTGCCTGAACTGTCAAAAGCAGCCCCATCCTCTCCAAAATGCCCAAACAAAATAAACCAACAACCGCTGGCAGGGTCAGAGGGCAGCAGCTCTGGGTGCCTGGACTCTGGCGAGCCCTCTGATTGGTGGAAAGGGCAGTGAGTAAAAGGGAATCTTTTCAAAGTGAAATCTCCAGCTGATGGCTTAGAGCTCCACACCCCACAGTTTGTTTCTCTTGCTGCTGTCAGGAGTTTTGCCCGAGCCATTTGGAGGGATTAGAAAAAGTAGGGAAGGAAAAAAAAAAAAAAAAACTCAACTGGGCAGATCGTGTGTACTGTAGGGTCTGAGTGATGGCTCCAGGACCCCTTGGAGAGTGATAAACCTTTGACCTTGACAGCCCCCTGTGGTGACCCCTGACCTCTGGCTTTTTGCCACAGACTCAGTAAGACAGGTGCAGGCAGGAGAGTGACCACAGCCTCACTGTCTTGGCCAAATTTTCCCTCATTCGACCTACAGTACCTGTCCTGGAAGTCGGCACTCTGAAAACTATGTAAAGGAGTAGAAACAACTGAAGCTACGATGTAACTTAGATTTAAGCAGGAGTGCATGGAAATATTAGCAAAGTGCACACAATATGTATTAAACCAAAATCTTTGTGAATCAGTAAATTATTCTAAGAAAAAAATGCTAATAGGAAAAATGGGAAGGGGGGGGAATTCAGGCAAGAGTACAGAGGCTCTAAACTAAAGCCAGTTTACAAATGGAACAGTTCCATTTTGGAAAAAAAACACTTTGTGAAATAATACATAATGTTGTGCAAGAAATCTAAGTGTGGATATTATTAAAGATGAAGCACAGTGACACGTCACACAGTTTTCTGCTGCACAGCGGGCACTAGCTCCAAGGTCGCGCCAGTCCGCGCCAGTCTTTCTGCAGATCCATTTCCTCTCCCTAGGCACTTCCCTCATGTTGTTGGCCTAGTGATTCAGTGCCTTGCATTAAGAGCAATTCACCTGCCTCCGGCGTCCCAGCGGCACAGGTCCCCTGGGGAAACCAGGTGGAGCATAAAAAAGTTCCACATATGGTAAAGTCAAGCTGCTTGGAGGCTGCCGTGTGTCTGCTGTGGGGATAGAGGCTCCTAAAAGGCCCAGCTGGTACTTGGAAAAGGGCTTCTGCATTACTACACCTCAGTGTCTGTTTGGGCTCCCCTTTGCAAAGTGTTGGCCGGTGCACATGACCAGCCATTTTAGATTTCTCCCTCTACCCCGCCTCATCCCTCGCTCCCTCCCGTCTTCCAACTGGTTCTGTATCCAATTGAACATTTGGTCCTCCACTGCTGGTTAATCAAATTCCTCCATCTGGCCCCCTTATCCCTGTGGAACACAAAAGGTGCAGCCTGAGCCCGGGTCCAAGTGCATATTGGGAGGGAGGAGGGGGGATGGAGACAGGGACTGCCTACCTAACTTACACAGCCCAGTCAACTAGATCAGGTAGAGAGCACGAGGCCAGGCCTGATCGTTTTGGGCAAACAGGAACAGCTTGGGACTAAGTATCAGAGCCCTGCTGTTCATATAGAGCTCAGGGACTGCAGTGGGTTCATATGACAGTAGGAGGGTTTTATGAGCTAATACCTCCACATACACTGTAGAATACAGAATAGAGTGGAGCCTAAGTACTACTGGCTACAACAGAAGGCAAGCACTGCCCTGAAACACTCATGTTATTCAGTCTCCATGGCAGTAGAGGGCACTGCTCTTATCTAGGAACAAAGAAAAAAGAAGAAAGAAAAGGGAAATAAAGACATTTGTGTTAAAACTGCAACTTTGCTTGTTGTCTTCTCACACCGCTTCCTTGAGTTCAAAGTGTATCAGCAGCTAAGTAGCGTCTTTACTCTGATCAAAAAAGAGCTTTCTTAAGATATCACACAAAGCCAGCAGGGATCTTTTAATTCTCTAGAGAGACTATGAAGCCTTCACAAAATATCACATTAACTACACATTTATTAGAAGAGACCTTTAAAAAAGCAGTCCTGCCTCCAAAGTTAAACAGGTTTCAAAGTGCGCTCACTTCCACATAAAGCTTCCCTTACAACTTTGACACACGCAGCCGATCACGACTGCTCTTTGCTCTGATTCAGGAGGAGAACCTGAGGCGAGGTGAAGAAGGGGACATAAAGTGAGTCACAGATAAGGAAACACATGGCATCTCAAGTGCTAGCTCTACCCTTCCATAATATCTATTGTTTGATTTCTATTCATGTCCAACCATCCTCTCCCCTGCCAGGTGGCAAAACATGTGTCAATAATTAAACTGCTTTTACATAACAGGATACAGGAACACAATGCAATTTGCTCCCCATATTTCATTGGGCCTTTATGAAAGCACATGAGAGAGTGTAATTAATCAAACCACTGGAATATGTGAACGGCAATTTCCACTTAATGGCACTTACAGGGATTGGGTCCCTTAAGCACCACGTTCTATCTACCAAACGAGCGGGCTTCATTTTCATCTTCATAGTTCAGACAATAAAATCTGTGGATGTTAAACAACACCCATTTGACATTATGAAGTCAGAAAACAACATCAGACTGGATCCGTGTAGCCATGTAGGTCTTGTGCTTTTGGACACGCACACACTGTAGCAGTCGAGTGTGCTCCGGCCAAGTTCGGGGTGAATGCGAATGACTGTTGTGCTTGGATTTCAGAAATTAATATTGTTTTTAATGATCTTGCTTTGACCTCAAACCTGAGTGTATTTTCTGTATTCACTTAACCACGGGAGGCTAACCAACTCCCAGCCTGGGACAGGAAGAGGATCATTCACTGCTTTTAGTGGCTTTCTGTGAGAAGATGGTCCTAGTCTAAATGGCACCCATGTCCCTAAAAGTGTTTCTCTCTTCCCCACCTCTCTTTCTCTCCCTCTGCCTCTCCAAAGACTCCTCTAAGTGCAGCATCTTGTTTCAGTAATTCAGCCAGGGCAGAGACAGTGGAGAGAGGAAAGTAATCGATTTCTCTCTCATTTGGTTCCTCCTAGACTTGCTGTAAGGCCTCTTAGGGGAGTTCTGGACTATTGGACAGGACAATGTTATGGGAAAGAGTGTCATTGTGTTTAAGGTCATCGTTACACCAAGGTTTCATTTTGAGTGTATTTTTATTGGTGTATGGAACCAAGTAGACAAACAAACAATGCTGCCGCCATTTCCAGGATGGCAGACATCAAGATAGGCCAGCGCTGTTCATAATGGCAACACCATTTGAATGATAGAGAGAAATATCATGCTCCACAGCAACATGATCCACTGCAGAGATATTCTCAGAAAACTGCAGCTAAGTACTAAGCTTTTAGGTCCATAGGTAAATTTGCGTCTATAAAAAGCCACTCTTGCTAAATAATTTAGAGGAAATGTCTTTACTGTATGATCACTATTTCTGCTTCATGCTTCATATCATCTTTCCAAAGGAGGAATAAAAAAAAAAAGACATGGAAGAATTGGGGAGGATTTCATAGTTTCAGCAGAAATTTTAAAAAGGTCAAAACAGAGAAATTCATTATTTTTACATCTAAATGATCATCATGGTGAAAAAAATGTTGGTTTTTAACATCTTATGCATCTTTAAACTGTGAGCAGGGGTACAATTCACCTTCTCTGATCCCTTAGGGCACCTTTGCTGGGCAGTAGTAGCGAAATCTTTAGCCTCTATTCGGCGAGGCCTCATCAACAGGTCGGTAGCTGCTTTAGCCAGTCTGCATCTCTTTTGCATCTGGGGCTCTTTACAGTGTCTAATCATTCATTCTGTGTTTCAACTCCATGCCAGCCTCCTAAATTCTTAATAACAGTCGGTAACTCTCAGGTTGGGCTTCCATTCATTTACATCTGATTGAGATATTCTTGCACAAAACCAATTAAAAATGCAGTTTTACTACCTGCACCTCTTGGCATGCATTATTTTCAAAATAGAGACCAATCTCGTGTGTCATTAGAGTGCGGCAGCTGCAATATAAACAAGACAAATCTATCTATTGTTTATTACCACCTCGGGCTTTTTACCCAGAGGGCAGAATAAGAAAGGGAGGGGCAGAGGTCAGCGTAATTACCATTCACTTCTTCCTTAGAGTCAGACAGTGCTAAGACATGCATTGGCAAATTCCATGGCAGCATCGTATATCACATTACCATAAAGCCCCAAAGAGCTAACCTTTGTTCAATTCCATTTGATTCTAAGAGAGGAAAACACTGACAGCCTCATCCAGGCCCGGTGTTTCAAGAGTTCAGTTGTTTGTCTTTCAGTCTTGTGACTGTTCTTGCTAAAGATGTGCTATTCCAAAAATAACGCGTCAGGGGACACTGGGGGATCACTGAATCATCCTGGGTAGAATATCACATCATCTGGAGAGATTCAAGGTTCAGTCTCAAATTAAGCCTGAGAAAAAAAAAGAGGCAGCTTGCCTTAAAAACATTACAAATTATTTATTTCCAAGCCTTTTTAAATAAACACCCTAATTTAATAATTGTATATTTTTATTTGTGCCAACATCATCTATATTTCTAATCACAACAGCTTTATATTTTTCTGTGATGCCTGATACTGTGCCCTTAAAGAATTCACCTGAAAGCACTTTCCATTTCGGCTTCTGTTAACAAATAGCAAAGCACGAGCATTTGCAGCATCACCTCACTCTAATATGCTTTTTTTTGACTGAAAATACGAACACCGGCGCTGACAGAATGTGAAATACTGTTTCTGAGCAGAGGGGGCTTACTCCCAATGTCTTCAGTCATGCTTAAAGTCAATAGATCCAGTGCTTTGTAGCAGTCTTTAGGTGGCACAGAAGGACAAATGTTGCCATGGAGGATGAAAGAAATGCAAAGATGAGAAACGAGTAATAGACCACGCAGGAGAGAGAAATGCAGACGACAAAAAATAAAGAAATACAAACATAGGAATGGGCAGAAAAGGGGAAAATAGAGAAAAAGGCTGTGAGGAAAGAAAGAAAGAAAGAAAGAAAGAAAGAGAGAAAGAAAGAAAGAGAGATCTGTGAATTTCCTCTTCCTCCCCTGAGACCTCCCTTGATGCCAAGCATTCATCATCCAGCCTCTAATATCAGTTATTCTGTGGCTCCTCTGCTTACAGCAGAATTAATTTCTGCTTTAATTACTCTCATCGGCGGAATGCTGATGAAGGAGAGGGACGAGGCATTCTGGGACTCGGGCCTCATTCCACCGCTTTAATTTGAATGAATTCCACCCGGAGACGCTGGCAAACAACTGGCAGCCGAGCCCCGGGAGCCACTCTGGGACTGCGCAGAAGAGCTGCAGCCATGGCCCCCACCAACCAAGCTACCTTGTGTGTGCGTGCGCCTCTGTGTGTTTCCGTGCTTATGTGTATTATGCGGTGTGTGTGGATTGTGCGTGATTCCGAGTGCCGAAGTGAAAAGGCGTGGAGGAAGAACACACAAGATGAGGAGGAAAGGAGGGAAAAAAACAGATTGATAGATTAAACGATGAGCGCCTGTACAATGTGTAAACGCGCTTGCAGTGTGTGAAGTTGCATGTGTTTTGCATCCAGACATAAATGTACTTGAGGATATGGGGCGAGAGAGCAGAACTTGTATGGAAAAAACAAACTGTAAATGATTTCATAGACACACGCACGCATGCACGCACACACGCACGCACACAAAGATTCAGTGCAAACAGCTCTGTATGGACACAAAACATATGAAATATGAACAACACCACTGACTGCAGCCCACTGTGCAACACAAGTGTTAGTTTGAGAGCAAAAATCATTAATACTTAATTTGATTATTCTAGATATGGCACATCACACTCTCCAACAACCCCCCCAGTTCATGTATCATACAAGAACTGCAAGTATAAAAGAGAGAAGCAGGAATTAACCACACGAATAGGAAAAAGGTTGCGCGTGTGAGATGCACAGTCCAGATTTGCATAATGAAAATAACTGCAGAAACGGTATAATATCACACACAGCTACGTCGGCAGTGGATGAGAGAGAGTACGGCCATAATTGACTTCTCTCCAAGCCAGCTTGGTAGT
The DNA here is from genome assembly GCF_000239375.1 of Pundamilia nyererei. Lineage (NCBI taxonomy): Eukaryota > Metazoa > Chordata > Actinopteri > Cichliformes > Cichlidae > Pundamilia > Pundamilia nyererei. The sequence continues at coordinate 6,494,524 of NW_005187405.1, forward strand.
TACAGAATGTAGCATATTGGATAAGGATTGTGATTGATTATGTTGGTCTGCCATAAAGATTCGTTTGATTAAATGTAACCATGGGTTTCTTTTCCAAGTCCTAATGAAGCAGCAATTTGAAACTGAGAGACTGGAGGTGGAGCCAGTCTGGCTTGCACCATCTATCTATGGTGATGATGATATAAGGCTTCAAAACAAGAGCCAGTGCAAAATGTAAAGATTTTTTTTAAAATCCAGTTAACACAAACGTATTTGTAAAACTCTAGTTTAATGCAAACAAATTTAGTATTAGTGTAGTGCCTCTAAAATGGGCTGAAACACGATTTAATGCCACTTAAGAATTAAAGGATATAATTCCCCATATTACTATTTATTTAATATGTATATATAAGACAGGGGATGCACACAGTCACGGTCAAGCCCGAAACATAGCCCGTTCCATTACACTTTTTAACATCATCCCACATAACACAATTCATCTCCTCCAATTTTATGTTCTGAGCCATCCCTCCGCTAGTTCAGCAGAGTGCAGAAAGGGAGGTAGGTGTGACCTCCACTGACCCTGAAACCTCTGGACAGGTGGGCGGTGGCCTATGTGCACTGTCCATTTTGGCAGCAGCTCACTTCCCTCCCCCGGCAGGTAGCTCGGGCCATGATGAGCAGCTGGGTCGCAAACACTAAGCACATTAATATCTTCTTAATGATAATAATCATTATGGCATAAGCACCTTCCCCAAAGTGGGAAAGCACACGAAATGTGCCAGAGTAGCATCGTCGTTAAGGTAAAAAAAAAAAAAAAAGACAAGAAAACCTGAGATGAAATGACTCTTTTAATGGGCAGCAACTTACAGCCACCAGGATAACGCAGACACTAATGTAATAATGTGATAATGAGATACACCGATGACATTAGGGAGACCAAAAACTCAATGAAACCAGTGTGAATTGCTGCATGAAATCTGCACTTGAAACTGGCTTTGACACAATTATCAAATCAGATATAGATATCGTTGCATGTTAAATACACAGCGCATATATAAAAGTGACGTTATCAGAGAGCTACATGCATGCTTTAATTAGTACAAGCTACTTCTTTATGCCTCACATGCTTTTTTTTCTGGAGTTAGTGGTGCACTTTACCACCTTGTCTCTGCATGGCTTTTGGAATCCATGCTGCATTTCCCATATACTCGCCTCATTTAATATAACTGTCAGTATTCACCTATCACAGGCCATTATCTGTCTCATCCGCGTTCATTATTGAAGCTAATGATCTGTTGTCCTCTCTGCTCCCCATTGAAGGAGGACTACATTAAAAGTCTCTTACTAACTTAATTAGTAATTATAAATGTTAAAAGATTAATCAGCGAGTGAGTGGCTTAAGGTTTACGTCTCTAGGCAGCAGTGGGACAAATGGAGAGACAAAGAGGCCATGTCGCTTCAGTGTTCACACTCCACTGTCATGCGAGAAATGGAACAAGGTATCTGTAAAAGGAAATTGGAAGTGTGACCATTTTTCTTTTTTTAAAATTCATTTTTAATGAGCATGTTTGCGTATGCAAAGAAGTATGGCAAACAACGTGCTAGCTCGTGTGTTTTTAGCCCTCGTCTTTAAGCGACAACTGTTTCAGATAAACATAGCATTTCCTTTCTATAATCTGCAAGCACCACTCTAGAAGATATAATGCTGTTACAGGAAGCAGCATTTAATATGGTAACCTATGATGCATGCGGTACTCACATTATCTCTTTCTAACAAGATGGAAATAGATCCGCTTAATTAAATCCTGGGTGTACACTAATTCCTTACTAAATCTGCACCTCTCTGACAATTCTACATCAGCAACACCGCGCACTCAAGTAAACATATAAGCACTGATATCAACATTAAACCTTAATAACGCATAAGGCTTTCATCCAGGGAGTTCCTGTGTGATTTCCATTAATGTGAGGGGAATCGCCCAGGACCATCTCCCTGTTTTCCGGAGTGTGTTGATGCTCAAGCCGGGGGGTTCGAGAGGAAAACAAAAAGGAGCGTTAGCTGTGCTTAGTTGTGGGATGGCGGAGTTGCTAAATTTCTTGTCTGAACTTGAGCCACACTCGCGAGAGAAGCTATACTTTTATTTACTTCGCCGCTTCGGTCAAAGGAGACGGAAAACACTCATATATAATGGAGACGGGGAAACATTTCGCATTTAGCTCTGCCCTCAATCCCATGGAGGAGAATTGCTGGTGCTCTGACTGTTGAAGTCTTATCACACAAGACACGCAGAGTGGGGTGATAGTGGGGAAGCTGGCGGGTGGCCTGCAGCACCTGAAACCTATTAGAGAGTTTTGGAACATTCCACAGGGTTCTTCCACTTTGGCCAGAGGGCACCATAAAGGTCCTCGCAAAGAAGGTTCATGCGACTCAGATGCTGACAAACAGCCAGCAAGGTGAAACACTAAAAACTGGATATGGGAGAGTTTGATGAAGAAAAAAAAAACTGTGTTATGTTGCTGTGTTTAGGAAGAAAACATGAGTCTTTTAAAGTCCAAAATGGTCTACATTTTCTGCACTTATATTCAGAAGGAGTTTGCCTCTATAAAAGAGCTGATTAAACACATTTACTGTTGGCAAGCAAAGCGAAACTTTTGTCAACTTTTTATCAAATGGTTTGCCATCTGGATTTAAAGCAGTAGGGGCCCAATAGTGTGCTGATAGTAAAAATAAACATGCATAAACACAGACATAGCTTACTGCCAAATTTCTTGACTGCAGCCTTGCCTTTCATATATTTAAATATATA
>NW_005187405.1:6497457-6512172 GCF_000239375.1 Pundamilia nyererei
TTTGGCTGGATTTGTGTCCATGCCTCAGTGTTATGCTCACTGGGTTTAGCTCTATGGGTGTCTGTGGCCTCTCCTCTGGCCGCCCGTGTCCATTTGCTCTGCGGGTATGGCAGGCCTGAGCTGACAGATGGCCGCCCCTCTCCATTCCGCTCCAGAGTAACACAGTAACTGGTTTTTCCTCCGCCGTTGACCTTGCCACAGCCAGCCAGCAATCCAGGCTGGCACTCGGCCTGTCGAACAGGAGGGTAATGAAGTCCAGCGCTGCTCACATGATTATTAAGGCTTTGACGCTGGGGGGCCTTTCAGAACCCTATTCCCCTCCCCGCTCCTCCCCTGTCTACCATTCACACAGCCAAAGTTTGATGAGGATAGTCATTTGTTACATGGTACTTTGGAAAACCACCATTGTGGTCCATAAAGCTAAAACTTTTTTGCGGCACTCTTTTGTTCTCTGTTTGTTTTCTAAAACAAACCTCTCTACACCTATGAAGCTTGCTTAATAACAGCTTTGAGAACAACACTGGAAGCCATTTCTATTCAGCAGCATATGATAGCTACAGAATGACATTCCAAAAATACGCCAGGTAAGAGCCCCTACACAAAGTTAGGTCATATCTATCACACTACTGTTGGTGCTGACAACCTCTAAAAGCAGTGCAGTTCAGTGGTTGCACTCCACTTCATTCTCACTGCAAGTCTCCCTTACCACAAGCATCTCTAGGCACGCCTGGAACCCAGGTCCCATCAGGGCCAGAGTGGGATTTGAGAGGTGTAGGTTGCAGATCTGACCTTTACTAAGGCAGGACTGTCTGTTTGCACTTCTCCCATAAGCCCCCCTCCAGTCAGACTGCTAAGCAACCCCAGCAGACCAGGGGTGTGCATGCACCTCCGGCCTTGGTGACATCTTAGAGACCATGGGGAGGTGGAGTAATGCAGAGGTTAATTCTGATCATCCAGTATTTATGGGCTTCACTTCAGAACAAGGGTTGGCATTAACACTCTAAAGGAGACATCTCTCCTGTATATCAATAAAACATAACAGAAGGACAGGGAGAGCCTACCTTTATTCAGGTCGCCAAAGTCCTTAACTAAGCCTAGGATGGGAAAATTGGAAAAATATGCCAGTGAATGTCTTTAAATTCAAGGTATTTAAATCTAAATGCTCCTTTTGAACTACTATTAGTCCCGTACAACGATTAACTCAACAACTGAGCAGATTTCAGCCAATCACTGGCAGGAATTTGCCCCAAGTCACCATGGTGACATCAACCTACCAATTGCGATGCAGTCAGGGGCAGCAAGAGTTCGCCCGGAGTTTGTACAAACAGGCTGTATGAACTGAGAGCATCAGATATTTTCTCACATGTTGGCCTAGTCTGTGAGGTGTGGGGAAATGTCAGGAAAATCAATAGATAAGGACCACATCAGACTGAGCTTGTCTGGCCTAGCAACAGAGCATCCCCATGGTGATGTCAATTACCTCTGCTTTACAACAAAAACACCAGGAAGAGCAAAACAGTCTCTGCAATGCTGTTAAACTTTTAATACAGTCTCCTGGTTACATTGAGGAATTTGTAAAGAAAAAAAAAAGAAAGAAAAAAAAAAGCCCAACTTTTTCTTGTTTTCCATCCAGACAGGTAAGTAACACAGTGGGTGCGAAAATCTTATTGATAGCTCTTTTTTATGCAGCTCGCTCTGATTTCTATTCTCCTCATGGACCCCACATTAGTCAGGGAGAGGTATAATGTAACGAGCAGTAAGGTGCGCATAATTGCATATTAGCAGCAACACACTTGGCTGCACGGGAGGTGACTATGCTAACGAACAGAGAGGCGTTATTAATCACCAATTAATAAAAGCAGGCAGATATCACGCTCAGCATAAGGCATGCATGGTTTCCTTTGTTTCCAATGGCTGGTCCAAACCTGTTCTCTTATTTATTTCATAAGATTGATCCTGTTCCTCTGCTGTGTTGTTTATTGAGTTCTGACTCTGATTTAGCCCCCTAGGAGTCAAATGAGGAGTGTTTGGTCATGTTTGTTAACAGATTACATGTGTATGTGCTCTATGAATGAGCTCTAGAAACGGAGGGAACACCATCAGACGCACCTAATCAAAGAGGATTATAGGAAAAGAAACAAAGAATGAAAATACCACATTCTGCTTATGTATCAAGAGGGAAAAAAAGCACTTAATGGGGTAGTAAATGTATTTCCACCAGGGCAGAGACAGTGATGGAGACCATATAATCAACATACACTGGCCAAGCTGCTCTAGGGGCCCAAGACAAGAGGATATGTGTCAAGGATAATTTGCGGCCCTTAGCAAGAAACAAAACAAGGCTTTCAGCTTCAAATACTGTTACAGTGTGCCTCCTGTCGGTTCTTCCAATAACAGCCAACACAGTGTGTTTTGCCAGGATGGAGCTCAGTTAATATGAAAATGCAAACGCTAGATACTGAGACAGAGGAAAATTGAGAGATAGTGGACAGGGGGAATGAGAACGAGAGAACAGAGCGGAGGAGGAGAAACTAGAGGAGAGCTAAAGGCCTCTCACTCGCTCTCCTCTCCAGCTCTGTAACGGCCCACAGTGCCTGCTTCACACAGAGCGGCCAGCTGTACAGCAAATGTGCCTTTCCCTCTCCGCCCCCGAACCTTTCCACCCCTCCAGTGCCCCCCTTTGCCTGGGCCGACCAGGCCACTGGCTCCACTCTGAGAGAGAAGCCTCCTCCCTGACTTGGCTTCAAGCTCTGTGCTGTCACCAACCCAAAAAATCTGTAGAGGTGACCCCAAAAAACACTTTTTTTGGGGGGGGGATGTGGTTTGGTTTGTTTGTTTACAGTTGTCCTTCTCAGTACTGCCACCTTGGCAGTAGCTACTTGGAAAGGACAGAAGTGAGATGAGAATGAGATTGAAAGCAGATATCACAAAAAAAGCTAAACCCTCTTTCACCTTCAGAACCCTTTAAGACAGAGCCCATGCTTCAAAACATGTCAGGGCTCTAAAAATCCACACAGGGACATTTGAAACAGTGCGATAAATGGGCCAAACGTGCCCCCCATGAGGCTCCAAATGTCATAGTTTACACTGGGGTCAAAGTGAAGCAATGGGGTGGCATGATGGCATGCTGATAAAACCAAACAGGCTTTTGTGTCAGTGAAGGACCTTCAAAGGTCCTCTTAAAAAAAAAAAGAAAAGAAAAAAAATGAACGGGGACTACTATTTACATTTTTTTTTTTTGCAATGCAGTTATTACATCTCAAAATGAGAAATTTTTATTCACGAAGAGGCCTTTCTTCTAATCTCAAAGAAAAACAGAAAATTAAAGAATTGATAGTGACTGCGACAGCTGAAAGCTGTATAAATCTGTGTGTCTCTGGAGAAAAATCGGACACCCTCAATTCTGTAAGTGTGCCATGCCAAAAAAACTCTAAACTAAAGAGTGGCCAGCTGTCTTCTGGCCTGCTATTAAATTGCTCCTTGGATGGTGGCGATATCATTTTTTTCTCCATAGGAGTATCACACCAGGTCCCCAAACAGAGCGACCAGCTGTACAGCAAATGTGTACTGATCCATCTGGGCCCTAGCAGGCTGCAGCCTCCATCTTAAGACACGTGGGGCCGTTCACAGGCTTGGCTGGGGCTGGTCCGCAACACACCCTTCTGCACCCACGGCTACCTCCGTCCCTTTCATTTACCTCCATTATCATAGTAAATGTTGAGTAGCTGAGCACCAGAACTGCCCTTTATGTCTGAACCAGGAGCGTCATCATCTGAGTGTAATATCCATGCATCAAAATGTGCTGGCAGTCGGACAGAAGAGGCAGCCGCGACCACTTCGGCCTGATGGGAGGAGGTAAGGGGTGGAGGCTCATTGCGCCGGGTTTGAGGGAGACTATTGTATTACAAAGGCAGCTAATGTGGACTCGTCTGGGTGAGACGGGCTCAGGTTTTGTTGTTCCATACACTTAGCACTATGGTTATGTCACGGCACATCACTATATATAGAGTTATCAGTGTGAACTGACACCATGGAGCGGGGCATGGATGAAAACAACACCCCTATGAATCCAGCGTCTGCTCCATTACCTACGCTAATAACGCTGACAGCTGAGCGGAGATGACCCCAGCCCCCTGTTTCCCCTCTCCTGTGCAGATGGTCATTAAAAGGAGAAAGTGTCCCTTTTTTTTCTGTCGAAAAGATATTTAGAGCTTTTCCAAATGTGCATTTTTTGGGGGGTTGTTTTTGGCCCAAATTGGCTCTTCAGTGATTAAAGTGTGGGTTGAATTTAACCATGCTCCAAATTAAACAGAGCAATTTTTCAGAGGGTACGTAAAAGAACAAGATCAGCGCTTGAAACACGGCTCACATGTCGTACCTCACGCCTTGTCCATTAAACACATTTCCTTAACTTTACTTCATTCTGCTCTGTTTTCCTCTTGTTTGTTTGACAACTTCACATTACAATGAGTTTTGTTTTCTCCTTATTTTAGAGATCACAAAGCAAACGTATCTAACAGAAACCCTTTTGAGAAGTCAGATGAAACCCGTGATCATGTTGAATACAAAGCGATGGCATATCAGAGAAGTAAGACATCAGACAATAACCCAATCACCTATCCTCCTGTTATCTTAAGCTGTCTGAATTCCACTATTACGGGGAAACTGTGTGCTTGTGCGGCTGAAAAACATAAAATAACCAGTAGGGGGGTTTGTTTTCTACCCTCCCAGTGTGCTCCGTGCCTGCCTTTGCGAGAGAAAGGACTAATGCTGGCATGGTACTGTATTAGGCACCCCCAGTAGACTAGTGGGTGAGCAGATCGCAAAGATGAATACAAAATACACACCTACACACTCTCAGCTCATCTCTCTCTTTTGCAAATACACCGCAGCATCAAAATCACAAATCACATGCTTCTGATTGTTTATGCACAAACAGTGGGTCCCTGATAGAATTGCCTACCGGTCCTGATAGAATTGCCCACCGTGTTTAAATTCACCTGCGCCTAGAAGCGTGTCCCAAACAGAGAGGCGGTTTGGTTCCAGATCAATGAGTCTCTCTCCCACTGAAGACAACAGATAATGCAGTGTAATGAAAGAGCCGCCAAACGAGCTGAATAAATGAATGAATAAAGGAACGTGAGACCGGAATTCAGACGCCTACTTACTGCAGGCAAGAAAACCTGTTTTCCAATTGTCTGTTCCCTATAAATTATTCTGCCTGCATACAAATGACAACCAAAAGTAGAGACATTTTGAAAATGTGGAGCTTAGTCGTACACCAGCACTCTTAGCTGAGAAATCTTGCGAAATGAAATGCAAAATTTGGAATATTTCTTTTGATATTAAACACCGAAATGGCAAATATCCATTTTTTCAGTTGATTTGACGTCATAAAAGGAGAGAGCATGAAAGTATAAAATCTAGTATGCAGATCTCAGTCATCTGAAAACAGTACTTGTGTGACAAAGTACAACAGACAAACAAACCAAAAATACATATAGAAGAACTAGAGAAATTTTTACCTTTTTTTTTTTTTCAGAAAATTGATTGATAATCTTTGGGATGATCAGAATGATCAAATCTGTTTGATATTTCAATATTTGAATAATCTGTGTATTTTATTTTCCACTACTTCAAACTACCTTAATTACAGAGTGGTTTGAAGTGGAGAAATTCAGCTTGAAGCATGCACACGGACCATATTATACCATTCACATGCATGGAGAAATGAAGCTTGTGGGTTTATGAAAGCACAACACTGGGGATGCAGTTGATGGTCAAATAAAAAAATAATTCCACCTATTTGGTGATGTGATCCAGATACTTGTGAGCCTGAATGAGACAGGGTCAAATATTTTATTACATATCACATTTATTTTTAGTATGTGATTCATCTTTAAAAAGGTAGGAAAACACTGAAATTGGGTGAATTTTTCTTAATAATTTGCACACTGCGCGGGTGAGATTTTAACACTTAAATTGCATGCCTAAAAGATATGTTGATTAAATTTACGCTAGATTTTAGAAACACTTGGGAAATTTGGACAAACATATTTGTATATATTACACAAGCACTGTATTTAATGACTCTTGTTTCTGGAGTATAACAGAAACCATAATAAATGAATCAGAAAGTGCTATCTCCTACCCAGCATGTGGTTGGCCACATGAACTTGGATGTCCCATTCACTGTAGAACACCATCTGACATTTGATGCACTGGTATGTCTTCTTCTGTAAATCAGACAACAGGGATTACAGTCAAGTGTGAATAAAAGATATATGGTAGAAATATTTGTGTCATTTGTAAATTGTAAATTCTCTGCATGTTTTCATTTACTTATTTAGTGCGAGGCTACTTAGCAATACCTCTTCAGTTTGCGATGGACTGGCTCTTGGCATGGGAGACACCTGGGGGGTCTTCAGCTGTCCACTGTTGCTGTCCCCAGACTGTTCCCGATGCACTGTCTGGACATGGTTTTGCAACTCTGCCTCAGATTCAAACTTCACATTGCAGCTGGAACATCGTGTCTTGGCTGCAGACGAGGACGACGTGGAAGAGGATGAGGACGATGAAGAAACACCTTTGCCTTTTCCATCTCCAGGGCTGAGACTCTCCCCTTGGACCCATGTGGCTGTAGTTGTTGCTGGAGTGGTGGCTCCCCCCTGCTGCTGCTGTTGCCTCCCTCCATTCACTGTTGGGCTGGAGCTCTTGGAGCCGGCAGCCGCCACACAGGACGCGCAGAGTCCATAAGGCAGTCCGTTGATGTCCAGCTTTACCAGGTCTAGTTTGGACCGGAAATCTTTTAGGCAGGAGGCACACTTGAAAAATTTTGGGGCGTGGTGTTGCTGCTGGTTTTGAGACATGGCATTGGTGCGGCCCATGGGTTGGTTTGCGGACATAGTGCCTGTCTTTTGCATGTGGAAAGTACCATGGATCTTGAGCTCCAATGTGGAGGTGACCGTCTGCATGCAAACAACACAGCGGAAACCTGTAAGGGAGTTCCTCAGGTCAGGGTGCATCTGGCAGTGCTCCAGGAAGTCCTCCTCACTATGCAGTGGCATCTTACAAATGCGGCAGCTCCCCGTGTCCAAACTCTTGCTATGGGTGACCTTGTGCTCTGTCAGGGTGAGCAATGAGGGGAAGCGCTCCCCGCAGATGGGACACATGTAGTGTTTGACAGGCCCAAGGTGGGTCTGCATATGTTCCCTCAGCCCAGCCTCAGAGAAGAAGGTACGGGAGCAAACATTGCACTTGTGGTTACCCTTGATCATCTCAGCCTTTCTTTTTATCATGGCACTCTCACCAGGGCGTATATTGTGATCTCTCAACTGGTGGTTAGTGAGCAGTGACTCCATAGTATAAGATGCCCCACATATGTCGCATCCATACATGGGCTCTGCAGTGTCCACCTCTTCCTCACTTCCATCATGGCTGTTCTGGGACTCCATCACAGATCCACCTACTGCCCCTGAACCATGGCTGTTAGTTAGGAGACCTTGTAGCTCAGCATCTTCTTTAGGCTGGCTTTCCCCACCAACTACAGTAGAACCATTGGCGCCACAGTTCTGTGACTTTCCCTCAAACACACAGTGTTTCTCCCTCAAATGTTTCTCCAAAAGAACAATGGCATGGAAAGCCTTGCTGCAGAAGCGGCAGTTATACTTCTTGCTATGGGTGGTGATGTGGCACTGCAGCTCCACTTCCGTTCCAAAGGACTCCCCGCAAAAAATGCAGCGGTGGGCACGGCCTTGGTTTTCCAGGTGGCTGTGTTTGACGTGAAGCTGCAAGTCAGTCTCATGCCTGAAGTCCCAGTTACAGGAGGTGCAGCGGTACACTTTCTTCTCGTTGCTGTGCTTCACAGCCAGGTGGAGCTGAGTAGACACTTTTGAGTCGAACACCTCTTGGCACAGAGTGCAACGAAAGAACACAAAAGTATGCATGTCGAGTAGGTGCTTCTGCAGGTCATCCACTGAAGTGAACTGCTTGTCACAGCTCTCGCAGATGTAATAAGTCGACGTAATAGTGAAGTGAATTGTCACATGCTTTAGCAGAGATTCCTGGTTGGGAAACTCCTTGTTGCACTGCGGACAGGTAAGCTGAGGCTGCAGACCATCCAGATGCGTTTTGAGGTGAGTCTGGAAAAGGTCTAAGCTTGTATACTTGGCACCACACTGGTTACATATGAACTCACTGGTGGCACGGGAGGCTGAGCTACCTTGTTTCAGCACGGCAGTTTGTTCCACAGATATTGGCGAAGAGGGGCTGAGAGTGCGGAGGGATTTCTTCCCATTGTTGATGTAGTTCAGGGCTAGTGGAATGTTCTTGTGATTCTCCTTGATGTGCTTGTTAAGCTTTAGAACACTGTTGAATATGGGGGAGTTGGTGCAGTATGAACAGGAGTACACTTCGACTATTGGCTCCTTGGGAGTTACAGCCAAGGGGGAGTCAAAGCGTAGGCTCCCCCCATCACAGTGAGTCTGGCGAACATGCTCCTCCAAGGTAGCCTCTGTCAAGAACCCCATGAAGCACTGGGGGCAGAAAAAGGCATTGCTCTCCTTGGCCACTGGACTGGGAAAGCCATGAGAGCAGCGGATGTGTTCCTGGAGGGCATTTAGGTCATTTAACACCTCGGGGCAGAAATTACACTGAAGGAGGGCATCAGGCAAGCTCGCTAACAGGGCAGCGTGATCTTCTGCATTGTGGACCTGCTTAAGATGTTCATTCAGATTTAGTAAAGAGGGCAGAACTTCCAAACAAAACTGGCAAGTGTGAGCCTGCTCTGGCTTGTCCAGATGCATGGTTCGCAGGTGAATTTGAAGCACAGCCAAACTGGAGAACACTTGCTTGTTGCAGTAGATGCAACTGTAAGAGACTTTAGGCTGCTTAGAGGAACGTCCTCCCATGTCTGAAGTGTTCTGTGCAGCCCTCTTTCTCCTTCCCCTGGTCTTGGGCACAGGTGGCGCTGTCTCCACCATTGTGGAGCTGTCAACAGAGAGGTTGGAGTCCGGAGTTGTGCTAGACACAGAGGTGTAGCCTACAGTCAGCAAGGAAGGGCTGTTACTATGGTTACTAGATTCAGGGAGCTGGTGGATGTCCATATGAGCATAGAGGTCCTCAACAGACAGAAAATGCTCTGAGCAGATAGCACAGGTGTGGCCCTTCCTATCTCTGCTGTGGGCTTGGTCAATGTGGGTCAGCAGGGTGCCCTCATCGCTGAAGGGCTCGTGGCAGTAGATGCACTGCAGGGTGGCACCCAGTCCTCCATCCTCTGATGGGGAGCACTCAGGGTGGCATTCTGCGATATGCCTTTGGAGCTCTTCTGGAACATCGAAGCCTTCCTCACACCGGCTGCATTTGCGGGTTTCTTTCAGCTTCCATTCATCAGCCCTAGAGAAACCGGAGCCCGTGCCATCTTTGCCCCTTTCGTGTACTTGCATGTGGCCGTGGAGAGAGCTGGAGGAAAGGAAGCCTCGACGGCACACAGGGCACTTGTGGGGTTTGTTGGAGGCGTGGGTTTTCATGTGGATTTTGAGGTGATCGCTGCGGGAGAAGGCAGAGTCACACTCTCCGCAGTGATACTTCTTATCACCCGTGTGTAGCTTCACGTGTCGATCTCGGCTCCGCTTGTGTTTAAACAGGCGGCTGCAAAAGGTACAGCTGAAAGGCAGCTTATCACCGTGGCTCTGCTCGTGACGCTTGAGGAAACTCAAACGACTGAAAGACTTGTCGCAGAACTGGCATGGGTACGGTAGGCCAGGGCCTCCTTCTTCCTCGCCAAAATCATAGTCCTCACAGTGTCCTGGAGAAGTCTGATCCTTACTAGAGGGAGATGATGCTGGCCAAGAACACGATGGGTCATCCTCAAGATCAGCACCGTCTGGAGAAGAAGACAGAAAGAAATGTAGAAATGAAGGCATTGAGGGCAGGTCAGAGGGAAAAAGATGGAGGAGGAAAAATGGAGAAAGTGAGTGAGTTAGAAAGGTGTTTTGTAAGCTAGTCACTATATTAGCAAGTCATTAGTCTTGAAAAGGTAGGCCACCGTGGCGTTATTTGTCATAGTAATTATAAGGTTGTGGTGTATGATTTTCAAATTCTTTGCAATGTAGACCATTTTTTCTTCAGCTGAAACAATACCTCTCCTTAGGTGTTATCTAAAAAGTTACATTAAATATGCAATTTAAAGTATAATTAGAGAAGAGAATAAGTGGAAATACTTTTACTACAATTAACCTTGTATGTGGCCATGTAATGGCTTAGCCCACTGTGACTCAAAACACAATCTCTCTGACATTTAAAGCCAACACAAGACAATGGGTCTACTCTAGGATGTAAGCCCTGCATGAGGTAAATTAGAACATTTCTATTATTCCTGAAGAATTACTTGAATATTTTTGAATAACAAGAGCCCTTGAAATGACCTTAAGACAAGAGAAAAACAGGCAAAAGCAGTTTTAAGGATGAAGGAGAAGATTAAATATGCAATTTAAACCACAGCTATGCATAGCCTTTGGGAACGCTCTGCTGCAAAACGGATGATTTTCATGAAACATAGACCCATCAGAACATCCGTCAATAGATATCAGATTATAGAATATGCATTATTACAAAATTTGTCTGTGCAGTCTGCGTTAAGCTGTGAGGCAAGTGATCGTGGATGGATGAACGTGCCATCCATGTTCTGATGCAAGGAGGGGTAGGGGGTAGGTGGCTAGTGGTGGCTTACTGTCTCGGTCAAGGACAAGCAGGTGCAGAGAATGACCAACTTTTTTTTACAATCACTTTAATGTGTTCCTATTCAAATGGCTCCAACATTCCAATCCACTGGTTCACTGTGCGGTTATATGCATGGAAAACAGAGCACCACTTTCCACAGGTTCAAAAGGTTACAGGCCACTTCTTCCCGCTGCTGAAATCTAAGTGATGTGAACTTCCTTACCTAAATAAAACAACATAATCCCAACCTCTTCAGAAAAAAAAATGTCAAAAGGCCATAACTTGGAATGGGAAAAACAAGAGGAAGCTGCAAAGATTTATGAGAGGGACGGAGGAAAAGCACGAGCTCTTTCCAGGATCCAACCTCTGTACTCTCCTTCAGCTGACAAATCTAAGTCTTTCTCTCTCTCTCCCCCTTTCTGTTGTTTTTGCTGGGAGATCTGCCCTTTGTCAGGATATCATGCCCTCTCTGAGCACTTACCCCCATCAGGGCCTATCTTCAGGAAACAGATGGGGTCGGAGGCCATTCCCTTGCCCCTCCAAACTGCTGAAAGCGGCACATTGAGAGCCCACCTCCACACCGTGGCCCTCCCGGAAACCTCCCACCCCTGGCAAGGCGCCCACTCTGTACACACATCTCACTGAAGGAGCAAACCTTGCCTGATTTACTTGCTTTATCTTTCATACATGTCTCAATGTTTTCTCTCTCTCTCTCTCTGGTTTGAGGGAGGATGGGTGACTCAGTGCTATGCCCTCCTCCACAGAGGGGGCGGATCTGCCCTATCTCATACTGCCTCTCCGGGTATAGGAGAAGAAGACAGTGCAAGAAGAATGACCCCAGCCAATGCCTTACAGTCAAACGTATTGGCTTCGAGACAATAGTATAAAACAAACAAATAAATGGTTCTGTATACAAGGCTAAATGAAATTCTGCTGTCTTAAATGAGGATGTCTTGATGCCTTGAGACATTACTAAGCTGTCAGGACAATCTCATTCCATTCTCGTTGTTTGTTTGCTCAGTGTATATTATTTATTTAGGGCCTTACGGTGATGACATATATAGAGTAATATCTGATTCATATATATGGAAGTTGCAATGAAGGGTTTTGAATAAGTAGCTATGTTAAAATTTGTGTCTGGATAGCAAATATAACACAGTTAGTAATAATGCATCATTTGATTTCACGTTGGACTGCATAGGGTATAGTCACACTGGCCAACAAATACGTTATAGCCATGCTGTAACCAGTAGACAAAGGTTCTCCTTTTGTGCTTCTTCACCTATTTTTTCTGGTGAGTCGATAGATAAAACTATAGAACTGCAGGAGTTTTACTGTGTACCGCTCACCCCCACCCAACCTCACACCAAACACACGCGCACACAGAGCAAGAGCACACTTGTGTGCATACACTGACAAGAATATACATGTGCACACATAGCATGTACACATAGAATACACAGATACAAGTCCAATGGCCGAAGCAAGTGTGTGAACAACTGCAGATGAAAGAGCAATCTTCCTCAGGAGACCTCAAGAGGAAAAAGAGAGAGAGACTTGTTTTTTTTTCCTTCTTCACCCAGACAAGAAATGCCCAGGCCTCAGCAGCAGCCTGAGTAAATAAAAGAACGGGCCTTACTTCCCTGTCTCTCGGGCCGGGGGCCTGTGCACGCCAGCACTCTCTGTGCCGCTGCCAAAGGGGATGCTGGGGCCTGAAAAACTACACCCTGCAGCTGAAGGGCTGTCTTTGTTGGTCTGCCAAGGCCTTCCTGAGCATCCTCCAGCCAACAGCCTGTCACGTCCTGGGAGGAAGACCTCCATCTTAAGGCCTGTCCCTCTCTGGGAGTTCTGTCCCTACCCCCCTCCCTCCTTTTTTTTAATGTCTCCTATATGGAACAAAACAACCTCATTTGGAGTTCCCCTATAGGGAATGGCACAAAATGTGCCACTGCCACATTTACCAGAAAGATAAACATTAAAGTCGAAGCTAAAGTAACTAAGAACTTCTTAAAAGTCACAAAAATATAACTTGGCCTGTGAAGTTCACTGATCAAAATATGCTAAATTAATAAAGACGTTTTCTGTTCTATACAAATTATGTTTTCTTTTTTTTTTCCTGGTACTGCAGAAGTAACCACTGAGAATTCCCGATTCACACGCAGGTCTCAGTTTCCTCTAAGCCAGTCTGAACTGCCTTTTGTGCAGCACTTCCTCTGTGTTCATTTATAGCACCCTTTCCCAAAGTAAATACCCCTGTTCAAATAAGATCCCTAATGCTGGGAACAGGTACGCTTACCATTTTTCTGCACAGCAGAATAGCTTTCCAAACCCCTGAAGAATCTTTTATTTATGCAATTAATGCATTTGAAAATTAGCATGCATAAATATTTTTTGAGAGCAAGTCATTAATTTTCATGATGACATTGTTTCCCTTTGGACTTTAACACATATGGTGGCAAACTGTGTCTATGTTTCAAAAGCTAAATGATACAAAAATGTTTAAAGAATAATGTCTGTTGATTTCTTTGTAGACAAATACTATTGGGTCTCAGTATAATTTGAGCGTAAGAGCTCAAAAGAAGGCAACAAAGACGGATTTTCACATAAACTGTTCTTCAAATGTATGGCTGTATGCTGTGCTTAGCAGTGGCCCAATAAATAAAATATCCAAGTTATTGATATTAAAATCTAATAAAGCTCCTTTCCGTTAGAGATGCAAAAAGGGAAACAAAGGTATACCGGTACATTAAAGTTCAACTGGCAGGAAAAAAAATTTAAAATGGGATTATAAAAATATTTTAATGGCCATT
This sequence comes from Pundamilia nyererei, assembly GCF_000239375.1. Lineage (NCBI taxonomy): Eukaryota > Metazoa > Chordata > Actinopteri > Cichliformes > Cichlidae > Pundamilia > Pundamilia nyererei. The sequence continues at coordinate 6,510,987 of NW_005187405.1, forward strand.
AAGTATTTGTAACAGGAATGAGTGCACACAAATGTAACTGAGTCTCTTGTTAAATGTAATTGAGATAAAGCATGGGTGCTTGGTTTGACATTTGGTATAATATTTAATGCTTTTGCATGTATATCCTAAAAAACTGCATATTGCTTTGCAAAAGCATTTTATTGCTTTCATACACATGCACATAGATGTCTCGCTTTTTAAAGATAATTATGAAATGTCTCATACAATATGAAACAACTGAGCAAAAACAGCTACATCTGTATTCAAGCTGATTTTGTGCAGAGCTTTTAAAATACTGAAAATATCCTTGGTTATTTTATTCCAGCTGGCTCAAAATACAAACCATGCCTCAGTTGACCAACCATTTTTTTAGAGGTGTTTTTTTGGGGGGGAATTTATTTTTTATTTTTTTTTGTATCTACACTTTTTTAGTCCACATTATGAAAAGTACAAAAAAAAGCAATAAAAAAAGCAATTATCTACCTTTTTTTGTGTTTCAGAAAATGTAATTTTTGCAGTTACACCCTCTTTAAACCTTTCAGGGACCGCATCATTTGGGAACAACTCACTTCTGGTGCCCAGACCTTCGTGTCTGAGGCGCTGGAAGCTGTTCATGATGCCTTATCACTGTCTGACAGCAACAGAGTACATCTCCTCTATTTAGGAAGCCAAACTCTTATCCAGGTCCAGGACCTTATCTTATCAGAAAAAATGTTTCCCCCCCCCCATCACTCATCTGCCACTTCTATAACAAGCTAGACTTTGTTCAAAAGCCATTCTAGTGAAGCAAAGCATGGCCAGGCTTTCAGTCGCCAAACCTTATCTTCCTGTGTGTTGTACCAGAGATCTGTACATAGTGGTTGTCATAAGAGATGTGTTTGTGTGAGTGTATTTGTGGCACATTGGGGATTGGGGATTCATTGAATAAACAAAAAGCTGACAACTTGTCTGATGTAACACCGTGACCCCACTTCATATTCAGAGAGGGGATCTTTTTACAGTTACTGGGAAAAGTAGTGAGCCTTTCCCATGAGATGATGCATGTGTCATCTCAACACTTTTCCCTGTTCTGATGTCCAAATAGCAGTGCGTGTCTGAACAACACGTATTCATGTACGCTGCTTTGTGACACAATCACTTAAGATCTAATAGAAGAAGTGGTGTAATATACATATATATATATATA
>NW_005187405.1:6512226-6545333 GCF_000239375.1 Pundamilia nyererei
TTTTTTTTTTTTCGGGGGGACTAATTCCAGTCAGATGAACAAATGACTCAGTTGATTCAGGACAGAGAGCTCAGAGGACACAGAGCTATTGGAAGAGGCCCAGTGCTGGGCTTTACTCACAGTAGTCCTGCTACATCCCTGTTTTAAGACATCAAATCCAGTCAAAATGAAGCACTGATAATTCCCAGTAGCTGTCAACAAAAGTACCAGGTGGCTTGATGTGGCTTTTTGCACCATGCAGCTGATTAACACACACAAATAAGCACAAGCACAGCTAGTTAAAGAGGCTGCTTTTTCACCACTTTTTCCCCAACCTCAGACATTGTGTTGTGTATGTGTGTGTGGGGGTACTAGTGTTGTGTGTATACTGGGTTTGTCTCTCTCTTTTCCTCTTTTTTTTCTTAGCAAACACAATATGTTTTTACACATCGCTGAGAAATGTCAGGTCCCTCTCCCCCCTTGCTACAGATCAATCAAATCCACTATGCTACAGGATGAGAAGGAGGGGTGGTGGGAGACGGCTGGAGGATCAGCGAACAAGGATGCTGTCTTTTACTGGACAAGGTAGAAAAACATTAGATGGAATAAAGATTCACTTCCCGCGGTTTCATCAGTGCCGTAGCAGCAAGTTACTCTGGCCTAACATCATGTACATGCGCAACACAACACATATCCACACACACACAGACACACACAAACTTGAAGGGAAAATTGCAGTCAATGGGGATTTTTTCACGCAGGGCCTGACACAAAGAGCTGGAACATCAAGCGCTGTCCTGACTCTGTGGTCTGGGTGTCCATTATTCTGGCCCTCATGGCTCTGTCTCTCAACCATGGGGAAGCGGCAAACTGTCAACTACTTTGTCCACATTACCCACGTCCCCCAGCTCAGACAGGAGCACTTGGTCACTGTCCCAGAAATCACAGCGCCCCAGTGGCAACACAGGAAAGTTAGACAAATGGAAGGCCAGAGCAAGAAAAGTAGGGCGGCCAGTCATCCTTTACTATGCTTTTTTCTCTCTGTGACGGTGAGACACAGCCAAAGAGGAATTTTATTACTTATTGCAAAGATGTGTCACTGCAGCACTAATGCGTCTCTGCCAAAACGGACAAGCTGAATAATAATAATCAATGATAAGGTTTCTTAAAAAGAGGGAGGATGTTTAGTGCATGATCTGACTCATTGCATTTCCTGTGAAAGCTAACATCGTACCATAATCCATAACCACAGCGACTGAACTCTAAAAGCATGTCAGGGCTGTCTGTCTGCTGGATAACACATTTATCATTCTGCATACTATTAAATATCTGAAGCCAGCAACAGACTTAAAACACTTAATATTAATAGAAGATGTGAACTTATTTATGAAAATGTTTTTAATTTAATAATTTGCCGTTTGATGCTTGTAAAAATGTGAATTCACAGCATTTGCAGGGATGTCATCTTGTATCGCTATTTGGCCCTGCGTGCGCCCTGTTGTGTTTTTCTGCCAGAAAAGAAGGTGTTATAGTAGGATGAGGCAAGCTAACATGGAGCGGAGGAATTAAATTGTCAGGAGTGCTTCATTTTCCTCCTTTCAAAATTAAGTCCGTTTTTCAAATGAGAAAAAGGAAAATTAACGAGAGAACGGAAAATCAAGGCATTTAATTAAACTATTATTCAAAAAGGTGAATTTGGGGTTCACCGCAGGTTATTATTCAGAGTAGTAGTGGGTGGGCTTGATGGCTCATGTTGGTGTTCTATCTATCTATCTATGATCAACGCTGTATTTGCGATGTAGTTGGAGCAGTTTGTGTGTGGGAGTGCGACGGTGGCAGCGGTATCATTTCCTCTTCAACTGAGCAGCTGGTGGTGTTGGTAAGGTAGGAGGACCGTTGACCACTTCAGGTAGACTTCAGCACAAACAGGAAGGAGGCTGTTCCTCAGGTCTTGGCTGGACCAGCAGCCACAGTGAGCCTCCCAGGGGGAGAAAGGAGGATGACAATCTGTCCCTCAGCATGGCCCTTCACCGCCTGCCTCACTGCACTGGCTCTAAGGGAGTGCTGGGCCAGGCGGGACTGGACTGGGCTGGGCTTCAATAGGCAAGGGTGCCTGCGTGTGTGCATGCTGTTCCCTCAACACTGCGGCAGACCAGGCGCAGGACCCAGTGGACAGTCAGCTAGCCAGCCAGCCAGCCAGTCAGCCAATTTGAGAGATGCTGCAGCACTGTGCCGCTACTATATTTTCTCACTGTGCGGGAGTTTACTTGGATGCTCTTTTATTTCCCCCTCCCCCCACAAACACTCTTAGTTACTCACAGAAATGTGATTTATGTGATCACCGTGGAACAGAAAAAAATTGTTGTGCATAGAGAAATATGCTGAGTTACTGTATGGTTGCTTCATTAAAATAGGGTTTGGTCTGCAAGTTTCCAGAGACGCTATCCATTACTTAAAACCCAACACAGCACTGACTGAATTCAGAAAATAGGGTCTAATTCTTTTTAATCAAACTACCTCAGAGTGACCCATAAAACTTGGGCTAGACTTCAAGAAAGGATCGTCTCACTTATTAGTTTAAGTTGCACTGGAGATATTTTAAAAGGGCCAGTTAGTTTGCCAAATGCCCATAAAAATACTTGTATCCTCATCTCTCCCTCTTTTTTCTTCCCCTCATCGCAAACAACGAAGAGAATCACATGCATGTGGACAAACAACCTGGAAATGAACTTGTGTTAGGTTTAGCATTAGCATTTATCAGCGAACTCTGACTCTGTCTTTTGACCCATGACCTTTGGTTCCCCCGATTAATACACTGTGGCTTTATTTGATATCTCCTCAATACCAGCCCAGCTTGTCAGTGGTAAAACAACTGGAGACAGCCCAAGAGGGAGAAGAAAACATGCATCGTGGAGAGGAAAGCGGGAGGGGAAGAAAAACAAGCATCAACTCAAGCAAGACGATGTATTTTCATGCATCCCTGTCTTAAATGTCAAGATTTCTTAACCCTCAGTGACTGCAGTGCTGACACCTCTCCAAGGTTCAACAGAAACCGCATTCATTAATAATTAGCTTAGCTGTGAGGACAGGGAGTGAGAACGAGTGCGAGAGAGAGGGAGAGAGGGAGAGCGAGCCAGCTAAAATTCAAACTTCTGTCCTTTCCCGAGAGAATCGAATTTCACTACAAGTATTTTTTCATTCTTCTTCACTTCTTGTTTTCCTGGTGTGTGTTGGCCAGAATCCCAAAGGCGGCCCAAGAACGAGCATTGCAGACGTCGCATCAGCCTTACTACTCCCTCCCCTCCTTAATCATGGCTCTAATACCCTCCAGATGAATAAACATCTTCATCCCTTCTCTGTTAAAGCCAGAAGGCTCCTCCACTCTCGAATCCAACAAAGGAAGAAAGAACGAAAGAAAGAGAGATACAAATGGAGAGTTGAAGAAGGAGCACAGGAAAAGGATGACAGATGGAAGGGTGGATCAATGTCGGAATGAACCAAACAGCAAAGTAACAAAGCCATGGCAAGATTTTGTGGTTCTTCCCATAATTCGTCTGATCTATCTCCCCCTTGACACAATTATCACAGTCCTTCTAATTATTTTCCTTCTTTAACAGATTTCTAATGGCAGACTGTTTTTTTTTTTTATGATCATCTTTGCAAAGTGAAGGTTTTGAGAGCTGTTGTGCAACCTTGTCGCCTCAGACTGCGTCCACAGACTGCACAGGAAGGGGGAAAGGGGGGGGGGGGAGAATGAGGAGGCGAGGGGAGGTGGTGGGGTGGGAGGTGGTGGGGTGTCTCTGGAGAATGGGCCAGGCCCCAGACCAGCACTTCCCTGGCCCAGTAACTGTGCCAAGATACTCATGACATGTGTGTACAGTATGTGAGCGCAAATGGCAGACAGATTTAGGGGTTTGCTTTGTTTCCCCTTCCATTGTTTTCTGCTGGTATCCAGGCAGCTCGTCATCCTATCTTAATACTAAAAGATGATAAAAATGCACACACAAGACGCCGATACAGGCAAACAAACATGCCAACACCTCACCGAGCGAAGCACGTTCTTCGCTGCCCCTCACCCTCATCTTCATTTGCAGAACAAGGATGGAATATGAGGCCTGAATACAACTAGACAAATGACTACAGGGCATTTTACTTATTCATCCATCACTTCACATTGATTTATTCATGTTTATCTATTTATCAGCTGAAAAAAAAACCACTTTCCCCTAGATTGTTTTGCTAAAAGTTTGCATGCTGACGTACTTAGTGGAAAACTTTCAGGGTCACTGTAGAAAAATCCTTAAAAGAGATTATTGAGGTTCATCTCACCCTTGAATACCATCCCCTCACTCCAACACCTCAACAAATACTTATCTCCCTATTTACATAAAACCAGCGATTCTTGGGTTAGTACCTGTTTACTAAGTAAAAACACCACCTGGGGAGGTTATTTATCTTAGTCTCAGGAGAGGAGCTTGGCATGCCTGCCAAAAAATATCCCCCACATGAATTACCATCAATTCAATACAAGAAAATCAGAGGAAACATCTCAGATGCCCTGTATAATTTTACATATGATTTTTGCATCTGAAGCAACATATGGCGAGTAGATCGACGGTCACAGGCAAATTCTGTGATATCTTAAAAAGGAGAAGAAGAAGAAGAAGAATATATTCGGTCCTTTAATTTTTGTGGATAGTGCGGCCGTTTTGTGACATCCTCTTGGAATCTTCCTATCCTGCTGTAATAACAAGCTGTCCTTCTTACATGTGGCAATCTTAATGTCTATCTGGATGTACAGCTTACTGTGATGAACTCATTTCAAGGAGAGTGAATGTAATAATCCGCCAATATCAGCTCTCACTGACAGCAACATCCATATCAGCTAATTACTTTTCATGAGCGGACATCAGCTGTTATCAGTATATGGAAGGAGCGCACATTACTATTTTACTACTCGCGCGGATGAGCTAGTGTTACAAAACAAGTCCTTAATATAGAAACTGAACACAATGAGATGGTAATAAAACCCGTGTCACTTGCCCACTTCCTTGGCTATTTTAAATAACAAGACCATTTCAAAGAAGGTGACTTTTAATTTCCACGGGTGTCCTGATGACATATACATGGAGCCTTACCTACCTAAAACCAGGACAAATGGGGTATGCCAATAGGTCAGAGTGAAGCTTCTCCCCTAATTTGAAATTTTCTCTGCATTCCTGGGTTAGTGAGGTGACTGTCATCTCTGCAGCTGTTCATTGTCTTAGGGAAGAGCTAGAGTTGGGGGAATATAATCCCACACACTATGCATACAGCAGGGAGAAAATATGGGCACAGAGGTGATGCACGGCCCTCTGGGTAATTTGTAAAACATGAGCCTTGGCACCCGAGTGGCATGCCAAACTTAGGGTCAGCTAAGTCAGTCACAGCAGGATTTTGTTCGTTATTCAAAAAAGTAAGGCACTGGGCACTACTTATTTTTAAATGCATTTCTTTCCTTATTTGCTGCCTATATGAAACTATTTGTTTAATTACTTTTGTGACAGTTAACTGCATTAAGTCAAATCTGCATATAATGTGCAAATCACTAAACCTAATAAGGAAAGCAAACCCAAGATCTTTCTGGTAGTATTTCAGCTTTTATCGCAAAGACGATTAATCACACTTCATGGAAAATGTAGTGACAGTGTTTTGGCTGCAGAATACACAGAGCTAAAAGCCTGTTCATCTCTGCTTTTGTTAGCCTTGACTGCTTGGTTGAGGCCGTTATACACTCACTTCTGGGTTGGGTGGTTTGCTATTAACCTTGTGTTAGCATGTCACGTTTGCAGCGACTTGGAGAGCCTTGATCTTGTGTTTGCTGCAGTAGATAGCTGCTTTTGTCCTGGACACAGTGCGCAAACGAAATTCAAAGCAATGTGCATAACTTAACAACTCAAAAGTCATAAACCGTCCTGCAGTTTTGCCATCGCCATGTTTTCACCCTCTTACCAATTAAGGTGAGGAGATTCTGGTGTAAGTGCACACAAAAAAGCTAATTAGGTTTTATTTCTTTTGCCCTCTACTCGTCATGCAGATAATTGAGGAACTGTAACAAAAGCAAGTTCAGATTTGTTTGATTAGTGATTATCATATGATTACTGAATTAAGTCGCAGTTTTGTGTTACATTACTGTGTCATGAACAAGCTGATGAGATTACAGTAACACATTACATCCGACACTGATCACACATCACATGGGAGACTCCTTGGCACAATTTCCGCCATAGAGCACAGTGGGCAACAGTGTTTTCTCAACATGAAATTCTCCAGGAAATTTCTTGGAATTGAAACTCTAGCAAAGCCTGTTCTTCGTATTTTTAAATTTTTTTTTGAAAACGATTTTTTTGTTTTATCAGCATGTGTCTGCAACTGAAAACAGACAGTCAAACATCATAGTGCCTTTCCTCTATCGATGAAACACCACTCTTTTGTAAAATTAGTTCCCGCAGGAACACAGATTTTAGAATAATAATATCACAGACATAGCGTACATATAATGCCTCAACCCGTACATGTTGCTTCACCAAGAAGTCTTGATTAGGATTCGTCAGACATAACATCCTGCATTCACGGCCTCTGCTTTGCTAGGCCTCAGATAACCTTTATCCTATAGGGTTTAATTAATGTCAGCCAGTCTACTCTGCCTTTCAGAAGGAAACGACTTATTCCTCTGCCCTCATGAAGCCCAAATCCCTCTGTTTCACTGGTGAGGCCGGCTGCCTTGTTTATCCCAACTACAGGTACTGCTCCCTATTAAGGCCAGCACTTGTTACAGGGAAAGGTTGAATTATTTACCAACAGCAGAGGGGGAGGAAGACAGAGGAACTAAGATGCAAGGAGAGAGGCATTTCATACATGGATGAGATTTTTATGTTGTTTTTTTTTTTATAGGTTATGAACATGGCAAGCTTAATGATGCACAGACATTAGATACAGGCTCTGATTAAAAAGGCAGCCGGATTCAGTGAGTAGAAACTATACAGAGATGAGTAAATTGCCCCCAACACTTTGCTCTAAATCTCCTTGATGAAAAATATACTGCACTTTGCACCTTAACGGTAGGCGGAACTTAAAGAATTTGGTCATGTATAAATAGAATAATGTGTTTTGTTAAATAGATAACAGCGATGCTTGTGCACACTCTTCACCCAGGGCAAACTGTCTGCATTCTATCTGCATCTCAGCCTCTGTGCACAATACAACAAAACATACAGAAAACAAAAGGGAACACAGAGGGGGAGAACGAAGAGACAGACCAAACAATAAACTCAACCACAAGAGAGTTTAACTTCGTGTGTGTGTGTGTGTGTGTGTGTGTATTTATGTGTTTGTGAATCAAAGAGGGAGACAGAAAGCAAGAGAAGGACAAGGGAGATGAAGACAAATGCAGAAAGGGAGAGAGACAGAGGGCGGCAGAGAAAACGAAAGACAGAGGGAGAAATCAAATTTGCAAGAACATAACAAAAAGCTGTATCTCTGACAAAAGAGAACACACAAGGGTATTTGTCTAGCTGTCTGCACCAGCAGGATCCTCTGAAAGTTTATTAAACTAGAACCCTTCAAGAGAAGGCAGAGAGTAGTAAACTATACTACTGGGGAGGAAAAGAGAAAGGGAGAGGGAACGAGAGTAAGAGAGGAGGGGGGTGAAAAATGAAGAAAAAAAAAGCTAGCTTTTCAGCCTCTGTCTCTCAGAAATTCTTTTATTTCAGCCATGCATTAAGTAACCTCCCCACTGAGTTCTGCTCCCCTTCCTGGTGTGGATAAAGCCGTCCCTCGGGGGAGCCGCTGGTAATTTCCAGCTTCGCCAGAAACTCAGGTATTAGAAAAGACCGCTTGGGGACCTGCCACAATATACCTTCACAATTTCATACGCTCTGAAAAAGAGGGAGCCCCTCCCTCGCAGCCTACCCCCACCCTCCCAGTAAACCCCCTCGAGGGTCCCCAGTTCAAATTTCTGAAGTGCAGACAACGGGTGTATGTGTGGGGGAGGAGAGCGTGGTGGTGGGGGGCCCGTGGGACAGAGCACCAGCAATAGAAAATCCACTGCATAGAGGAGAAAAAAGCATTTCCTCTCTGGTCTGGCAGGAGTGCCTTTTTTCCCCTGGCTCCCACCAGAGGCTTTTTACAAAACATGTGTTGCTGACATGTTGACAGATTGCTCAGTGAAGTGTTAGGCGCATGCACACGGCTGGCCATTTAGGGGGACATGGCTTCCTACCCAACATCCTCTACCTGAGGCACCATGTTTTATACATCATCCCCCAAAGAAAAAAGGAAACAATAAAAGGTAAGGGAGTTGCTTCCTTTGTGAGCATAGCAGAATATCATAGAGCAGAGAGAGACTGCGTATAATGCTGCCTTAGCTGAACTGCGGTGATGGGGAGGAGCAAAGGAAATGAGAAAAAGGGAGGGAAATGGTTTCAGGCAGGAAAGACAGAGATAAAGCATAGAGGTGGGAAAAAAAGCTCAAGGATGGATGCATGGTATGCTTATGTGCAGCAGGTGAGCTTGTCAAACCAATAAAAAGCCCACAAGACTCCGTCTTTGTCTTCCTGCACTGAAGCTACCAATAGCAGGCAGGAGGATGAAATCTGATCAAAGGCCAGCTTCCAGATCCAACTTCTGCTCCTATCAGGGTATCGACAGCACACGTCTTAATCGCCCTGCGGCTCCAAAAGTGCTGCCGTGGCAACAGGATGGAAATGGGGATCATAATGTATTCATGGTGCTGGCGACCTGGGGGCTGCGGAGCACGCTCTCTGGGGACTGCACTTTACCCAGAGCCAGACGTGTCTGGGCAAAATCACTCTACACAAGACAGCAGCAGAATACTGAAGAGCCATGACAGGATGGAGAAAAGGAGGAAAGAATGCAAGAAAGAGAGGAAGAGAAAGTGACAAAGGAAGAGAAAGACGGAGATGAAGGAGCACAGAAAGTGGTAGAAATAGGAAATGATAATAGAAATCAAAGAAGAAGAAGGGCTGAGGCATTAGAGGTAAACAACACATGCTGAGTGGTGTCAGAGATTACTGTAAAGGAAAGGATGCTCCATTACTATTGTATAAAACTGAAACTTCAGAACACAAAAGACAAAAAGATCTAAGGCTTGAGGACAGGGGGGGGGGGGGGGCTGTGATTGGTGGGAAGGGGCTTGCTGGGATGAGTGGCTCTACCTTGAGAAGCCTGATGCTGCTTGACCAGGTGGGTGGTTGGCTGGGAAATAAATTGCAGAGGAAATTGGTCTAGATTATCAGGGCCACAAAGAGACATGGCCCTTTGGCCATGGGTAAGGCTGGATAAATGGGTGGATGAGTAAATGAACGGAGGGCTAGAAAGCAGGAAGATTGATGGCTGAGCAGATGGATGGTTCAGGTGAACTGAGAATCCAGTTACCCGCCATCCACCATCCCCATCACTGACCACCCCGCCCTCTCCTGAAAAATAACTGCTTACATTAGATTACATTCTGTGTTTTTTTTTAACTAGCTGAATGTAATGCACTCTCCGACTATTTCTATCTTAATGATCTTCCCTCCTCTTCACATACGTGCACACACGAAGCCATACACATTCACAAGCCACACAATACACACGTGCGAGAAAAACACACACCTGCACAAACAAACAAACACAAAGCTATACCCTGACCTGCTTTTCCTCAACAGGAGGGCAGCTACAACAGGCACCATGCCAGGTAAACATCCTCAAGCCTTGTGCACTCACTGCAGAGGGTAAAGCTCAATGCTGGAAACATACTCCAAAATACAAGAAATAGTCAATTATGTTTAGGACTGGAAAGACTTTCTTAGAATATATATATTCCTCTTACAGGCCCTCCTGCTGTATTAAAAACACAAACCACACATACACACACAACCTTTGCTGCATTTTATATCAAGGCTCATTCTGTAACAGAAAGTCATAAGACGTCCCCCTAGAGGTGATGATTCAAATGCATTAAGTCTCCCAAAATGAGAGAATTCACCTGCAGACTGTGGCGTGTCCTTCTGCACTAACTATCCTCCACACGTAGTACACCCTCAGGCATTCAACCTAGGGCCACAGTCAACTCCCCTGTCTCTCTTTCCTCCTTCCCTTTAGCTGACAGGTTCTTCGACTGCTAAGCTCCAACGCGGACTTCTGTGTTTGTGATGACTGTGCAGGGCAATCAAGGGAGTGAAAGAAAGCACTCAAAAAAAGGAATGATGAAGGGTGTGAGCGGGGATACGGGCAAAGAAGAGGTAGAGACAAACAAGGACATCAACAACGTGTTCACACAGAGAGATGACCCCTGGCCATCCCGAGGCATCTGGTTTATCTGGCTGTCTGGGTAAGCCACGCACACACCTAATGACTCCAGACCGGTCTGCGTCCCATAGGTTTTATCCCGGATTACGGATGGGGAATGACAATGGGCTGGTAAACTACTGTGCCGCACGTCTAAGAGCTCATATCAGACAAGGAGCTCTCCATGATGAAAAGACTAGGCTGAGTTTGAAACAAGGTTCAAAGTTACTGGAAACTTGCAGCAGAAGTTTCTGAATTACATGCACAACATGATTAATGTATCCTTTCAAAAACATGTACAATATAGGTTTAAGACGCCTGCATTTTTATTGCCGCTCTATTGCTAATTGGTATGCATCATAAATAGTATAGCACTTCCCAAACTGAAGGTCAGCTACACCTATAACTCTAAATTGTGCATAATCTTGGCAGCCAACATGGAGATGAAGTTTGGACTCTAACCTCCCAATCCCCCACCCCCACCCCTACCCTCATGCTACATGGCACTGCTGAACAGACCTCAATCTACTTCAGCGGTGGAGATTAGTAATCATCTAGGGTCTTCATATTGATGGCCAGGCTCAGCTTGTTTGCATATTTACTGGCCTCAGAGCCCAGTCGCCTGAGGTGAGAAGCAAATTACATTTCTGCTTACCCCCACGCACACAACTCTCTCGCACTCTTTCGATTTCTATCCCTCGTTTTCTCCTCTTTTTTTTCCCAACCTTGTTTCTCTTAACATGCTGATCAGTCATCTTGCGGTAAGCATCCTTGCCTGCCCTGGTTGCATCTGAATAGCAGTCTCATTTGGCTAACATCATCACAGCGTAATCTTGTTGGAGAGAGCAATCAGTTTACTTTGGAATTAGGTATTCCGTTGGCGGGCCCAGAGAGAGGGAAGGCTCATAGGGTTTAAAGGATGCAAACGAAAGCATGCTCTCCAGAATACAGTCTTGAGCCTGATTGGGTGATAACAACCCACACAGGCTCCATGTGAGAGTAATGAATGGCCAATGGGAGGCCTGAATAATAATGCAATTGGATTAAAATCCAATCATAAGATGGTTTTGTCTGTTGACTTTGTTTGTGGGGTATGTTCTACAAACCAAGTTCATGATGAGAAAGATGCATCATGCTTTGACTGGGGGCACATAATGTCCTAATATAAAGATTACCACTCTGTTTACTACGGCCTGATCTCTCTTGGCTGTCAGTCAGTCTTGCAGGATTTTGTTGATGTGATTTCACTGTACACATATTGCATTTATAATGAGCCTGATAACACGGTGGAGTGACAGCACCAGTAGATGTTCTTTGCCGTCTTAAATCAGTGGCTTATTTAGAGAATGGCTGCCACAGGTGGTGAGTTACTATTTAATCAGGGATTTTAATGTCTCGGTTTATCGCGGAGACATGTTCCAAGCTGGCAGCCTTTCGCAGAATCCTACCCACTCCTTGGGAGGTCCTCTCTAAGGAGAGGCTCTCTGATCAAATCGATTGACTCTTCCAGCAGATTGATCAGCCAGGCAGGTTGGAGGTGGAATAGATCAGATAACCTTTACATTCTCAGTTCCCCCCCCCACCCAATCTGTCCACAGCTCTTAACATTAGAAGGACGTCTCTGTGCTACCTGACAGCATGTCTTTACTGTTGAACCATTACATTCTGTTATAGCACATGGTGCTTTCACTGCCAAAGCATAGTCCAGCTGGTGGCCTTGGAGACCTTAAATGACACCCATCGTGCCCATAAAATAACATTTATGAACCTACCTTCCAGTCTGAAAATGGCAATTAGTGCTAAGGAACAAATGTGCTACTTTACACGATATTTGAGAATCCCTGTCCTTGCGGGTGGTTCAACTTCCCATATCCTGAAGTGTAGGAGTGGCTGTTCCACAGAGCCACATAGCAGCCCCCACCCAAACACTGCCCCCTGGCCAACAAAAACAACCCCTGGGAAGGGTAGAGGAGAGGGGGAAATGTTGAGTTGGTGATAGTGTAGCCCCAAAGCTCCTAAACCACAGTGGCTAGCAGGATGCCGTCACAGCTGGCTCCGTTCCTTCCTGTGGGCCCGCTCCACAGAGCTCAGCCTGCAGGGAGACATAAACCTGTCGGACTGGTCACTCTTTCCACCACCCTCCGACTCCCTCCTTCCTTTCCTCCCATTACTGGTGAGTTTGGCAAAAGCCATGTAAGGAAAAAGCCCTATGGGGATCAATGTGCAGTACATTTCCACACAGACATGAGCAAAATCCTAAGACTTTTTTTTTTTTTTTCATTGGGGGAAATTGCAGAAGACGATTCAAAAGCCTGTTTCATTTAGGTGTGCATTGGGGTGAGTGAGGTATACACTGATTGGTGCAACCAGGTCACATCCTCATAACCTGGGGGTAATTATTATTATAGGGAGACATGCCACTGAACAAACGCTATTTGGCATATTTCACATACTAATACAAAAGGATAACTGATAACTGTTATAGTGCCATCTGATTCAAGGTCAATAGATTACTGCAAACTAAAGAAAATGTAATAAATGCATTACTAATGCTCTATAATTTAAAGGAGCATGAAAAAGACAAAACTTTGAACACCTGATTGAAAGATGCAGGTGAGCGAGAGAAAGAGAAATGGGGAAAACTAAGCATTTTACAAAGCATGTGTTTAAAAATGAAACCCTGGATGTCCGTAAAGTTAAAAAAAACATTTTTGCCTTTTCTTTGTGTCTAGTTATGTTTCTCTGTATCTGCTTCATCATTATTCTGGTGAGTAGTCCCACGTTTGAAAGGGAAAAAAAGAAAATCATTTGAATTCTGGGGACCCAGAGGAGAGTGAGCAAAACCCAGAGGTAAGATCCAAGCTCGCTCTCCGTGCCCTTCCGTTGGCTGCCTACCTGGTAAACATCTCCACAAGCTCCTTGCTTTCAAAACACGTCAACCGGTGCCTATGTACTTTAGACTGGCCGGCCAAGCAGGAATTGAGACTTTATTTGTTTTTTACTTTTTCCCGTCTCTCTTCCGAGCCATCGCACATAACCTGTCTGGCATTAATGATGTTGTTAATAAAATACGGCAGGTCTATGGGTGGATTTGCCTGGCAGGCCTGGTGCCTGTCCTTCTCAGAGATAAGCCCACTGCTGGCCTTATCTACCTCCCACAGCCCCACCCAGCAGTGCCGAGCACTGGACACACAACCCGTCAACTCATCATTGGCTAATTACCACCTCTGACTGCCTTACAAAGAAGGCCTGGACTCACATTGCTGCTAAGATTGGCTCTTCCCTACCTTCACTGTCTTTTCTCTACTTCTTTATTATTTTTTCTGACTGTATCCAATCTAAATATTCAGTTTTTTATCTCCTTCTCTTCATACATTTCACATATCCCTCCTAGCGAGGTTACTCCTGCCTCCTCAGCCACCAGTTAAGCACAGAGTCTACGGCAGCATTTTTCAGCTGTCACTTGGAACAGGGAATAATGCGACGGCTTCATTGTGGGTGGTCAGGTAAATCCTCTGTGCACCTTTCACATATGCATCTTGAAAAGTACAAATGTTTATTTTACAGTCTCTTAGTAAGGGCTTAAGCCATTTGTGAGCTGGAGTCAGTTCAATCTCATAGTTTCAGCAGAACAGCCGAAGTCACTTGTGTTACAGAGAGAGAGAGCGGTTTCTTTTATTCAATTGTTTTCCACTTCCACAAGCGTGTGCCAAGGGGGAGGAAAGCGCCGGCTTAACACGCTCTGCAATTCAACACGGCCAGACGCAGTCCTATTAAGATTTAATGTGCCATTCTTCTGCTTGTGCCGCTGAAAAAGACTTGCAGGCTGAGGAAGAGAGTGAACAAAGAGCAGGCAGAGCCAGGGCCAGGGAGAGATACTGAGTGTGAGAGAAACCGAAACAACCGCTTCTTGGGCTGGTCATTGTCTCAGAACTGAAGACAGTAGTTTCAAAGGACCGCTACACAGCAAAAAGGGGAAATAAGAACACTGTCGTTGGTATAGGTTTTCGCTCAGGTGCTTGTAGCTTGTAGTTCTGGGTGAGTGCAGGAGATTATCTCTGTTTTGTCCACATGTCATCTCGGCTTTTGTGGCTACCTACTTAAGAAAGAGGTCAACTGGATGAAGTCCCGGCATGTGTTTAGCCTCCTGGGCGATGAATTATGTGTCGTCTAAAATGCAAAGTGCAGGCACGCAGGTGCTGAGAGGGAGCGTGTGTGCTCGTGCTCGTTAATAAGTGTTTGTGTGTGCACGGATGACTGATTGAACAAGCGAAAACGTGAGAGACACAGAGTGTTAGATAGATGGGGGATGCGGATAAGAGAAAAGCAAAGAGTTGCAGTGCTAGCCATTGTTGTTTATGCCTTAAACCCACAAAGCCGAGCAAAAACACACACAAAAAAACCCTGCAAGTTCCTCTATTCTTATTTTGATGGTTTTTCAGCAGAAAATGCAGCCCTCGTCTGACAAAGACCAATAAATACTTTATACAGTGCATAATATGTGCCGTGTGGAGCACAGGGGAAAGAGAAAGAGGGCGTCCTCACGAGGGCATATGCTTTGAATTCCTAATGACATTCCTGTTAACGTTGCTGGCACTGTTGCACAAAGAGGAAATGCACGGGGACTCTATACCACGGAGTCAACATCTACTTTAATATCTTTTCTACCTCTTTCCCTCCATACCTATTTTTCTTTTCTCTCAGACGCTCACGTAGAACATGCCCCCCTCACAAACACATACACAGGAAAGACTCAAGCCCAATTGTAAGAGCTCACTCTAGCATGAGGTCTCTTTTCAGTGGCTGCGTTGTGCCAGAAGTAGCTATTCTCCCCTGACCGCCTCTCCTCCTTTCAAAGCCTTGTAATCAGTGTGCTGCTCTTTGTACCAGGATGTCGCAAGACACCCCGGCAAAAACACAGCAGAATTTCTGATGAACGGCGGTGGCTCAGAGTTCGGCTAATCAGGTCTTGTCATGTCGCTTTTCTTCTTATGTGAGCCCTTTTGAAGCGAATAAAGTCTTTGCAGTTTGGCACATTCTTCTTGGCAGCCACAAAGCAGCTGTTGGATCAATACACAAAGTTAGTAGAAAAAAAACAGTACAACCAATAGGAGCCTGTTGGAAACAGTTAGTATAAAGCACGGATTGCCAGGAGTCTGTTCATAGTTGAGGGTATTACTGAATGTTTCCATGCTGCTGACCCAAAGGCTTGATGTAAATGAATTCAAACACTTCAAGCAAACATGTTGTGGTTGGGAATAGAAGGGGGGGGACATTGATCAGCAGGTTTAAAAAAGGAATGGTGCCCATTGCAAACAGAGAAAGAGTTTCTATCATATTAGCATGTTCTGCATTGTGAGGAGATGTTATTGTTTTTCAGTGAGTATTAGTGTTTCATTTGTATTTTTCTCATAAATCTGAAATGTGTTTTATTGAAGCTGAGTGCATTTTGCAGTGTCTACAGGGATGAGGAAAAGGGGAAATCTACATAATATAAATCCATATATGGCCCAGTTATCTCTCTCTCTTTCTCTGTTGCACCCACTCTGATTGATTCCTTTATCTGAGGGAAGCAGAAGACATGCTCTGTTTGCTCGCACAGTGGCCGGCAGGAAAGCAGAGAAAGACACTTATTAAAAAGGTCATCTCACAGAGGGTTAAAATAGCAGGGCACAGATCTCTCTGGGGGGAGCAGACATGCCCCTCCTCTAGTGAAGGACACAAGAAAAGGTGTTGCTCAAGGGAGCTGGACCCATAATGAAAGAACGGCCACTAGGCTGACAGCCCATGTGTGCACTAGGCTATTCAAATACCTTCAGAGACGCGGAATTGAAGAATTGACCAAGTAAGGCTGTGTGAAAATGCAATCTTTTGAATTAAACTCTGAGCTAGAGGTGTTATTTTTATTTACAGTGTGGGCTAGTAAACACAAGCTGAAATGAGATGAGAAGCAAGGTATTTCTTTGGCGAGTAGGCCTGAAGGCATGTTTCCTTGCCTACCACTGCAATCTCATACCTGGCATATGAACATCTCTTGTGCCAACTGAGAACAAAAGTCAAACTACACACACACTGTTTCTCTTTCTCCATTAAGGATAGGTAACAATATAAGTGTGCGCAGACAATGCAGCGTGATAGTGAGACAAAGCATTTGTGAAGTGTTTTTGGAAAGTCCTATGGAATAGCTATGCCTCCAGCCTCCTGTCTCTTCCCCAGGGTAGCCTAAAGCCATGTCGGCAGGATGCTGATCCCCACACGGAAACCTGATCCGCAGCCATTCTGGAGCCGAGGGGTGGGGTAAGGGGGGTCTCCCCCCTCAGAGCCTCTCTACTTCTGCCCCAGAGTTAGAGGGGTGCTCTGGGGGAACATTCTTCTAGCCCTGCCCCAGCCAGCCTCCACTCTCAACTCTCTAGAGGAGCATTCTTCCAGCCCTGCCCTAGCCTTCACTGGGATCTCCTGGGGAGCATTCCTGAAGCCCTGCCCCAGCCCAAGACGGGCTCCCTGGGGACACATTCCTGCAGCACTCTCTCTCCCTCTCTTTCACTCTCCACATCTCCCTTCTTCTCCCTTGCTCTCTTTCTCAGGCGCTCGTCTTCCTCTGCAGTCCAGCATTAGTGCGATCAATAGCACCGATCGCATCGGGGACACGAGGCAATCCATACCCATGTGCTCCCTTAGCGCACTGCAGTGGCCACAGCTTAAGTGCATGGGAAGGTGTTATACCTCTGCCAGATGGGGAGAGACAATGGCCGCCATTGATCGCAGTGACATGTAACATCTTTTTCTTTCTCTCTGTCCATCGGGTGTGGTCGACACACAGTTAGAATCTGTTTAGACTTTATTTCACTTGCCTTATCCGACTGCTTTTATAATATGTATTTTTTAAGCTTACTGACTGTATATGGGCTGTCTGTCTTAGGAAACTCACTGTATATGTTTTGATGGGAGGGGAAAAAATGCAGAGTTGTGTCAGCATGCAAATCTTCATACATGGATTGGTTCCAGTCAAGCTTTTGCAATTTGTTAACCAAAAATAAAATATTTGAAATCGTAAAAATGGAGAGTTTAGCAGGTGCTGGTGGTTGATTAGAAAACGGCTCTAATAAAGGATCCATCTGTGAGTAGAGACTTGATGTAAGGCAGATTAATTGGTCATGGATGTCTACATAATGCCACATAGGAAATCTCATATCCCATATTCCAGAGAATGCACAAACACATACTCACAGACACACACACACACATTCAAAGTACTTAGTATGCCATCTAGAAGTTTCTTTTCTCCCACTGTGTTTGAATACTAATAGAGTGTTTCTGCACAATCACAATACCCTAATGGCAATTAGAATCTTTTGTTTGGCTTCCACAGGGGCTCTTATCCAAACTGTGTTTTTTTTTTTTCATCATTGAGCAATTAAGAGTTATTTGTCCATAAGATTGACATTTTTAAAAGACAGGCTTAATTATAGAAAAAAAATATGGCTGAGTCAGTCATGACCACATACTGAAAATGCTGCTGAACATTAAAGACCTGTCCCTGAATCAGAAACACAACTTTATAACATCATTGTTTTCTCAGTGTTGTGCAACAGTATAAGTATAGGAAGAACTTTAATTAAATAAAATCCTTTGTGGGGTTTTTTTTTCTTTTCTTTCTGCATTCCTCAAATTGTCCCCAAACAAAGACTGTCCACACATCTGCAACAACTTGATTGAATTGGGTGTCAGATTGAAGAAAAAAAAGAGTGACAGGAGACTCTGCACTTTCTTTCCCTTAGACCAGTCATTTTTTTTTGTTGGATGACAGTAATGCAGAAGTGAAGAGTGCAGTCAGTTTTCAAACCTTTAGCTGATTGAGTGTCGCTTCTTCTGAATTTAAACACATAGCAGGGCATAAAATCAATTGTGCAATGCACATGTATGCGTTTCTGCTCAAATTAACACAGACAGGAGGGTAAGAGAAGGCATTTTTACATATTGAGTACACAAAAACACAAGACTTGAGGCTGTCTCACAGTTAATGGAAAATCTTTGTAAAACTCATGGGATATCTAACCTATAATTTGTGGTTTGCTGACGGTTGCAAAATATGAAATCAAACTGTGCTTGAATGTAAACAGAAAAGAGACTATTGCTGGGCATACACAAAAGTGCTAGCTGAAACCTTCTAAGAGGGGGCATAACACACGTAAATACTGTTTCTACCAGCTGGGGAAGATTCCTTACAGTCAGAGAGGCGCATGACCCCGACAACTGTGTCTGTCAGCTAGTCAGTAATAACATCCTGCTGCTGAGTGACCCAACAAAAAAAGTTGTGTTAAAAAAAAAACAACAACCTAAGGTTACAATATGAGGTTTATACGACACTTTCTTTCTTTCAAAGTTTCACAATAAAAGCCTTGTTAGGAAGGGTTTCTGTGCACTGAGGTGCTCCAAGACTTTAAATTTGAAATGGATAAAGTAAGCTGTGACATTGAACTTAGAGCACACAACCACAAGGCTTAAAGGACTACCTCTAATAGAGCGCAACAGTGATGTTCTAGAAGCAGGGGTTTCGATTATGAGCCATGGTGTTGTAATGTAGACTTACCATGAGCTACAACACTGTGAAACAACAGTATGTGTTCTTGTAGGAACCACAGGTCTGCATGAAACCCATCTTATTTGCAATGTCACAGAAAAGAACTACCCTACAAAACTGAAAACAGCGACATCTCTAATTGGTTGAGGTTGTTGTTTCCTGCAAATGCTTACTTACCAGCTTACTTTTTATGTTGCTAGTGCAGTTGAGTTTTTTTTTCTGTCTTATGTTTTATATACATTCATTTATATATATACATTATACATACATTCATTTTCTTTTTAAAATTCAATGTGCTATCTATTCCACTTCAATTATCGAGTGGATCTTTAAGCCATAAACTTTCTTGCTTGCAATTTCTCCTCTTGTGTCCATTTACCATCCCTGGGGCATCAATAAAAGAGTCGATTACTGGGTTCAGTGAGAAATATTAAACATATTAAAGAGAAAAATCCTCATGATAACACATGCAATGACTGTCATTAAAGAATTATGACTGGCATTTTTACACACCATGCACTACATGACTTTATTGGACTTTGAGCCCAAATGAAACAGGCTAGTCATCATACTTAAAGACTGAATGCAACTCAATCGTAAACATCTCTGGGCTTTTCTGTTGAATGACAAACAATAGCATCTGTACTACATCTGAAACAGAAATAGGACATTTTAGTTCACTTTATTTTTGACAGTAGAAAGAGACGAGACATGTGCCCAAACACTATGAAATGAGTATCAGATGGTGTTTCTCAATACGGGCCTGTCAGGGCATGTAAAGGAGGACAGCAAGTCCAGGAGAAGCACATGGAAACCTTCAGTTCACATCATTAGTTCTGTCTGCCACCTTGTCAGGGTATTTATAGTCCTATTCATCCATCAACAGGTCAATGACA
This sequence comes from Pundamilia nyererei, assembly GCF_000239375.1. Taxonomy (NCBI): domain Eukaryota; kingdom Metazoa; phylum Chordata; class Actinopteri; order Cichliformes; family Cichlidae; genus Pundamilia; species Pundamilia nyererei. The sequence continues at coordinate 6,532,012 of NW_005187405.1, forward strand.
CAGTCTGCCAATGGCATCCTTCTCTTTCAATCCCATAAGGTATTACTACTGCAGCTAGCTCGCACTGGGAGCAGCTGAGGGACTTTCCTGGAGCAAAGATCCATCTCCAGTTGGTGGTCTGGTTACTGTGGGACCTACTAGCTCCATGTTACTAATACTCGGTATTATTGAAACGTTTCGAATTAGTATGGTGCCGTATAAAACCTTACACTGACACATGTAAGGACACGAGGCTCATACTATAAATACATATACTGCTATCTATTTTAATGGGCACGTGTGGGCCTGTTTAGATGTCGTCTCTGATGATATTAACGTACACCACAATATAACTAATGCGCTATGTGTGTGGAGGCCTGTGCTGCTGGATATCTACCAAAGAAACTGGTAGTCTGGTGTTGTGCTCCCCTTGGTGCAGTGTACTAACACACATAGTGTGGCATATTCTCAGATGAAAGCATAGAGTGAGAGTGGGAGAAGAGCTGAGTGGCAGAGTGGAGGGGAGGCTCGGTGGGCTGAACGTTGTTTACCTGTCAGCTGGCATTGATTAATCTTGTGTTCGGTGAGATCGCTCAGCGACTCGAACACCTGCCGGCAGCTGTCGCAGCTGTGCAGCGCGGGCTCCTCGTCCTCCTCCTCTCCCTCTTCTCCTTCCTCTGGAGAGAGCAGCCTCTTCCTTAGATGCCCGGTCTCACCATCCTCCGCCGCCCTCTCGAGGGCGCACTCTGGATCTGCCGAGCCACAGGAAATGACAGCACCACATAGTCAGAGGGGTGACCCACACAGCGAGGTACTACGGCTTCCTCTGGGTGACAATAAAATGGATTTCTAGACTCTGGATTTAATAAAAACAATAATAAAAGCTGTAATAAAAATGCAGGTTCAATTTGGGCCTCTGTAACTCAACCACTCATGCCATAACAGAACTGTTGGGCAGGTGCGGGCGAGAGATATACAGGCGGAGAAGGCGGTACGACGCTCGCACACACAAATCTGACACACACATACAAACACACAAGCACGCACCCTCTGTTATTAGAAATGGTTTTACGTTGTGTTTGCCCTGCTTCACCCAAGCAAAACTTCAGTATATGAAACTAGACTGATGGGAATATGTGTAGTTAATAAATCCTGGATTGCAGTTTTGGCTGGACCAAAGAAATATGAAATTCTGCCAGCGAGTGCTGAATTGCATCAGTCAGCATCTATCAGAGGAGAAAGACCTTGCCATATTACTCAGACATTTAGACCAGAACTGTGGATGTATGTAGCATAGCGCAGGAAGACACACAAAAACTGAGATTGGTGTGTGTTGGGCTGTCGTCACGACACACTTCCCTAAATTATTCAGCTTTGCTCGCAGGCAGCTGCGGGTCGCGCACATCAATATTCTTCAATCCATCTGCAGTTTTGTCTCTCGTTGGCTTTGTGCTGCAGCAGTGCCAGGGGTGGGCAACTTACTACCCTGAATCAGGAGGAACCATCTTTCAAATTACCACTCTAATCTGAAGTTCTTCACGTGATACTAAAGTGTTCTGACAGCAAATCAAACCTCGCATCGCTCACTCGCAGCGTACCACGCATATCTTCATTCTGACACGTAGTTAAGCCAAAGCAGCTTGGAATAGTATCTTATTAATAGGCAGAATGGCCCGCAGCCCTGTCTCTCCTCACATTGCGACCTTTACACTTCACAATACGTCTAATTAAAACACCATACTTACAATCAAACAATCATGCCACCCTGGTTCGGCTTTTGCGGGGTGGAAGAAAAGCCTCTGCACTTCACTGGCAGCCATTTTAAGCCCCACTCCAATAAGTGTTCCTCGGCTTGTCTGGAAACTCCGGAGGGGAACGTTAGGAGTAAGCCTGTTTTTTTCACCCCGCACACAGTTAACAGAGCCTGAGGACAAGGAGTGTGTGGCACCAAAAGCGTGCAGGTGTGGCTGTACTGGCGCTGGGTGCGTGTGCACTGGGGCGGCCATTTTAGGTCCTCTTTCTGTTAGGGTGCTCTTAAACTGTGAAATTCCTTGAGGAAAGGCGGTCGAGAACTCATCAAGGCCACCCAGGGTTTTTTTCTTTCCCCCACTTGCGCCAAGTATTGATGTAACATCACACCCTCCATTGTCCTTCCCTCTTGGCGACTGAGGCTCTCGGAACATGCCCTCTAAAAATATCAGCACTGTGGTCCCCGGTGGGACCATGCAGAACAGAACAGAAGGTGTTTCAAGAAAATGAAAATCCCAACCCAATCCTCACAGATGCAGGCCTTTCTTGCTCTGGGGGGAAACACTTCTGACTGAGGCCAAAAGCCACACAATATAGAGTTATGATTCATCCGCACACAGAGGCACAGAATTCACAATATGCACAGAAATATGAACACTTCATGTGTGTGTGTTTTTTACAGGGTGCCTGTGGAGGAGGTTAAAACTTTCTTTTTTTCCCAAAGGCCTTCATGAATCATTAATTTCTCTAATATTACAGCATGGTCCTGTCAGGGAAAACAACTGATGGCTACATTTAAGCATTTTATGTCTAATCTGAAATAGAAATACATTCCTCTGAGCAGAGCGTGGATGAATTTCACTGGTATTCTCATATTATTTCATAGATCCACAATAACGACCAAATAAAATACATTTTTTTTATGATTACCGGGGAAAAGGATCAGCGTTATGCAGTTTGATTTGATCAAGTTTGATTTCCAATCCCTTGCTTTCTCTTGTTTTAGGTAACAACTTTCTGCTCCAACTTTCAGCGAATCCGAGCTGGGTCACTGCACTCAGCTGAGGTGAGCGACCTGAGCTGTAGCGATGCGGCACTGGAAGTGTAAACTGTTACATGTTTGGGGGAAGGGGATGGGGGCGGTGGTTTGGAAAGTCGCTCTGGGGGCGTGGGGGTTTAGACACGGCAAGGTCACGTCCAACCGTGGGATTAAAGAGCCACATCAATACTGAGGTTCCTGTGCCTCTGGGCCTCATACAGTAATCCATCAGATCAGGACATTCTCTTCTACCAGCCTCTACTGGCTGGACAGCAGATCGATACCAGTATGCTCGGGATGGCTGTGGAATATTGGGCGAAGATGTGTAAGATATTGAGAATTTTTCATCAGGCCCAACGCCCTTGTTAATTTAAAACAAAGGTTCGAATTAACACCCTTGTTAATTTCCGATGAGCATCTTAACAGCGTCGGCGTGGAAGGTAAGGACAAGAGAGAGGCTACACTGACCGCTGATCCATACTCTGATAAGGGCGGCTCAAAGGGAGATGATCATAGCTGCGACTGAGAAATTATTCATAGGGGGGATATAATGAAGATCTAACAAAATGATTTCTAAGGATAAATTTCAAACCTTTATTGTAGTAAAAGCACATTAATACTGTACTAATAAAATGTGGGGATCTGAATGGTGATTGACGTCTTTAGAGCCGTGTAATATCTGTCCGGGTCCAAATCCATCCATCACGCGCACACTTATGATCTCTTATGGTGCCTAGTGACATTTATCATGCCACAACTTTCATCTTGTGAGTTGAAGACTCTCCTGGACCCCCTACCCTTATATTATTGAATATTTTTTGCTTTTAAATATTTATAACCTTTTAATTGATATTCTCTTCGCTGCTCCATTAGCCCCACCAGGGACCCGTGGTCCCTAGCAAGGAAGCGTAGCCTCATCCCCCACTGTCTGGCCCACACACTGTGACAGGTGCAGACACTGACCACAGGGAGAGAGGGAGGCATGAGCACAGAGGGATAGAAGAAAATATAATAATAAAAAACAATAATAATATAAAGTGAACTGTCTGGCCAAGCCTGTTAATAGAATTTTAATCTAAAAAGTTTAAGTCTCTGCGTGAACCTTAACACTGGAGATTTAATATCTAACCCTAAGCTAGAAAAATTCATAAAAACTTGGGCCTACAATAAAGAGAAGACAAAAAAGTAGTTGTGGATGCTAGGCACAAAATTTAACGGATGTCAGGGTTTTAATCTGAATTTGACTCAAATGCATCTGAGACATACTGAGCACAGAAAAGTGTGAAACCACTGAGGGCCATGTTCTTACTTGCCTGTAGATACAGGCTCCATCAGGGTTTAGCCTGACGGAGCCTCCTTTGTGCAGCGTAAGAACTTGGGTGTCAAAAACATCATTACCAGTGCACCCATCTCCTCATTTCCCCATGATGTTACAAAGATCCTGATCTTACGATGCCCGCACTCCACCACCCCACGCCCCTCCCCTCTCTCCATGGCACCCCGTCCTACAACAACCCACCCCCAAGTTCGAATTAAGAATTTATTCCAACCAGCAAGCAGCTTCTCTCGACACGTGTCGGCAGGCCTGATCAAAGGTGGGCACGCTTCTTTATCAGAGTGAGGGAGGCTGTCAGAAATAGGAGGACATTAAGATTGAATAACCTTCACACGCTTGCCGGCACCTCATTATTTAAAAATCTGAAACTTTTCTTTTTTTTTTTTTTTTTTGCCGAGAACCTACCATATATAGGTCACACTACATTCTAATGCCACATGTGCCTCCAAGTATATCCTCCTCTGTGAGGATGGGACTCGGGGCTCTCCGCTTAAACCGTCACATCCACTGATTCGCCATCATTAAAGAATATGATGCGGCGACAGGGCTGTGAGCTTGACACTTGCCAGATTGTTAATAATTGTCAAGAATTTACATGTGTGTGTGTCTAAGTCTAATTATTAATTATTAAGTCTAATTATTAGTCAGTCATTTGATCCATTTTAAATTTGAACACCGATTAGCAGAGGTTTTTGTCAAAAGCCATTTCTCTTAGAGCGCTAAAGACGAGCTTAAAGTGGTGCACTGGCAGAAAGTGTTTGGCACCTTGTTATAAATTACAAATAAACACGTAGTATTTTTATGAAAATTTTATGATGCACGCTGAGATGAAGATAAGAGTAGCAAAGGAAGGGAGAAAAGGTGTCAAACAATTACAGGAGAGGCAAGAACAAACAACGGAGACAACAGAGAGCAGCTCATGAAGCAAGCAGCACATATAATCACAGGTATACAGATGGCATCATCCGCCATTAAAATCTCTGCACCAAAAAAAGATATGAGCACACAAAGAAGAATGGAAATCAAAGAAGCTGAATGAGAAACAACATTTGAACACACCAAATGCTCTTTCTCTTGTTCAGCCGTCTCACTCGCGCTCTCACAGGCAGTGATAATATTGCACGGAGCGCCTTGCTATGCCATTAGTGCAGTAAAACATCAAAGGAAATGAATAATAGAGAATATGATTTTCTGAAGTGGTGTAGTGAAAGAGCCTTTTCCTCTTCCTGCTGTTGCGAGCCCTGCAGTACATTGATCTGTGGGCAGCCTCAACCTCAGCCAGAGCCAGAGTCTCAGACACCGCACCAACACGCAACACTACTCCACACTAGAGCACCTAGCCACCCAGACACCCCTTCAGATCTCTGAAACTCTTCTATTTGCCTCACTCCACTCCACTTTGACAGAGCTGACACAGTCTTCTAAAAAAAAAAAGAAACAAAGAAAGAAAAAAGCCTCAATCTGTAATAGCCAAGAGCAAAAAAAAAAAGAAAGAAAGAAAAAAGAAAGGGATGTATATATAAAAGAGAAGAAAAAGCACTGAGCATGTGGTTATAATTACACACAGGCAGCGCAGTGGTAAAGCCAAGCTGCAGATCTTAAGCCTGCTCCAGACTCTCTGGGTAAAAAAGCACACTGCCTCATTAAATCTCAGATATCACACTGTTCCTGCCCCTCTATACTATGCATAATACTGTCTATCTTTTAGAGGGCCTCTTTTGTTAGCATTTCTCCTTTGCCTTTGCTACATATCAAACATGAATAAGAAACAGGATGCAGGGTCTGCAGAATGCTTGCAGAGTCACAGAAGAGCGCAACTGGGGGTCTACTTATGAGGCAGATCCTGACACCATGTCTGGTGAAGCCCTTAGCTTGTCAGAAGTCTAATGGCTATTGTGGCCCTGTCCGTCAAAGCAGCAAACGCATGACAATCAGGTAAGCTCTTTCTGCTGCTTTTCAGTTTGATTTTATGAGGACTTGTTGGGGCATTATGTAGAATTACTGCATTTTAAAACTCAGACAGGTGACAGATAGGCAAAGCGAAAGCTCGCTGTATCTTAAAAGTTCATCGCTGCAAACAACTATTTCCTCATTGACCATTCGTCAAGCTGCATCCTGAGAGGAGGTTAAAAAATAAATCAGTCAAACGAAGTCAAATGAGGAAAGTGAGAAATTAATTTGTGCGCCCTCCTGATTTCTCCACAGGCAGACATCGATCATGTGGCGGCTGTCTCCCCTCGCTCTGGAGATAGAGGCGGTGCAGAGACGGGGAGAGGGGAGATTCGTGTGTCTGAGGGGGTCGTTGTAATCAGGCACACTCATTAGCTCTGCTTTGGCTCTGGATGACAGGAGGTCTCCGAGGCAAGTCTGCCTCTTATGCCCAGTCCTTCATCCCTTGAGCCGGGGTTAGATGGGCAAAGGAGGCAGATTCTTTTCAAAGAACCACCCACCAATAGCCATCAATACAAATTAACACAGCAGAAGATGTATTGGCCCGGCTATTTAGTTTAGCCATACACAAATATGTGGCAAAAGGGTCTAATAGTAAGTCTGATGAAGAGGAAAAGCTCAGTCGGAAACAGATAGCAGAAAAGTGTATGTGCAAAAACTGCTTCTTTCTAAATCAGTGCAGGAACCTCACATCTACCTTAAGATACCAGCTAACAAACAAGACATCAGACAAAAACAGTTACTGAGTACTAGTGAGCAAGTGAGTTAAGCCAGGATTTACTGCAGTAATGCATACAGCTCCTGTATTTTACACAGAGGCACTCAGAAAGCTATGGGTAAATGCTGGACTAATGTGGCAGCCTAGGAGTACCCAGGGTCCCCAGCCTGCTGGGCAAAACCATCCATATCGGGTTTAAAATAACCACGCCTGAGACTTAACCTTTACCAGAGACAAATGAAATGAAAATATACAGTGTGGTGCATCAGGAGCAGGCTTCATTCATAGGGGGCTTTCTGCTAGCCTGACCTGAATTACCGCTCTGTTCCTGGAGGGCCACTGTGAATGGCACGCGTGGAGACAGGACACATTCATCTGCGTAGCTCTATTCTACATCATACAGAGGGTTTGGAAACAAAGAGCGTAAAAAAAAAAAAGCCTCAAGAACACACAGAAACACAAGGACAGCTATAGGCACACCTGCATGCGTGCACACAAAATGCACTAAAGCGCTTGAGTTATAAAAAACACATGCAACCATTCGGTTTACAGCAAGAAAACCTCAGAAACAGGAAGCACATACTTTATTTCATTCTGATCCCAACAAAAAATTTTACAGACAGACGCACACACATAGGCGCACACACACAAACGCACACAGAGACACATGATCCACTTTCCAGCCGAAAATGATGAAATATGAAATGGAGCATTACCGCTTGGAATGGCAGTCTGCCCAGGACTGTGCTGGTCCTCTGTCACATTGTCTTCTACTGCCAGAAAAAGAGAAGGGGGAGAAACAGAGGGAAAGAAACAGTTAACAGCGAAAAACAAGTTAGACACATTGAGATTTCCTTCTTTTCTATTATTTACTATTGAGATTTTCTATATGGAAACTCCAGGAGATTTCAGCAGCTTTCCAAAGCTCAACCTGTGGTTTGGCAATCCGCACAAGCCTTTCATATGTATGAGGTTTGGCAACGAGGCAAACAGCCACCCACGTAAATAACATATTGGACTGAGTAATGACGTGATGAATTATGAACGTCTCCCATGAAACACACTCCCAACATCAACAGTGACCAAGTGAAAAATACCTTGATGACTATATTAGTAAGAAGGTTGCACGGTGCACTGGTTAGCTACGTTAGACTGGCATCATGAAAAGAGCACTGCAGCATAAATATGGATCTTCCTAAAGCTGTGATCCTGTGATCCAAAATGAAACCTACAGTAAAGTATACAAATGTAATAAGACGCCAACAGACACATAGAAAATGGATGCAGCCAAAGTGGCTGCAAAGTGTTTTTGCTCTTTAACAGGGTGGGTGACAAAATAGTGACGGCTTGATCGGCACTCGCATCTGCTCATTAGGTGCATGGCAGCTAAACCACTTTTGACTTTCTGACAACAGCACCGGCCTTGAAAAACACGACTTATGTTTAGTAAAAAGTAGGAACCTTTTACATTGGAGCCTTTTTGGAACCGGTGAGAGTTCCTCGTGGCATGTCAAGTACAAGAAATGAAATGGATTTTAACAGCGGGAAGAGAACAAAAGAGTCTCCCACCTGTTCCATGTAAAATGAGGGTCTCACTGAGGACTTCTTACGCCTCTGCGTTCCACCCCTGCAGTTGAAATGCATTCTCCATTATGTCTTTTCTTTCTAGCCTTTCATTTTCCTGGGCAAAGAGGAAGGGGGAGTCTGACAGGACCTCCCAGTAGGGGAGTGTGGCAGTGACTGCCAAAGCAGAAACTGGCGCACTTTTAAAATCGCACAAAATATCCTGTACTTTGCATAATTAAGCCAGGATCCTATGGTGGCAGAAGCCTTTTCCACAGGGGAGCACAAGTTAGTGTCAAGTGGGGTGTCAAACTTCAGTGAAAAATGAAGAGGAAAGTGTCGAGCTGTTTCTTATGAAGACGGCAAACGATGGAGCGACTATGGTTCGCTGTCATCCGGTGTCCAGCCAAAAGTGAATTTTCAAGGAACTCCAATATAGAAAAAAAGAATCTTTTATTCAAAATAAACTTGTAAAGAAACGACAATGTAAATTCAGTTACATATAGGGATGTTTTCCGAATATCTTGAATATTTCCCCGAGCAACAATTAGAATTGATGTAGGAAGAAAATATGCAAAACAAATGGTCATGGGTCTAGCAATTAATTAGCTAAATCAATTAAAAGTGATGGAGCAGACATAGTTGGACACCGTGGAGGTATATATCCCTCAGAGCCTCCAAAGAGGACTGTTTCAGCCAACAGAGAAACCTTGTCCTCTTAAAGGAGGCCTTAGTGGCTGGCGCCCTGAGAGTTTAATGAGTTTCTCTAACACCGTTGAGCGCCTTGCATCTAGAATCATTTAAATGGGCTAGAGATAGGGGGTCCTAATAAATCCCCCATGGTTCTATCAGAGATTGGTGGTGGGAGCTGGAGTTTTTGTTTTGATTACCGTCCCTGTTGGTGAGATGAGGGAGTTCAGGCAGAAAATTCTATTTTACATTGCCATAAGAACTTAAACATTACAGCGGTTTGCGATGATTTGTCACCACGGTGAACTTATTAAAAGTTTTGCCATTTAAAGTAAACAACTTCCATCACCGTGCAAATTCTTTTCTCATTTGCACCTGTCTGCTAGATAATTAATAGCTAGCTAGGAGCAATCATAGAGGGTAAGCTGTCAAGTCAGGCCAAATTCCTGTGACGTTTCCTTCTAGCTGGACATTTGATGAACAGTCATAACAGTACATATATAAATAGGGTGGGCACTTTTAATTAATATACTCTGAAGCTCATGATTACCTCATAATGACTTCAGCTGACTGCAACTCAGTCCACACTGCTGTAACTGCATCACTGCTATCAGTTAATTAATGTTTGACAAGGTACAGTGTATCACTCAGTCAGTGACAAACTGTAATCATGCCGCAAGGTTTTGTTGATACAATACCAAACACACATGGGACCATTTCAGCACAGCTCCTTTGATTTTCAAAATGCAGAGCAGGAAAAACATAATCCCACAACAAGTGGCACAGCATTAAAGGCCGCTAATTAACACAATGGCCAAACACACACACAAAAAAAATGAATGTGGAGTAACTGTCATTATATCGTGAGTGACAATTCCCAAGACGGGACGCTTACTTTTTAGGAAATGAATTAATTTTCTATCGGAACAAAACGAGGAGCAAAAAATAAAAAAATAACACAAAACGAAACAAAAAAACCCCAAAACCCTCACAACTGAACAACTGAAAAAATACCCCACGCTAATTTACATGCGCACAAACCATGACACGCCATAACAGCAACAACTAATGGCTTAACAGAGATGAATAAGGCAGAGTCGCAGAAGCTTGGACTTTTTCAAATCCATCAAATGAATTCCTGCTGCTTTGGGAAGTGTGTATGTGCACAGATACATGTATTTAATGCCGTACATGTCTTGCGCTTTTATGCGAGCATTGCCACAAATTTGGTGTGTCTCTGTTTGTGTGTGAGGGTATCTCGCAGCACTTCTCAGACATTTAAAAAAAAAAGCCCTGAGTGTGTTCCTGGATATGCGTGACTCATCTGCTTGGTTACAGCCAGCTTGGACGATAAAGTGCCGAACACAATGGCTGTGTAATCCGCCCTGACTGACCGGGAAGGAGACGCTCGCCACAGGGACTACAACTCAATTTAGCTCGGGTCACGAGGTCAACGCTCCTCAATTAGGGTTGGGGAGGGAGGGAGGAGAACACACACTGCACATGAATAACTTTCTTAATGAGCATTATTTGAACTGGTGATTGGTGTCATAAATAATTTGCAATAGAGGAGCATGTTAATCATGTTGCATAATATTTATATTCTATATTTTGCCTTGCATTGTAAGCAAAAGAAAAAAGAAAAAGAAAAGAAAGAGAGCGCGAGAGAACTCCACTAGCAGCACTATAAAAACGTCACAAATCAATAATCTCATTATGCAATTATTGCAACTTCAGCTTCCAAAAATATTAATGCTATTCATAAATGCAAACGAGACAAGAGGAGAGGGGGAAAAAAGACAAGAAAAAGAAAGAAAGAAACCCCAGAAATGTAGCATTTCATTTGCGGCAGTGGAGGAAATCCGTCATTGTCTCTGAATCAGAACTCTTTCTCCATGTGGCAGACAATCCATGACAACAAGAGAGACACATGCCATGGAATAAGAAGACATATCGGCCAGCTCCCGCGACGCCCAGTCCGACACACTGAGCCGCATGTCAAGAGCACTGACAGCCGTGCTAATGGGATTTTTCCATGCCTCCATCATAATTTCCTTAATGATAATACTATCCATATTTTTGTGTCACATTAGAAAAGTGTTAATGGGTGTTATGCCACAGATCATTAATTGTGAACAGACCGGAATACTGCAGCTTGCTGTAAACTAAGAATAACGCACCTTTTAGACATGAAAAGAGAAAAAAAGAGTGGACTGTAGCATGCGTCTGCGTTCCAGCTGATAAAATTAAGATTAGACATTCAGACCATTTAACGGTGAACACACTGCAAACAGGCTGCCTTAAAAAAAAAACCCAAAAAAACAGGTAAGTTAGTTTTTGACTTGTTTCCGACTAAACTACAGAAGCTTTAACCACCCCTTCACACTTTTATTTATTTATTTTTTGTACATACACAGACCTATGCTTCAAAGTACTGAAGAGAATAGGAGTGGGAGTGGTTATGCGTGTCAAATGTTCAATTTTGTTTTCACTAAAAGGAAAAGCTTCAAATTTTATGGCCAATTTTTTTGATTAAGCAAGTAAATATTTGTTTCACTTTTTCTCGAAAGGTCTGGTTTCAATACCAGAAAAACGTCAATAAAAACTTTAAATCGAATTATTATGCACAAGCTTAGGAATTCAACCCCTCCCCCAAAACAGACAATTTAATCATTAATTTTATTTTTACAGGCCTATTACAGATTTTACAAATCCACCCAGTGCATGAGGGGTATATTTAAAGTGTAAAGTGATATTTCCTGTCAAGTATATTTAAAGCACGATAACCTCCTGGGATCACTTGTCTGGTGATGAATTTGAGTTTCTTAAAATCATCAAATATTTACGGTGTACATGGCACAGCCCTGATTTCATGGCGATCACCATACCTAATGGAAATGGTGCAGAAAATATATTTATATATGCAATTGACAGACCTTCCTCCTCGGCCAATGAACACATCAGTGCCAAGACCTGAGAGTGTAATTTGCGCTCCAAATGAAAATATCAACCGCGTCTCATGTTATTCAGGAAGTAGTGGAGGACAGGCAACGTGGCAGTCATCATGCAGGATTTGGAGTGAGATCCTCCTTCCTCGCTGCTCACCACTGACTGAGGCAATGTGCTGACCCAAAGCCTCTGCACATCAAAACAAAATTACAATGTGCCTACAGTTGAGAAATATAGAAGGCTCAGGATTGAGTAAATGTCAGTGGCTGGGGTGAAGTGTTTGCATATAAGCGAATGATGTATGGTCTCGTCCTGTGCCATTTATTCCCCCAAGCAATAACGTAGCCGGATCTGTCTCTCAGACTTAATTGAAACGGGACTTGTAATGTTGCCCTTTTCCTCCATGGGACCAAAAACATAACCTCTGACTCCCACAAGCAGCCAATACTGAGCAAGTGGGTGTGTGTTGGAGGTACACAAGGGAAAAAGGAGTGCCAACTGTCACAGCATTATTTTCTCATCTTCTCTGCATGCACCCCACGTCCATACTATCCATACCAGTCCCTCAAAACGCTGCACATGATGCTCGTTCTACCTTCCCACCACGTTCCATCGGCATCTCTGTTCATTCTCCCCTCTGCAGAACAATGCGTTCTTTCTGAGCAAAAGGGAAAAAATTGGAGCGTTCACATTGACCACTGCCTCAAGACAACCTATAAAAGTGAAATCTGAACTCGGAGATCCCGGTCTGCTCGCGAAAAGACACAGGAATAGGAGACACGGGCTCACACATGTATGAATGTGAGCGACACAAATTAGGAGATGCCACAAAACAAGAAACTACAAATAAAATGACCAATCATGTCTTCCTTGAACAATAGAGAAGAATAAAGTGTCAAATGTCAATTTAAAAAAAAAAGACAAACAAAGTTATTGTGGACATCTGTATAAGTTTATCTCTGTCCCTGAGGAAATAGATGGACAAAGAACAATAAATAACATCTGCCTGGCCTTCTTTGGGTCCGATCCAAAACAAGGGAATATCTATGACGTATCTGCATTTCTGCTCCGGTTGAGCAGCCGGAATGAAGACATAAAAGTCACGATGTTCCGTGCTCCACATTTTCCCAATTTAAATTTTAGTGACAATAACAAAACAAACAATGTCATCACTCTGACTTCATTTGCATACTGATTTGCTCACTCTGCATCCCTCTCTGCCGCACACTTAGATGTACACAAATCTTAACAGATGTTCTTCTGAATGCACACACACAGTCTCTCTCTCTCTCTCTCTCACACACACACACACACACACACACACACACACACACACACACACACACACA
>NW_005187405.1:6545353-6629290 GCF_000239375.1 Pundamilia nyererei
CACACACACACACACACACACACACACACACACACACACACACACACACTTGTAGCATGTAGGCATGCTGGCAGGAGACGATTATATGTGATATGTCTTTTGAGAATAGCAAATGTCACACCAACTAAACAAGAAAAAAAATAATGCCAATGCCAATCTGCTCTGAGAAAATATGAAATCTATGTATGGAGCTGTTTACCGCGAATAGAGCAGTGCAGGTCTGGAAACAGAATGTGACAATTTTAAGATGTGCATGCACTCACATTTCCACTCTCTCCTGGGTATTGATTTAAAATGGTGGCTGCATGAATGTACCACAGACCATGTAATCTTCCTTTGAGATGAAGACTTCCGAGAACGAAAAGGGGGGGAGAGAGAAAGGGGTCCACAGACCACAAGCTGGGAATGTGAAATTGTGGACAATTATTTGCTGAGCAAAATACAATGCCTGCCAGATGAACTGGAGCTCAACCTCCAAAAACCTACAGCTCCCCCCACTAAAATGCTACAGAGAAAAGTAATGTGTGAATATGTGTGTATGTGTGTGTGTATGTTGCTCTCCCTTTCTGTCTCTATTTCCCTCTCCCTCCCCCTTTCTGAAACTCTCACAGACATGTACACTCTGTGGCAAATGGTAGATCAGATTACCACCAAACCAACTGTTTAAAGAAGAAAAAGGGAAAAAGTGACCAAAAAGGGGAGTAAGAAAAAAACAACCCAAATAACATCATAGACGTTACCGATGAAATTCAGCTGTTTTCAAGCTTTAAGCAACCTGACTGATAAATCCAGAACTTTTTCTTTTTCTTAATTAAATGTCTCATTAGTATTAAACGTTGGGTAGTATTTGCACCTCACCACACACTTGCGAGCACGCACATCACAGCCCCCCCTCCCCAACGTATAAAATGTTTCCTCTTTGAGTTTTCAGACGGGGTGAGTCACGTGACTGTGCACCCCATTCCATCAGACGGCTCAAGTTCCGACCAGGAGCGTCTTTAACGCATCCAGATGTTCGCCAGCGTCGCGCTGCACTGTTGCTCTTTAAACGTATCCCTGCCCCTTCTTTAACTCTCATCAGTATACAGTGAGAACCGAAAGCCGAGCATGTTTTTAATTTTTTATTATTATTAGTATTATTAGTATTATTATTTATCCCCCTCCGATGCCAAGTACGTAAACAGTCGATTTCATGCGCAACACAAATAGGAAGGAACACTTCGAAATGCGTAAAAAAGAAAGGAAGAAAGAAAGAAAGGGGTGGGGGGAGAGACAGTTACATTTCACGAGCATTCAGTTCATGCTCGTCCACATTTTGTGTCATGTCCTTAAAAAGCAAAATGTTTTGAGAGCCACCAAACAGGCTTATCACTTACCTTTCAGTGATCTTGGTTTAGCTTGCTTGCGGCGCGACATCCTATAGAAAACGCTGAAGTTGCTCAGTTTCTGCCTGACAATTTGTGTAGGACGGGATAGTCTAAAGGTATAGTCTCTCTAAAATTGACTGACCAAAACCGCGGCTGCCTTTTTACCATTACATAAAGATGCAACTTAGCCCCGGCCGCGCCGTCTGTACACGAGTTTGCTGTTATTTTGTGATGAGTAGGTGGATGTTATAAAATCCAATTAGCCCGATCGCTATAGGCGACTTTATTTAGTTGAGCTAGGTATCGGGAAAAGTGTGAGAATATAGTAATCCCGTCATGCGCGTCCATTCTCCGGGAAAACACACACGCGTGTAGGCATGATGTTCGTTTAGAAACAAAAGCGCAATATTTGCTTTTCGCTTCTCATCTCAAATGCATCCGCGTGAGAAAGACATCAGCAAAACGCCTCCCGTGAGTGTGCAAAAATGCAACAAAACCCAAAAAAAAAGAGGAGAAAAAAATGACAATAACACTTTTCACTTCATATCCACCTAACAGCATCAAAACTATTGCAGACTCTTCCTTTTCTCACTCCAGTCAGCTAATCATGAATTAGGTTCGGAATCTGATCTAAGTCTACGTCTAAATTGCTCTTAAAAAGAGGATGAAGAAGCAGAGAGAAGATGGAAGCTCCCTCCTCATCACAAACCTGCAAGGTCTTGGACTGCGCTGTCGCTCCGGTAGTCCACATAATAATGGAAAATGGAAGCAAGGCCCCCAAAGCCATCAGGATGGCTCCAGAGGGGGCCCCTACCCCGCAGGGACTCGCTCTGTACGTAATCACTGAGGAAATCATTGTCAGCCTGCCTGCACTCACACACAGACAGAGAGGCATGATTAAAATCCTAGGGATCATGGCAAGATGCGGATTGCTGGATCTGCTTGTCCCCGGATCCGGAGTCGAACTCTAAACCCAAAGTCGGCTTGCTCACCCTGGCGTCTCCTCTGCCTCAGCTCGCCGTCGGCCACTCTCCGTCTACGGCAGACGGACTGGTCCCCCTTCTGGTAGAAATGGTTAAGCAGAAAGACATTTTCTCTTTTGCTGTTGACATATATGACATGTAACGGCACGCGTGGAATTGGGATATCGAGTGTACTTTAAGATTGAGGGATTTTTAACGTACTACGGACTAGAACTATTGCAGCCTATCCCCTAATCATTTCAGTGTTATTCATGAGAAATACATTGTTTTCTTCCATTTCAAATAAGAGGCTACATAGAATGAAAACAACCCACTATAATATTAATATTCCGTGATTTCTCTTGTTTTATCATTTCTTTAATCATCACTTTAGTGTGTCTTAATTTAATGATGTTTGAAATGGCTTTTTTCCTTTCTTTCTTTCTTTCTTTTTTCCTTTCCCTTCTTATCAAGATGTTCACAGCGGTGCACTGGAATACACCCTCACCTGCATGTGGAGGTCCATGCCCCAAACCTACCCCTGCTACGTGAAAATGAGATCCAGAGAGGAGCCCTGCAGTGGGCTTCTCACTCTGCACTCTTCCCCTCTGCAGGCTGGAGGCTGCCTCTGCCAGGGGCCCCATCTAAAAATCACAGTCACGCAACTGCTTTCCACCACTTTCAGTGCATTCTTATTTGGACTGATCCACAGAGCCAAATATAAGAGGAAACCAAAGGTTTGTTTTTTTTTTTCAACTGCAATCCTAAAGGGAATGAGAGAAACAGTCAGTCTGGATATACTCCTGAATACGGGCTGGTGTAGAAGAAGAAAATTAACAGCAACCTTTGATAGCCTTTAGTGTGGCCAAATGTAATGTTGTTAAAGAAAATTCACTATAAAGTCAGCTATAACTATAAAAGTTAATGATGTGGTTGTATAATAATGCTGCTCTTATTCTATAGGGCATACCCAGTTTCTCGTTGGAGTTCATAATGAGGCAATACTGTTACAGGCATTTAAGGTAATCATCTAGTGAGAAGTAATGCACAAGTAATAGAAAATTTAGACCTATAAGGGAGAAGACGTAGCTATTAACTGACAGCCATTATTATGCTCGTGTTTTAAAGAGGCCTTGTTGTTTTCCTTCGTTTCTCCTCAATCAGTAGTAAATGCAAGGCTAAAATATTCTAAGATATGGCTTTCGATGTATATGTGATGTCAAAGCTTTCCCCGGTTTGTAATCGCAGTCCACACCTTTTGCTTTTGGAATAATCTCCCCACCCACATGGTGCCATAAAATGCTCGAAGAAGATCAATAAAAGGTAGTATGACACAGATTGACACGAGGTGCTTTGGTAAATTCAAAGCCCTCACAAACTACAGTAAAGTTGGTAAACACACTCATATAAAACATCTATTTGTAGGTGCTTGGAATCTGTCAGGAGGTCTCAGCTGCCTTAAAACTTCAATCTTAACAATGCTCCAAAGTCCCCCCCCCCCCGGTGTCTCAGCGCTCTGTCAGGCGGCTCTCCCAAAGTTTTACCACCTTGCCTCCTCCCCCCCACATACACACCTCCTCTCACAAACACAAACAAACAGTGCTCTTCAGTCCTCGAGGGCTCTTTGCTACTTTCATTAGTGACAAAGCAAGGCTTGACTCAGAGCTTGCACTGTTAAGTCTCTAAGTTACAGTACACTTTTCCTCAGAAGTTGTTTTTTTTCTTCAAGTAGAAGAAACCTCATGTGAGGAATGTTGCTCAAGAAGCTCCAAAAAAAAACAAAAAACGTGTCTGACATGGCTTCCCTCTTAGGGATACCCTTATAAATAAGGAAAGGAGAACCATGTGGAAATTTTGGGAGCAAATAGGCACAATGAAGATCATCACAAATGGTTTTTTTGTTTTTGTTTTTTGTTTCAAGTCTCATCTCTGAGGAGAATGGAAAGGGGAATCAAACAAAGTTATACAGAAAAGATGACATGTTTGCAATGAAAACAACGCAAGCCAGGAAATTTCTATTCAGCGCATAAGGTCATGCATGTACCTGCACGTGCCTTCAATATTCAACTATTTTCTTTTGTTTTATAGGCCTGCATTGTAGCTTCACATGAAGCCATTTGCATAAACATCAATCCCCAATATTGTGTTGTGCTTCCAAAAGTCATTATGTGGACTAGAAGTCTTTGAAATGCTATCAAATGCACAAAAGCACAGTCTTTTTTTCCATTTTTATTTTTTTTTGCCACGGTATTTGTAGTAAAACTGAGCAGTTGTGCAGAGATTTTTTCCCCCCCCATCTCCCGTAGATTTTAGCTAGACATCGAGGCACCACAGCGAGCGAGCGTGTGCTGCTGCATCACAGATTTCACTCTGCCTCTCAGCAGGGTGAAATGTTCCCCAGTGGAATTCATGGTCCTCGGGTGGTGGGATTCTTCAGCAGTTCCTTTTGACCTGTGGCCTCTTCAACCTCTGTCCATTTGGCTCTAACAGTACACTGTCAAAAAAGGGAGGAAAAAAAAGTAGTAACTGAAGTTTAAAACTCAGAGAAAGTTTTAATCCCAATGAAGTGTCTCCCGTAGAAGTAATAATCACTGAAGGCTATTTAGTAGAATATTCTCACAAATGGTGAAAAACGGCGGCTTAAAAGCATAGTCGGTCAATTACGCTCGTTAGAAGAGGGCAGATACACAGACGTACATGTACACCAACCACGCACAATCACACACTCACACACTCACACACACACACTTGACTTGCCTCATTAAAACCCGTCCAGCTACTAGAACTCAGAGATGTGAATGTTTCCCTTGAGGAGTGGGGCACGTTCATTTTGAGAAAGGCAGAAGACTCGACTTTTTTCTCACTTGCTTATAATTACAGAGATTGCTGGAATGCATGACCCTGAGAATAAGGCTGAGTCCTGAGAGAGCCCACCAGAAGCATCACCATCTTCAAGTCATGCTCTCCATTGTGTGTCTCCCTTGTTGGATGCCACCCACACCAGGCATGAGTGAGGTCGAGGCAGTGCCCCCAACACCAGAGGAGCTCCTCCCCAGGGACTTTACACTCTGCTCCAACAAGCCAAACTCCTGAGGCTGAAAAAAAAGTGAAGATAGCGAGTGACTGAAAACATTGCCCTCTCCAAGCAATGAGGCATTTTTTTTCTCACAGTAAACTGATTAAAAAAAAGAACAAAAACTACATGGAGAGCTAACAATCACAAGGCTTCAGAGTTGGCAAGCAAGGCGTGAGTGCTGCTTTCCAACTTTACTGTTATCCAAATTGTCAAGCAATTAAACTCTGGAGCAAAAAAAACAACCAAAAACATCATATGCATGCAGTTCACATAAACATTGTGTCCCCCACTACCAAAATAAATAAATAAATAAATAGTGCATTTCAATAACTCTGTGGAAACGACATTATTGTTTCATAATTTGAGAAACTGTGTATTATATTGAAAAAAATATATACAAAGAAACGGTGACAGCCGCACTGTGTCAACCTCCTTGAAAACTGAAGGATGTCAACGGAATAGAGGAAATGTGGAGTGAGTGGACGTCGTCAACGGTGACCTTCCAGCTGGATATCCACAACTTCCATCTTCGTAAGCCAAGGAGCCCCATGGTGCAAATCCCAAACCAGGTCATTAGCACAGTGGTGTCACCAGACAGCAGATCATGGGCCAGAGAGGGAGTGAGAGAGGGACTCCTGGCACTGTAGTGGCTGCTGTGCAGTTTGACATTCAGGGCTGGCTGATCTATGGGGCTGGGGAGACAGTGCCCTTGCTCTGGGTCTTCATGAGGAGAAGGTCCTGGCAGTTTCCCCCCTTACTTACTCCATCATAAAACCGAGGGTCACGAGATGTTAGATTCGCATATATCTCTCACTTGGAACGCTGCGACCTGAATTGTAGGGTCTTAGCATGGTTTGATAACTAAATTATCACCCGTGGCGCTGGATCAGGCAATGAAAGGTGGTTAATACCATCAGCTAGCTAATTGCTAGCATGAAAAATTAGCAGACAAACTAAAGCTCTAGCATTCACCAGCTGGCTGCATTGATGTCCAGAATATACACCGGCTAAAATTACTTTTCTAACAATAACCTCCACAGTGATGCGTTACTGGCCTAAAGAATATTATTTGACCACAATGGGATGGTTTCATAGTGTGATCAAAAATTATTTTAGAGGTTTTATGTCCTTCTCAAATGGTTTTGACCTCAGCAGCCCATCTCTCGCAAATGGTGACCACTGTGACCATGCCAAGAAAGAGGATCCCCAGGGACGTTACCATGAGCCAAGGTGAACATAAAAATCTCCCGGTGAAAGATGGACACTTTCCACTTGGCACCACCACATGAGACGGAAGGAAAAGACAGCATACTTTCATGCTTTCAACACTTTTTTTTAAAGAGAAATGAGAGTAATTCTTTTTCTAGCTCATTACCACTCTCTCATTAGGAGATCTTCACTTTAAGGTGAGATCAAGCATGCTCACCTCTCTATATGGTGCTAGTTAACTAGGCTGCCACACATAGCTGTGCTAGCCCCTTCTCATACAGAACATTTTACACAGTCAGACAGACACCTGGAGGGGTACCGGTGTCTGGTTATTTGGTTCACTGGGTTTCACACTGAATTAACAAGTTAATGAAGCATATAAAATTAGAAATAAATGTATATCATGTATTACTCAGTGTGTCCGCTGCCTCTATACTGCTTATAGTTTTTATAACCTGGTGAAGAAACACAAACATGCACAGTTCGAAAGTTGTTGTTTTTTTGTTTTCCTGAAATGTCACACACTTGCAAATTGAGTGACTAAACAACGAATTAAAGGTTTTTTGATTATCCTGCAGCCTTATGAGTTATAGTGTAAATTAGAAGTAGTGATCTTCTCATCAGAATGTCCCATTTACTTCAGGATTTTCCCTGGAAAATAGGCAGTTGTTGTGTAGAGTGACTGGTGTGTTGGAGTTTTGTGAAGGCATGCAGATAAAGAAGGCTCTGAAGGATTAGAAGAAGCCTCACTTCCAGGCCATGAACGCATTATTCATCCCACCTCCTCCTCCTCTTCCTCCTCACCCTTCTCACCTTCACCACTCCCACCCACCCACCACCTTTTCATGTCCCCTGATGATTCCTTGGCTTCTCTGACAGTTGCAGCCACCTCTCTCTGGACTATGGTTGCAGGAGCTGGGAGTTGGTACAGTGTTAATTAAAAGAAAAGGTTAACACACTTGGGGTTAGCAGAAGGTGCATTCAGCAGGAGGCTCCCTTGGTAGAGCAGCTGCTCGCTGTTTCCTCCCACAGAGACCCCAAGGAAGGGAGTTGGCAACCTGGGACAGAGGCCAGGTGAGTGGGGGACACCAGAATGAAGAAGTGACTGTGGCATAAAGGATGGATTTGACCCTCAAACTAAAGATCAGCCAGTAGGTGTACTGAGTGGTTCCGCTCACCTGTCCAGCGCCTCCCTGCCTGGGCTTTGGCTTTGAGCTGATTAGTGTGTCCCAGAGAAGGTCTCACCTCCCTAAACACCTCCCACACACACACACACACACACACACAAAAACCTTCGTTAGACAGTGGGATGTGTGCCAGGCCCATTTAGAGGAGAATGTCAGAGAGGTAAGGAGAAACAGATAAAAAAAAAAGGCAAAATGAAGGGAGACAGAGAGGAACAGAAATGGCCTTTGGTGGACACCAAAGCGTGGGTCAGAGTTTTCTGTGAACCTGAACGTGCAGAAACGTTGAATCGCTGAGATTAGAACGTTGCCATCCCGTACAGCTGTTGTCACTGACTGCACAATATGTGATGTACTGTCTGTGGGAGATCATTAAATAATGATAAATTATCACTTGATATCGCTCAACTTTGCCGCGTTATTTTCCAAAAACTCCAACGTTCACAGGGGAAAACTGTTGACCTAATTTAGAAGAGTTAGGTGTTTTGCATCAACTGGGAATAAATGATAAATGGATTCCCATTTAGCAGCAATATTTTAAAGATTAATTCATTAAATTACATTAAGAACTCTGCATCTGTTTAATATTCCAGTAATAAGATTTTTTTTTATTTTACAGACATTTTATGTTTGGATTTTGGTTCTTAATTTTCACAGTGAACACAACAACGCACTAAGTCATTTTAAATCTTAACGCAAACGGCTCCCATCATTCACCATCTTAGGTCAATACATTGTGACAATCAAACATAGCTCGCTGATTGCCACTTTAATTAATTCCAATAAATACTCATGAGCTTTTAAGACAAACAAGAGGGAGTGAAACAGTTTTTCCTTCCTTTCCCCCCCAAACAAGCAGAGATAATTAAACATCTATCCTCAGAGAAGAAGTGTTCCCACTGGAAGGTTGTTTGGTTTAAGGATTTGCTCAGTGGTTTGACTCACTAGGGACTCTCCATTTGAGTCTCAAGGTTTTATATCTCTAACAAGGCTTTAATTGCCAAGGTAACAGACCACCTGATTAAGCCTGACAATAAGTCTGCTTTATCTGCGAGGTAGGAGTGAGCAGAATAGACTGCAGGGATGAGGAGGAATATTCAAATTTAGCTATCAGAGAGTCATGAATTCACTGTTAATAAGGTTGTGGCCAACAAGCAAAAAAAAACAAAAAAAACATATGGTCGTGCACTTGCCTAAAACATTCTATTTACTGCACATCAACTTTAGAAATGCACACTTCTTGCAGGAAAGATCCTAATTCTACTGAGAGTGTGGAGGAGGCGGCACTCAAAGCCTCAGGTCCCATGCCATGTGCCCTCCTTATTGTAACGAGTGCATTTCTCTCCTCAAACTCTGACTGGTGAGTGTGTCAGGGAGGAGGGGTATTCTTCAGAGGAGACAGGGAGCGTATGGTGGTGAGAAACTCTGTGTTAAAGTCCCATCTCTCCTGTCAGAAGGCTGACACAGGGCATCCAGGGACACGGGGCCTTTGGTGCTCTGAGTCTGGACAATGGCCTAGTTTCACCCCCCTCTACTACTCCCCTCCTTTCCTATTCCCTCCTACAATATACCACCTACAACAACACTCCTCAGCCTCCCCATCTCATCTGTTCTTTACTGTCATCCTGCCCTCAATGAACTGCCCTTCTCCAGCCCCTCCTTTTCATCTTCTCCCTTTGCCCTGTCCTTCTTTCATTTCCTGTTTTTACTTGTTCTCAGAAATCTTCTAAAATCTCAGTACGACTTAAGTCATTTTATAAATAGACATAAAACAAGTGCTGCTTCTGTATTCAGCAAAAAACTGGTAGAGAATCCCAAAATCAGAGCTCATACTAATTTGGTTTTGAGAACACGTTTTCACTGTGTTCGCCTTGTTTTTCCTTTAGATGGATCACCTATGAGTCTGCGTGCGTGTGTCATCATAACAAAACTGTAGCAAAAGTTACCAGAAAGGAGGTTTTGAGTATTTGTCTATGTGAAATAACACTGTCACAAACTTTACAGGACGGCAAATTCGATCAGTAATGGGCAGTAATAATACTACAGAAAGAAGAACTACTTTAGTTATTTCTAAAATCTGGGAAATTACGGCATTATAACAGCCAAAACATGAAAAGACAGCTTAGAAAAAAGAGAGAAAAAGTGAAATTATGAGCAGACGAAGCCATAAAACATCTAAAGTCCAGGCACTCAGAGTAGTTTTGAAAAAGTAATAAGTAAGTCATTATTTTTACAGGGATAAAGACATTAAAAATTAACCAGTGCACATATTTAAACAACTTAACTCAATTAAATAAATACAATATCACAGAACATAACAGCACTGAGTACTTAAGTACTAATGACTTTTGAATACTTAATGGATGTTGATGGATGACTGAAGTGATCTCATGGCGAGATGGTGAGTTGAGTTTGCTTTTGGTTGTTGGTTGTCTCTGCTCGTATGCTGCTCGAAGTAGAAAACCCAGAAAATAAACAACACAAACTCATTTACTCTTACTTTTTTATGTTTCATTTTCAGTATTGTCTCACATATGTTGCTGTCCAGTACGGCACGTTAATGTCTGTGCACTGAATTTAGGAACGCTATACTATACATTTTCATAAACTACATACTGTATACTGTAAACTACTTAGCATTTTGTCAAGTCTCGTGCACTTACTTTTTATTTCGGGTCCACACATTCTCTTTCAAAGCTTTGTGATATTATAAAACTGCTACTGTATACAAAGGACTTATCTTATCAACCCAAAAATAATATTCAAAGCACCTCTGTCATGTGAACATGTTGTACATGTCACTTTGAAAAATTCAGTCTGACATGGAGCTTCAACTCTTGCACTTCACATCAGGTGGCGCGTATGTGGCTATGGAAATTTCCCATGTTAGAATAACGCTCCCTCTCATTCAGTCTCTCTCACGCTCTCTCTATCTGGCAGGTGTAAATGGTGCAAGTTTCTGTCTTGTTCAACACCCATGCTATTTTGATGTGTTGGCAATTCCTTTGCCAGACCAATAACTCCCTCACACCAACACTACTCTTTCATGCTGCCTGCTTTATTCTCATTCTTGGGGGAATTCTCCCGAGATACGTAGTGTGCCTCTTAATTTCCCCGGGGATGCATGCGGGAAACATACACTAGTGATTTTCCAAGGATGAAACACAGGGAAAACATTAGACCACAATATATCATGACATCTACCGCTGCTAGGTCAGATAACCAGTTAACTGGGTTCCGCAACTTGTCACAAGTCCGCATTATGCACTCCTTTTTCTTTCCTCGTCACCCAGTTTAGTTTGCTCTTTTGTTTTCAGGCCGAGGGTAGAACAGCAGAGCGCTGAGCAAAATGCAGCCAGTCAGTGCTGCATGGTAAAGGAAAATCCCCGGGAGGCAACGTGGCCCGGTGGGTTTGGTTTGTACACCCGTCACACACATCTGAAGGGGTGACGTGCATCACTGCTCCACTGAGGGAGAGCCTCTGCCATGTTTACTGTCATGTTCCAAGGTATGCTGCGTGGCTTCAAACACATCAAACACATCTACAGGAATACAGATATTGGGAATGCCATGGGGATCCACACGAAAGGGTACAGACGTACTCCTCAAAACACACATGCCCACAACTCTGTTACGAGCGCTCACAAACCGCACAAAAAAGCAAATCCACTTTTAAAAATGCTGTTTTATGTATTAACAAATAGTCAGTAATTGTGATGCAGACTGCTTATCCAGAGTGTGGCTTAATATTGGATAGAATCGATTGTATTGTGTCTCATTCATTCTTAGCATTGTATCTAAATTTGACAATATGCCGTTTTTGTCTCTATAGTTGTTTCCATAGTAACAATGGCAACAGTTACACCTAGGATGTAAAAGGAGATGATACAGCCAGTTGAGCCTTTGTTCAGATTGTGATGGCTGAGTGGAAACAAAAACAGTCGTGTACAGCTACAGTATTTGACAGTTTTTGTGTGTGTGTTTTGCGCTAATAGCAGTGTCGCTTATTTCCCCTTACATCCCTTATCTTTACTATAGTTTCTCATCAAATTAACAGGTGATATATGATGCAACTGATACCAACAGAATATCGACATACGGTCAAAAACATGTTGTCTTTCAGCTCAATCACGAGGCTTTTGGAGTGCACTATCACACAATTGTGCTTGATTTATGAAGAGTCGTCCAGACTGATTTGACTAGCAAAGTGCTCCCCTCCCGGCCTGCTGTGTGTAGTGTTGAAAAAGGCTGAGTTGTTTGCTGTGCCTCTAGGCGTGAGGATGAGGGGGAGCAGCCTGGAGTTCCTGCCTGGCTCAGGGGGAGGTTGGACTGGATTAGACGGCTGACAGCTGGGCCACATCTCTGGAGGCGCAGGGCGGAGAGGCCCCCTGTCTGACTGCCTCTGCACCAAGTGTCAATTTGAGCATGAAGGAAGGATGGAGTGAGCCAAAGAGTAAGTAAGTGAGCAAAGTGGGGCCACTGGTAGTCCTGGGTGGATTGACATCAGCTGTGCATGGGCCGTGCACACCGTTAAGCATCAGGAAACACACTGTTTATTTAGTGGGTTTTGACTTGGGGGCACAAATGTGTGCACACTCGAACAGACACACCGACACAAGACAAAGTGCTCTTACGAGGTTGCAGCTCTTGACCTCTCTAGTTCTGGCTGCAATGTTCGTTGCCATCGCTGCATGATATCGGGAAAGCATATTAAACAGGTTGAGCTATTTAAGTTGGAAAAAAGAAAAAGTGGGTTTTGCTATTAGCTGGATTTGCTTCAAAATCAAAGTGCAATCTTTTCTTCACCAAATCAAAGCTGTTCGGTAATGCAGAAATGGCAGTGAAACTGGCTCGCCTCAGGTGGTATCCTGTACAATTAAGTGCAATCAAGAATACAAACTACTTCAAAATCAAACCCACTCCTATTTTATTTCTATTTTCAGTGATGGAATATGTAATTAAATCTGACTCCTCTAAGTAGTTGCATTACTTGATAGGCTGACTTTGAACATTTGCTCCTACTTCCAGAGGAGATTCTTGATAGATGATTTGATTGTATCATGCACAACAACTGGCATAATTTTCTTCAGCAGCACAATGTTAATATGAAGAATGTTCCAGTGCCTTATGAGAATTTTCTATAATAGGTTTTCTCTAATCCTGGGAGACTGCTTTGTGTATTTCCTGCACTGAGACTTGGCTATCACTGGGACGTGGGATGTGGGCCGGAGTCGACTTTATTAGCTGGTGATGTTCTAATGTGATTTATTTTTATAAATGAGAGAGGGGTGGGAATGCAAGTGGGGGTGGAGGCCAGTATGCAAATGCGGACCCTCATTAAACACTACCACCACCACACAACATTATCTGCTGCTCCTCGGATTGTTTGCGTGCATTAACGAGATGCAACCGAGTCGGCTAACTAATGACAATGTAATGATCAGAGCATTTATGATAAAGTCATCAGAAGCCGTGACACTTACACTTTTGATGTATTAGCATGAGCTCTACCACCCATACACTCAGGTGAACCCAGGTTCCGCCACACTTTTATCCATTTGAGAAGTGGGGAAGTGATTACACATTCAACTTTAGACTTGTGACCCTTAGAGGCAGGAAACAACTTATCCCGTCTTTACTTTTTAGCCAGAAACTTTGTGTTTCCACTTTTAGTGAGTTAGAATTACAAACTCCACTGAAACAGCTGAAATCTTTGAGGCCAAGAAAAAGTCTCATTGATAAATATAGGGACTGCTATTTGTTACTCCACGGAGATGGAGTAATAGATGAGATGCTGCATATATTGTAAATATCCTGTTCTTGCCCAGGGTGCTAGGGTCCATATTTTTGGACTTTATCGAATAGACTTTTAGCATGCTTAGAATGATTTAAATTACGTACTACAAATATTTGATAATATACATTTTCATTTTCGTTCCGCACACATCAAATAAAATATACGATGCATGAAACCACCACCCACATAGAAATGTAATTAGTGCATTTTCTTCTTAGAGTTCTTTGCTTTGTTTTAAATTTATTTTGCAAAAATGCCCATGCAAGTCTTTACAGCAGTTTTATTTCTGGTCCTTCAAACTTTCCTATGAAGTTGGGATACAGATCTCTGGGGATCCTCACAAGCCCATTTCTGTGTAAAGATGTTTATCTTTATGGCTTTTGCGAGAATGAGGAGATTAACCCCATAACTAGCAGACATCTTATAGTTGATCTGAGCATCATTAGTCCACATTAATAACCCATGGAAGTGCAAATGGGCTTTTTTTTTTTATCATCTTAATTACATGACATCTGAGCTCTCTATCTAAAGATGAGTCTCTTCAGAGATGAGACAGGCCCTGTGACTTCGAGGTACTTGTTTTTGTCTGCGCATCTGATGAAAAAAAAATCCTGGTGCTAAAGAACGTGGGCCCATGCGCGCACGCACACACATATACACACACGCACTAAACTAAAAAGGATGCCATTGCCCATTAGAGAGATGGATTGACAGGAAAGCAGAATAAATCTTTGTGGCAGTGAGTTAGAAATATAAATAGAGCACCTAAGATAGATTTGTCTCTGGTGTTGATGAAGTTACCTTTGGGGGTAGAGCTCTACCTTTTTAGTAATGAGGACAACCACAAACAGTTTGGTCTCCTAACGAGAAATGATGTTTTCAGAGGTGCCATACAAAAATGCCATAGAGTAACACCTCGCTTAAGCATTTTCTGTGATTCTCCACAAAAATAGCAAAAGTGAGATGTACTTGTGAAGGAATGGGCCCCACCTGGTGGCTTTGATGTACAATATACCCTGCTATAAATAAAGAGGAGAAATAGCTTAGATTAGCCTCAGTTTACCACAGTATTTCAACACCAACGCAATATTTTCAGTGAGATTTTTGTTTTTTGAGACATCTTGGGTGGATGGAGAACATTATATCTGCTTCAGACTGACTTTAGAAAATATATATTTTAAGCATTTGGGCCTGCAGATGGTAACAAAACAGAAACACATACAGTTGAATAGAAAATAATAAAAGAATTAAAGTCTTATGAGTGTTAAAACGGAGACCACATGTTATTTTTAAGTATCTTTAATCAAAACTCCCCTTTCAATAATGACGGCTATAAAAAATACACCATTAACAGCTGAATAATTTTAATTAGATCAATGAATTATGGTAAAATCAGGTAGGCAGGGGAGGGAGGGGAATGCTCTATTACCCTTTTTATCATCAAAGTGAGTGCTGTGCTAATTATGCTAGTAGCACCCAGTCAGAGCCCACAAGAGACTGATAACAGAGCACTGCCCAGGGTTAGAGTGATTGCACTCACTTCCTCTTTGCCATCTCATTGGGCAGGTTGAGGTTGCTGATATTCCTGCATTAATAGGATGCGCGATGATACAAAGCAACATTAAGAAGGTGTGATGTGCAATGCGTGGTTTTTTTGTTCCCTTTTTAACCCGAGTTCAAGAGCTGGCATCCCATTAGAGCTCTATTGCTAATCAATGTGAGACATTATAGGTTGTATAAATCACACTCTGACACCTGCTGTATGGGTCGTTAACAGAGAACTCACCAGGGAGGGATAGACAGAACAAACATGCAGACAGGCTGAACACAAATGTCTGAGGCTCAGGATAACGAATTGATATTAGACCGTCATTATGGTGACCCAAAGAGCTGATCAGTGAGGAGAAAAACTGGTACAAAAGGGGGCCATACAACTAAACAACTAGTAGTGATGCATCTGAGTTAGTAAAGAAAACATTGGTTTAAGTTTCTTACAAAGATGCACTCACAGACTCGCTGCTTTCTAATAATGGTATGTAATCTAGGCTCAAATGATTATTTGCAATTTGCAGTTCCCAAACAACCACAGACCACCGGAGGTGTTTCTCAAATATTAGGAGGAAAGATGAGAGAGGTTCCTGTGAAAATTTTTAATTGAGGATGTAGATATTCTGCCCGAAAAGGCATGCAGGAAAGTGCACACGCAGGCATTTGTAACCTGAGTGTGGTACAGAGGGGGACCATCTGAAGACTCGCAGGCTCTTTGATGTCTTGTGAATACGGGCATAATGCATGTGTAATTAATAAGCCATTTGCATATGATGAACTAGGGCACTTAGTCAATGTTCTCGGGATACAAATACCTGAGGAAAACAATAACAACTGAGAACATTAAAAAAAGGAGTCTACGCAGAAAAAGACAAATCTATGGCCCGCTTCGGATTAGAAATACATTAGCAGCTAATTATGTCCTAATTGCCAATATTTTAGCAGGTGTTTGTACTTAACCAGTGGTAATGCCCTCCTGGAACAAGCTCATCAGGAGTATTCTCAGGTGAATCTCTGCAGTCCTGTGTGATTATTATGCGACAAGATGGACTTGTGGACAAAAACATGGATAATAAAGAGGCTGCCAAACCTGGTGATAGTAACAACAACAAAAACAGCAACATAATAATAATCATCATGACAAAAAAATAACCAAAACTCACAGTGACACTGCTACCACCACCACCACCACCACCACTACTACTTCTACTACACATTATAAGAAGAAGAAAAATAAATGACGTAGGAAAAAATAGAAGAAGAAGAAAGTACTTGAGTCCCATCTGTGATAGAATACCAATGAAATCTTGACAATCATAAACTGTTATGCATGCTGAAATATTAGTGCTGTGAGCACGCAGTTCAAAAAGAAGTATTCATTTTTTTGGCCAAATATTTTCAAAGCAATCAAAGACTCTGGGAGGTGGAATTCTCTCACCTAATCAAACAGCAAATGTAACCCAGCGCTTGATTAAATATTGAGCTACGGAGTTTCAGATATCTTTTTTCATTGGCCTGCTGGCATTTGGCAGCAGGGGAGCATCAAACTCCTATAAGTCCCCAGAGTTAGTCCACTCTGGAAAAGTGCTGAGCCAGCAGATCAAACTGTAGAAATGTCACAGAGTGAAAGAAAATGAACTACAAGCGTGCATCGATTGAGAGTCTTCTCCACATCTTATAGACTTCCATGATGTTAATATGAACAAAACCAAAGTGAAGCTAGAATTTTTAATGTGCCTGATTTTTCATAATAAGACAAAATTAGGGTTTGTTGTATGTCAGTGTCATTGCTTATCACCGGAAAATAGTATCACTTATCACTATTTAATAGTAATTAAATAAGACTGTCTTTAAATCAAGCCGGATTTTTTGTAATTAGGCCATTTTCAGTAATTCTATACTCTTATTCTCATGGTTTTCACTGATAGTGGCAATGCAGCTATTTCTCTGCTGTTCTTCTGCAGCATTATCGCAAAAACTACCTTATTGCTGTTGGGAATCCATCATCTCCTGCTGTGTCTGCACATTAAAAACATTAATCTGCCAAAATACAGAGTCACTATCTTTTATTTTTTCTTCCTGTCACCCTCCACATCTTCCTCCTGGTTCTGTCGGAGACTTCTTCCTGTTAAAAGTGAGATTTTCCTTCTCGCTCTTGCCAAGAGTTTTCTGGTTGTTAGGGTTTAAATTGGATTATTCTAGGGTCTTTACCTTACAATATAAAGCGCCTTGAGATGATTGTTGTTGTGACTTTGAGCTATAAAAATAAAAGTGGAATTGAATTCACTATTTTTGGTGAAGAAAAAATCCCACATTTTTAACTTTTTTTAAACTAGAAAATTACCTTTTTTTTGTCTTTTTAAAATGAAGACAGTAAGAACAACTGAAATGTGCACTGCCAGACAGAAATAGTTGCAGCCAGAGCGAATGTACCAATCCACATTCTCAGTGAGGTGACCTGCTGTTGCTTAGAAAGCTCTTTGCATTATGTGACGCATGAAATCTGATTGTGGTGACTCATGGTATGAATCAAACGTTTAGTCTGCTGTCACTCTTCTGTTACCTGTTCAATGCATTTCAGCCTTATCTAACTACACTTGTAGTTACCAACACCAACCATAGGTGTCGCCAAATCACGGAGCACTGAAATTTTGAAAGATCATATCTTTAAAGTTATTAGTAAGGCCTGTGCTATTCCAAGATAACAACACGCGATACCTGTTGTAAACATCTGGTGCTCATGTCGCACGGATTCGCCGACACATCGGTAGCTCATCTTGCTCTTCATAAAAAGGCAGATTTAGGCTATGCTCTCAGAGTTGCAAATCCACATATCGTTGTTTGTTATTAAAATGATCCTAAACAATCATTCAGCCCTTTGCCTCAGTTTCACAAGTCTGAAATGCCATTTTGACAGTTCCAAGCTCAATACCCTGTCTTACATCAAATATCTGTTCAACTTTTTCCCCCATATTTTTTTTTTGTTCTACTCCCCACACTCACCATTGTATTGTTCGACCTTGAGTGAGATGCTGTCAGGCGCTTTTTAGAACATAAGCGTTGCAGTTTCCCATAATCCACTGGGAGTGTTGAGGTGAGAGCTGTGGCCCAGTAGCACTCTGAGTGGCTGGCAGCGGATCAAAAGCAAACGAGGTTCCTGAGCTCATTCCAATTATAACAGCACACACTATCAACTACAAATACAAACAGCACATAAGTGATAGCACTGGTGGCCTGGAGGACTGCTGCCAGAGAGCAGGCAGCATGCTAATCAGGATACCTCTTGCCATGGGCTATTTAGGGAATAGCCTCTCATCCCACCAATTCCCCATGCCTTAACCAGGGAAACGAAAGAGAAGAAGGGGAGTGAATTCCCTGAGTGCACAATCCAAGGACAAAATATTAGAAAATGGATCTTTATCTTTGCTCTTGGCCAATATCCATATTAATTGCGAGAAAAAAGAACAACAATACAAATGCACTGAATAAAATATAAAGAGATTTGTCAAATACATACAGCTACAAATTAAGACCACCTCCTATACTCTGCTCTTATGTTAATTCAATCAAAAGGCCGACATAAAATAATGTCTAAAAAATTATTTAAAAAAATAATAAAAATATACCACGACTAATTTAATTTTCGTCCCATTTAATGCAAATTCCACACAGGCTTTCATTGACTTCACTAAGTAGGAATCAGACCGTGCCCTAAGGTTTAACCTTTGCAAAAGCAGAATGTGGAAAAACAAGCTCCTCATTCATTTGCACATCACTTCACACTGGTTATTGCAATTAGTCTGATTATTCATAACAACAATCTTCCCAAGCATCCCATTGTAGTCCGCCAATCCAGCAAAGTGATTTATATCCGGTCGACTGTCATGGGGAAAAAGGAAGTGAGATGTTTAGAGTGGTTCTGTGCTAACGTGCGCACGCCCCCACCTCACACGGACATCCCCTCAGAGCTTGGCAACTCTCCAGAGCCATGCAGGGGCTGCGGAGTACAGCGGGAGCCTGAGTGAGAAGCACACATTGTGCACTGCGGGACCCCAACAGCCCCGGCCCGAAGGCACAACTCTCAAGGACATGGAGAACTGGGGCAGAGAACTTCCAAGCTTCCCACTGTTAGGGCAGGCTGAGAAAAAAGGGAGAGTTTCCAAAGTGTCTCGATCTGTTTGAGCATTACCAGTGAAATGCGTTGTTAAAAGGGATATCATCAGTTCTCTTGTTCAGTAAACAATAATCAAGCAAAAGCCTGTTGTGCACAGAATACCTCTAGTCTGTGAGACATTTAAATGTGAAATATATTATATAGAATTCACAATTAAACCCTATTATGTGTTAAAGAAGGGGTTAGACTGGTGTCACATCTCATATAGGTGGGTTACATTCCAGAGGAAAATGGTTAGAATAAAGTCTGAGTAGAAGTATTGAAAATGTGTGTGTTAATACACAGAGTCTAATCTCCCACTCAAAAATAATTACTGACCTGTATGACATTCGAGCAAGTGATACATTTGAATCAGCGGCTGATACAGCCTCGTGATCTCCATGTTGGGAAGTGTTTTTGCAGACAAATAAATATATAATCTGAAAACGGAGATATGAAGTTCTACTGAATATTTTTGTGAATAGTGACAGTGATAGATACAGTCCGGTTTTCATAAAGTGTATTCAAAAGCAGGGGGAAAAAGGCAAGGTCTTCAACACTGCTGGAAGAAACAGTATTAGCAGCAGCCCTTTACCTTATTGTCCTTCCAGTCAGGAGCTCGGGATTACTGTGGGTCAACCCCCCTCTTCCTACAACAGGGAGAAGAAACCACACTGATCTGAGATGGAGTACCCCCAACAAAACCTTACCACATCGACCCATACCACCATCCTGGGCCTCTAATGGAAGTCCTGGGCATCCAGATGCCTCCCCCGCTCTGACATGGGCGTCAAGTAGCGCTCTTCTCATCACTGGAAGCAGCAGGCTTCACAGCTCTCCTTTTCTCTCCCTGGGACTGGCTTTTTTGGAACATTGCAGGCAGATGTGTCCAGATGAGCACGTTCTAATTTGTAGGCCCAGGTTAATGCTCTGCCAGAAGCCCTGGAGGATCAATAGCTTTATTTCCCTAAAATGCCGGCATGGTGAGAACCAGCTCACGGGGTGCTTTTAATACCGCCACAGTTCCAGCGATGACTGGGTTGTATTGATTGTGCCCATGTGGAACTACGTGCACCTTCTGGGGAAGGATCTATTTGTGTCACCCTGGGCCGGGATGGGGGCTCCACTGGAGGAGTTGAGAGCTCAGCCAATGGAGGATGCCAAAAACATCAAAACAGCCATGTTTACAGATTACCCAAAGGGAAAGCAAATTACAGCAATTATGCAGGCTGTGGGAATACTAATATCAGCATACCTGCTATTTTACCCAGAGACTACTTTTTTGAGGCTAGAACACATACAAAACAGCACACTCAATTTGATTTGATAGCTAAACCCTCAACAAACGATGGGATTTAAGCGAAGCTCTGCACATCAAATGCATGCAAAACAATGTCTTTCTAGGGGATCACCCTGTTTGTGTATCGTCAGGTCCAAAAAATCTTTTCAGTTGTTTTGAAACTAGATATAATAGCTTACACAAATATGCGTGAAGCGAGCGTGTATCTGGCAGGCGTAATGCGATACTAAACGTTGTCTCGACCATATTTATGATTTCTTCTAAACAATGACAATTAATCTTTCTTTGTAAACACAGCAAATTGCTCTACGGAAAACTCATTTACTCTTGCAGCATTTATCTCATACATCAGTGCAGAGACAACATACAAAGGAGTCTTATCCAAATCGTGGGCCTTTTGTTTGCAGCTTTCCTGACATATTCATGACTGGGGCCATAATAGTCAGATTTCTGTTATATCCCCCAGGGAGAGCAGAGAGAATGGTGTCACATCCAATTACCGCAGCACACTGTAGAAGTAAATCAAAACTCGTGCCGTGAACTCTGCAATCCGAGGTGCAAATGCACGCACACACAAACAGACACGCACTGTACAAGCAAAGCGGTCCAACAGTTATATCAACATTGATGGAATATCGGAAAACACATTCTTCTGCTAACTTGGAGGTCATTTATGGATTACGCAGGGAAATGGGATTAGCTGGAGGCTGTTGGCTGCCTTCTCCTCAAAACATAAATTGACATATATAAGATCTAGGAGTAAGTGAGGCAGACAGCGCTTACTCAAGACTTTTCAGTTATGGATTTGTTTGCCGGCGTTCAGAAACTGAATGAGGACTATGATGTGCTCCCGTTTGGACGAGAAACAATCGGGTCACCATACTCACCCACACCTTCTCCTCAGCACCAATTTTTTTTCTTTTCTCCCCTGCAAGAGAGAAATGGATGCCTTTGTCTTTTCCTCCACAGTAGTCTTTGGGAGGCCTGGTGGTTTGGTGGTTGGAGGGTATCTCAGCAGTGCATAGCCCCGTTTCACCCTGGAGCGGTGCAAAGCTCCTGCCCAATAAAACAGGCTGCATCCCCAGGGCCCCTCCCTCAAGCCTCCAGTCAGGGCTTGTTTTTGCACCATTTATTTAGTGTGACACATCTCCAATTAAACTGTGGAGGCTGCTGCATTCCCCCCATAACTACCTCTTATACCTCCCCATAGACTTTCTGTCACACTGAGAGTGTGGGTATGAGAGAGTGAAAAGGAGAGCTAGTGTGGAGACGGGGGGGGAGAGAGAAAGAGAGAGAGATCACATCTTGCCTGCCAGCTATGATCACGATGTCATTTTCTCCTCAGTGGTTAGGAGCCTCCTCTGAAAGGTGCCCTGAATTATAATTATCAAAATATTGAACAAGATAATCATCCTCTTAAATGATGCTGCCACTTCACTATTTGCCATCACAGAACATGCATGGTGTAATGCTCTCCTGCAAGCTTTCTTGATAACTTATTTAGATCTGCACAGCCAAAGACATCTTCTTTTCTTCAATGGAAAAACAGGTGGATTTTTCGAATGTTAAGCTTGTCGAATGTATTTCCAACCCTCAAGCATCCACGAGAGCCTAAAAAGCAAAGCTTTTATAGGAAGCAAGAGTCTCCTTGCCACCTCTTCATCCTCCCACGACGGCCCGAGACACAGTCACAGGAGGAGTGACTTTGCCCGACCCCAATACCGTCTGCAAGAGTGCAGCTGAGGGCAGCAGCTGCCAGGGAGGACTGGTGGGGGAGCGCCCAAAACGCCAGCTCTGCCAAGCAGAGGGGCCAGGGGGAGCCCCAGTGGCAGCTGGGAAGGGTGGGGCAGCCAGCTGTGGAGCAGCAGGGTGGTGGGGTGACTAGGCGACGCCACTAAACCTGAGCAGGGATACACAAATGTTCACACAAGCACATAAAGCAAAAATAAAAACAGGCGCACTGCAAAAAAAAAAGTTCTTTCTCGCTTCTTTTCTTAAAGCACTTCTGCTGCACTCATTAATCCAAACACACATTTCATCAGCACTAAGGCATCCCAAGCAGTCCGCAGCGCTCTTAATACCGCACCGCTCTCCCATCACGTGCTTTGGCCACACATCTGGTGTACCATCTGTATCACTCCCCCCAATGTGACAGGTAGTCCCTCTCCCTCTCTGGAGGGAGCAGAAGGGGAAAGAGGGACACGGAAGGTAATTTTGGGTGTAAATGTGGTCTGGACCTCTCTGGATGCATCTGGACAAAGCAGACACGCTGCTGAGCAGGGCAGGGTCATTATCAGTTGGAAACTGACTACCAGATAGCAGATGAAGACAAAACAATTATATCATACTGTCACATTATGACAGCACCAATAGTGCACATCTTGTTTATGCTGTTCAGGATGAATGTTTCTGGTGTCATAAACAGTCTCTTGATAAACTGTCAATATCTATAAATTACACACGGCAAAATATATTAAAGATTCTTCCGATTTATTATAATGTACAGTTATACATTGCCATGACACAAATGTGACCACCACTTAAATGGGGTGCAGAATGAAAAATATTAAAACAACCATATAAACAATACCAGGAGGACACTGAATTCCTCTTTTTATGTCGCTGTACACGTGGGAATCAATAAAATATGCACCATAATACAGATATCAAGCCAGTAATATAAAACTGCACAACCAGTCTTTACTGTGAAATTAAGGAATCGATTTCAGAACATTATTTTCACATCTTATGTTACATATTTGACAGTAACAATCATTTATTCACACACAACACTATTTGAATGGCATCAACTTAGACGTTTATTCAAAGGGGAGGAGGGATTCCAGCACTGTGAACAAACTAACGTTATCAACTAACAAATGAAGTACTTGCCAGATATATTTGTAATACCGAGTTGGATTCTTTCCCCATCCACTAATTTGCAGTCAATGGACAAGACTGAGGTGCATGTATAGAAAAAGTAAAAAATAAAAACAGGGCTCCAGAGAGCATTTACTCACAATTTTCAGTGGCATCTGCTACATATTACCTCTTCGGGCACATTTATGAAATAGAGGCCAACAACCATTATTCTGTCAAGTACTGTGGGTTTGGGGAAAAAAAAAAAAAAAAAATTACTCACCCACTTTTTTAAGAGAAAAAAAAAAAATCTAAAGAACTCGCAGAATACACCAGATTTCTGATAAGTATGATGTTCATATTTGTTTACTGATGAATTACTGTGTATGTCAAAAAAAATCCCTGTTCTTGTATTTCGGTGTTCGCGCTGCTGATGTTGCAGATTTAATTTAATTGTTCCACAATTAAACAATTAAAGGAAATGTGCTGGATGGGATCTTAAAGAGCATTAAAAAAAAAAAAAAAACCCCAAACAAAAACATTGACACATACACTTGATGAAATTAACAACACAGCTTTAGTACTAGTTTCCAATGTCTTATACAAAGTTAGCTTGATCTAAAAAGCATAAAATATATTTTTACATCATCACATACATCAAGACATGTACCATGGCCTAGCTGGAAGTTCACTTGGTGCACCATTTCATCTTTCCCTGTCCCCCACACAATTACCTACTGCTGGCATTATTGCTTCTGATGATCGGGGAGCTGAAGGATCGAGAAACAATGCACCACGTAGATTCAAACTGTACATTTACATCATGTGTTATCCAAAATTTTGTTAGCCCATTTCACAATCTGCAATGCTAAAGGATAAGGCAGTTCCATTTTTAAGGCATTGCTGCTTTGAGACATACTGGACCAGAGGTGACTCGCTGACTTTGACGTAATGTCAGCAAATATGATAAACATGACTACATCTTATCAGCAAAGATAAAATCCCAAAGAGAGGGGAAACTGTATCTTGTATTTTTGAGCATTGTGTGTTTGTGTCCGAGAGATTAAAACCATCATTAAAGTCTGCTTCGTAACTGACCAGAGGTCAGAGCTTAGAGATCAGAGCAGAGCTGTGTTGGTTGCTGTGATCACTTCTCATTGCTGGTAATTTCCATACTGGCCCTGTGGAGAGAAATGCAACATCCTCGTGATACTGACCTTTTCAAAACAAACAAACAAACAAAAATAAATAAATAAATAAATAAAATCAGAAGTTTATGTTCACAAATCTCAATAAGGTGCAGACAAAAATCTGTGGTTTCAACCATATCATACTGCAAACCGTGATTTATGCCTGCACTGACTGGTTTTGACCAGCAGATGGCAGCATAACCTCACAACCTGTGAGCTCTAAATTCGAACTTTTTACCTCAGGTTTCAGCAGCAGCATGGCTGAGGACGATAATCCTTATTAAACAGTGGACACTAATTTTCAAGTGAGACAAATTCAGTGGAAGAACAGCAGTATTCTCTTTATTCCTACACAGGGGTCGAAGTATGTGTTTGACTTTAATGGAAAATGCAATGGAAGCAAATTTGGAAACAATGATTTGAAAGATAAAATTTCAATCCAACAAACACACTGGTTATGAAGACCAGTGTCATACATTGTAGAGATTAAGGACAGTCAGAGAATGTGAGCTCCTGTCTGTCTTATTACAATCTAAGAATGCTGTGTTTCTGGACCTCATATCTTTACAATTCGACCCCTGGTTAATAAAAAAAAGAAAAAAAAAATAGAAAAGGAAAAATTTAAGAAAAAGAAAAGATGGGTAAAGAAAGACAGACGAGAGACAGAAGAAACAAAACAAATGCAAATTAAGGCTAGGTGGTCAAGCGTCTAGATTGGACGTTGAGGTCTTCACAGCAACCATTACCTTTGCTTCTTACAGAGCTAGTCAGGGGTTCAAATCCCCGGGTCTTTATTTCCTCATGTGCCCCTGAATATTCAAAGATAAAGATATCAAAGTGTAGCTGTGGTCCCCACATAAGACCACAGGAAATACAGGGCAACAAACAGATCTTCCTTTAAACACTAGAGCAGTCTGCATCAAGTTTAAGGAAGAATCTTCTTTAAAGCCCTCATATTTCACTGGAATGGCATACCACATTAGCCAGAACACAACAATATTAACATAGAAAACCCTTTTAGGAAGAACACATTTAACCACCGAATATGATGACAGCATGCATAACGTACTACTGCT
This sequence comes from Pundamilia nyererei, assembly GCF_000239375.1. NCBI lineage: Eukaryota > Metazoa > Chordata > Actinopteri > Cichliformes > Cichlidae > Pundamilia > Pundamilia nyererei. The sequence goes on from NW_005187405.1 coordinate 6,571,075, forward strand.
TAATTTTTACCATCGTACTTCACTTACATTAATTACTGGTCTAACTGAGAGTTATATATAACATACAACTTAGCATGGCAATAAACACAGTAAGAGAAAGCCTAAGTGCAATGTACAGACAAGCCTCTGTCACTGTCCATTGTTGGGGTTATACTCACCTGGTCATAACCATAAGGGCGCTGCTGTTGGCCCTGTGGGGGACCGGGTTGTGGAGGGCGATAGCCCCCGTACTGCTGTCCCTGCCCTTGAGGATAGTTAGGATACTGTCCTGGGGCACTTTGGGAGGGACCTACAAACAAACACATTAATAAATGGAGAACTTTTTATGCTTGTCAGCCTTGAGTGAACCCAAAACTCTTTGATTGCTGGGCACTGTTAACAGAGAAATGAAATGCTTCCACACAGTGTAGTTTATTATGAACACAGTTTATTAAAAAGAAGAAGAAAGGATATGGAACAAAAAAAAAACTAATTTAGGTTGAAGCACTGAAGCATGCAGTGCAGGAAAATTCTATAAAAACTGACTGTCAACCAGTGTTACTGAAGTGTTAAGGTGCAGCATCAAAAACAGGTTTATACTTGAAGTCCTAATCCGGCTCTGATTCTGCCAAACTCATTTCCATTTTTCTTATGCTTTGGACTTGTTATTCTGAAAACTTTGGGAAATACCTGTTAGTTTACATTAACTAGTGGGCTGCAATAAAAAAAAAGTGATGGATGACAAAAAGAATAGCGGATCTGTCAGACCCATTTGTTACGGCTGCCTCCACCACGCCTGACTCAGTAATGAATGAGAGCGAGTGAGTCAGGCTGGAGACAGGCAGTGGTTCCCTAATGCAAGGAGACATCAAAGAGATTCTGTTGGTCTTCATTAGAGGAGCAAGCATCATTTAAAAAAAAAAAAAAAAAAACCCAGAAAGACAGGAAAAAAAGCAGGGGGAAAAAAAAAGGTTGTGTATATATTATATTATTATGTTATATATGCTCCTGTACAGATGTTGTGAAGGACTGGGCAAAGTCTGACTGGAGTTGAAGTCAAATGAGGCCCACGCAACATCATTAGGCGCTCATAATGCCTTATGCTGTTGAGCATAACCTTGTGGGGGCCTGAGAGAGCAGGCATGTGTATGTGCCAGATGGATCTCACCTCACAACCTCTGCGTCTCCAGTAGCTCATTACTTGCATGAGCTCTGGCTCAGACAGAGGGTGAGTGATGGAAAGTTACAGAGAAAAATGGGATGAGGAAAGAAAAGCCTAAAAGCTGCAAGAGCTACACTGAAAGTGCAAGGAAAACATTTTTTGACTAATTTATTTCCAGGTATTGTTGTAAAACATGAATGTTTCTACTTTCAATTATTTTTCAGACAATTTCTATTATCATGTATAATTTGCTAACATGATATTACACAGCACTACTAAAATTAAGTAACTGTAATCATTAAGAACGGTTGTGTCGTTCAACTCTCTGCTCAAAATGATATCTTGATATGCACAAAGCTTAGTTACATCAAGCAACAGTGTATAAAGGAACAATGTTTTTTCAACGGCTATAAGGCACCCAAAGAGGGCTTATAGCGCCTCCTACAGGGGAAATAAAATTTTTGCCGTAACTCACCATATCCCTGTTGTTGGGGTGGATAGCCCTGTTGACCTGGGTACTGCTGCTGAGGAGGATATCCCTGTTGCTGAGGTGGGCCTTGCTGGTATGCCTCCTGCTGCTGGCCATATTGAGCATTACCTTTGAGGGGGAAGGGGGCAGCAGCGAATGTGAGCAACATGTTATTGACTACAGCACAAAAGCAAGGAAGACTGTGAATAAAATATCTTACTATCCAATGAAGAGATGAATTTGATTTGTAAGAGTATGATATGTGCCAGTGCTCTTATAGAGGAAATAAAACTCAGACACTACTGCTACACTACGGCTGTAGTAGGGAGTGTCAGGGTCAGAAGTCAGTGTCCAGCCACCATATCAGATTTGTGTGAAGTATGAAGTCTAACATCAGTTTTGTATGAATAAGTACGAATATAAAAATAAAGTACAAGTTTACATATTAATAATTTCTTCTAAGATAGGAAAAAGAGGTAACAGGTCATTATTGTGAATTTCAAACATGCACAATCATTTTTAATAGCAGCACATTTTTAACATACATATTTTTCCTCATTTTTGCCATTAAAACGACTAAAAAGAAAAACAAACAAACAAAAAGAAAAATCCCAAAGCAAATCACTTGTGTTTGAAAGGTCAAAAGAGAAACAGTGTAGAAAGAGGGAAAATCAAAACAAAAGGAGAAAAAAAAAGGTAAATGTTAATTGAAGAAAAAAAAAAAGAAAAGAAAAAAAGCTACATTTTAGTAGGTAATCTTAAAAGTGTGTTTGCTTATGCAATTAATACTATCCCTAAATACACCAACAACAAGAAAATCTACTGCATATGAGCCGTTATATTTTGACAAGAATGCAAAGGTGCCATACTTTAAAAAAAAAAAAAACAACATTTGAAGACTTCAGTGTCGCTACTGCGGCTCTTAAAACAAACCCCACAGTTTTTGATTTCAAATGTCAGTCTGCTTTACGTGAAGTGGACAGAGGCACACCTACAAGTGCTTATAAATATGAATAAGGTGGCTGTGGTTCAGGAGGTAAATCGCAAAGTTGGCAGTTCGATCCTCTAATCTACATGTTGACGAAACCTTGGGCAACATAGTGATTCATAAGTTTCCCCCATAGCATCTATTGTAATGCGAGTATGTGAATGGGTAAATGAGGAAAACTCTTGAGTGCTCAAATAGAAAATATATATAAACACATATGTACTTATCAGCTACTGCACCAAAAAAGTGCAGTAGCATGATATCAGGCTACTTCTGCACAACTTTACCGTAACGCCTCAAATAAGACTGTCCCTGACTTTTCTTTCACCCCAACTCGAAGAGACCCGTTCACGAATAAGCGGAGTCAGCATTACAAGAACTGTATGACTGCTTAGATCCTGATTTATCAATGGACAGCAGCACCTTTGTTTTTTACTTTGATTTCCCCAGAAAATAATGAAGAAACTGAAGTGTTTGCTTTGTCACAGTCTCTTTGCATCATTTGTGTTTTAACACAAGTCCTGGGTTCATTTGTTGAGGTTTTTGTTTTTCCTTGTTTCCAAGCGGCTGGAAGGTTCTCCTACCTTCTGATGCTCCCTGTCCTGCGTGACTGTACTGGTCCCCATAGTAGTCTTCCTGCCCTGGATACTGCTGAGGGGGTCCTACATACACATACACACAACATACACACAAGTAGATTCAAGGTGTTGTTGGATTGGTTGTGTGAGGGGAAGAGTAAAGAGGATGGATTCCTTGCCACTAGTTCCTAGTAGAAAGCTTTCTTTTGGTCACTTGACTAATTTTTATAGAGGCGGGAGGCTCTAGGTTACATCTTTAGTCGCCAACATCTCTGTGAGCAACAGTGGAGGAAATAAGAGGGAACTGGGAGGAATGAGAGTAAGAAATACAGGAGGGTGGGTTAGGGAGAGGAAAGACCAACACTCACAACTCGCACACATAAGAAACACACTCCGAAAGAATATACCTTGCTGTGGGGGTCTGTAGGGCGGCATTGGCCTTTGCCCCATGACATGATTCCCCTGGTTGACTTGGCCAATCATGCCCATTGGGTTCTGTTGTCCTTGGTAGTGCTGTCCACCACCACCAGGAGGCATGTTATATTGCTGTGAGGGAGGCTGCTGGTGCATCATTGGACCTGAAGTAAACAAAAAAATAAAAAATAAAAATGAGCTGTCAGAGAAATGACAAGGCACTGCAAAACCATTTTCAACATGTTAAAGACTTTTCTTTTGTGAATGTATTTTTAGACCTATTTCACGTCCACGATGACTAAAAAGAAAAGAAGGGCGATTTTATACAATAATGCAATTGGAAATTAATGCAATTGAGTAGAAGATAACAAGTTTTCTGCTTTACCTTGATTGGGCTGCATGTTCATGTTTGGACGAGGCCCATAGTTTCCCATGGGTTGGCCTTGGGTCATATTCATTTGGCTCTGAGATGGCATGCCCTGGGAGGAAGGGACAGCGTGATTGTAGCCACCCATGGAGCCGTGGCTGCTGGGGGGCATATTCATAGAGCCACTGGGCATGTTCGGGGGCTGGTTGGGGCCTGGACCAGGACCTTGCATGGGCATGTGATTAGGTCCTGAAAAATAAGAAGAAGAAGATCTCCATGATGCTTTGAAAGGTAACAGAAAAATATATATATATTCTGAGACTTCCAGTAGAATTGTAAGTTACTATTGATGCTATTTACATCCAGATGACTTTTCTAATAATTTCATCACAGAGTTGACAATCATAGTTTTCTTGTCTCTATATTTTTCCCTTATCGATAACAACAAGAACGAGCAGTCATCTTGAAGGATTCATTCCAGCCTGCCAAATCTAAGTCTCTTGCAGCTTTGAATAACCAAACAAACTGGATAACAGTAGCAAGGATCAGTTGATCCTGGATCACACAGTTAATACTGGATCTTCTAAGCAATGTATGAAACACGGGGTCCAGATATCACAATTCGAAGGAGAACAATAATAGAGTGTTTTCTATGTAGTGACTACTCCATTTCTGCACATAGTGCTGAACGATCAGGTCAGGGGATTGTTCGCTGTTGCATTTTCTCGTATCTAGCACACAACAAGAAATACTCCACTTATAGTTTGCTGCCCGAGTGTGCAGGAGGCAAAGGCACATGATACCCACACACTTGCTGTGAATAGCAAAGGACAAATACCTAAATTTTCAAATGGCTACAACAGGACATTACCCAGATTTTGTGCTACGCAGCTGGCAAGTTAAAGACTGTTTAATGTCTGATCCAACTGTGTATGATGTTACCTTTGTTATGTAACAATAAGAACTGCATGATGGGAAACATGGGAAACACAATGTGTACTACCAGGGCTTGTCAAATATCTTTCATTTTTCCTCAGTTAATTACCATGTGGTGCAGACGTCAGCACATTTTGTTTTATAAAATTGTTAATTCAGTTCTTCTTAAAAAAAAAAAAAAAAGAAAGAAAAGAAAAGAAAGAAAAGAAAAGAAAATGCTCCCTCCCAAAAAAAACAAAACAATCAATAACAGGAGAAAGACAATGATGCATGCATGAACTATGCTACTTCAGCAGAGAAGGATAACCACAATCAGATGGAGAATCAAGCCCAAGACCACCACAGCTGGCAAATGGGTGACATCATCCTTCAGCATGTTTGCCTATAATACCTTAGAGCGACCTCCCTCACAGTTCTGTGGTGTTGCTAGGCAACCCAAGTGAGACAGGAACTGAGGGAAAAGGAGAAAGAGAAAAGAAAGACAAGGCAGGGAAGTTAAGGTGGGGCAGGGGGGGGGGGACACATACCAGGCATCTGTCCATTCATCTGGTTCTGCATATGTGGGGCTGGAGGGCCGCCGCTGACCATACCCTCAGAGGGCATGTTGTGACCGTGAGGAGGCTGAGGAGGGGGGCCACTTTGGTTCATGCCACCAGGACCCATGGGCATATTTTGAGTGGGCGGCTGTAGGTGCACAACACAGACAAAAAAATAAATCCACATGACCTCTCTGAAAACAGATCTCAACCTGAGCCACTCGAGATAAAAACTCCTGAAAAAAATATGATAACTCTGATACAGAGATTGCGGCATTCATGTAGAACACTAATGTAAGGAGAATAAAATCTATTAATATACACTGAAAGGAAAAAAGTTTTTCAATAAAAGGAACAGCTAGAAACCTTCAATGATTAAAAAATGCATAGATAGACAAAGTTGCAACAAACTGAACAAAACTGGCTTAAAAAACTAGCCTGAACTAAGACTGTTATGCATGCAGCAGTTTAAACGGTTTATGGCTTAAAAGCAGCAATTAAAACCGTTCTCTAGTCTGCATTTCTTTCAAACAGCTGGTCCTAATCTCAGCTGTTTGAGTCATTGACAACCCCTCCAGAAACATGCTCACCATGCAGCATATTAAGAAAATGAATGTGCCCACACTCATCATCTGAGTTTAAGGTATGTAAGCAACATTTACTCATAAGAATACACTCACTCCTTTACTATGTGATTGTTAGCAAATCAGTGACTTCAATCACTTTTGTAACCACTGTGCTTCTTCGCAACTACGGATGGGAATGCAAGAATAGTTCCAGTTGAAAATCGATAACAGATTTTAATGGAATTAATCAAGTCTAATAAAATTCTATGCCTCCAAGCTTATCAATTCTTCTTATTCGATGCCGACAACTGTTTTGCGTAGATGAGCACGCCAAATAAACTGCAAATAAAAGCCTTTTTTGGGCCATTTCTACACTGTGTTCAGACACATTGTACACAGTGTTGCTTGTTGATGCTGGGAACCTTAGGGCTGAGTAATTGATCAAGTTTTAATATGAATTAAGTTTTGGCTTCCAAAGGTAATCGAGATATAATGATGACTCTTTATCCCCATTTGCCTGCATCCACTGTGACTGGCAGTTGCTCTTGTGAGATGGGCTTTCTCGGGCTAACTTCAACCATTTTTTCCCCTCTCTCCATGTACCTATTTACATTTTTTATTGGAATTCGGTTACATTTAAAGATCAAGGAAAGCACACCTTTATTTGAGGTTTAATAAATGTTCTAGTTGATAAACACTCCTTTGAGTTAATCAAGATTACATTTAATGACTTGAAAAAAATAAATTGTGCTTTTAGTTTTTGACATATTTGACTCTTGTAGCCTACTTGTTCTTCAAATGGGTAATTGTTACAAAATGATTAAGAGCATGGATAATCCAACTATAAGCAGACTCAATAATTACACTACTACCAATAAAAACAATATCAATATTAAACACTACTAACAAGTGCCTGAGAGCTTAACCAAACTGAGAAATGAATAGATTTTCTCAGCAAAGGATTCAATTTGTTCACCCAAAATATTTATTCTACTTAATGAAGCCTTGCGAATGAGCACTACTGGCAATAAATCCTTAAATGGCAGCTACAACAGCTCAACAGATAGCACTCATACATAAAGAAATACTGCAGTCTGTTTGTACTGAACATCCATAACAGTGAGGGTTTTCAAAAGACTTATTTTAATTTTGCTGACAGGGGAAAAAAAATCATGACTTTGTTCAAAATTCTTAATCTCATTTAAAAAATGTTTCTTTAACATTTATGATTTATCTAAAACACCCAAGTGACCTGAATTGGGTATGATCGAAGAAGACAGGTACAGAGAAGACAGTCAGACATTTCAGTCATTCACAACAACCACTAAGAATTTATACTCACAGCAGGGAGGAGAGACTGCATGTTCTGATTGGAGTCTGCTATCGTCGCCAAGTACACTAAATTTCTGTGCAGCATCTGTTGATACCTGGGCAAGTGAACAGTGCAGTGTTTGAGTGAATGGGAACTTGAAATAAATATAACGTGAAATAAAAAAACTAAAAAAAACTTAACTCAAATAACTTACTGTGAACACTCAGCCGTTTTGCCTTTACTCTGGAAATCCATTATGCACTGAATCAGCTGGTTGTTTTCATCAAGTAACTGCAATGGTAAATTCAGATATTTCTATTACGTGTGTTACTCAATATAACTTCCCAAAATATTCATAATAAAGCAGACGAACTTGGTCATTTGGCGTGACAATTAATTTACTTGCCGAATGTTATTCTGTCTTAATTTTGAGACAGTGAAGGGTCGTGTTTTGTAAAATGTGAGTGTGCGTTTCTAGCCAACAAAAGACGCGTCTTGCTAGCTAGCTGTGCTTTGCTAACAAAACCACAGGCCTCCATTAACCTAAAACACAATTATACGTTAGTCCGATAAATCCACCCAAGACTCGTACTCCACACGTGGAGTGCCGTTTCCAGGGAGGTTCATATTCACCGCGCTCTGACCCTGTAACATTGTTCCTGAGCTGCTCACAGTTGGACTTGGATGGGCACTGCTACATTGATTATCTCAACGGCTAGCCGCGTTTGATGCCACAGCCTCCATTCTGCGACGCGCTAAAATAGATGAATTACCTTTTGTATTCCAGCGGGTGTTATATCACCCTTCCCACGCTGTCTGTGAGGTGCAAATGCCACCGACATGGTGATACTATAGAATATTAACGTAAGCTACAGCATAAAAGTTAAAAGTAGCTAACACACTGAACAAATCGGTAGAACTCAGATCAAGCAGTTGAGAATACGATGCAATTTCGTAATGCGGTGGTCCGTTTTGGGGGACGAAGTAGCACATTTTAACTCATAGTTACTGATTTCTGCTTGTTCTGACCATACATGAGTAATTGATGTAAAACTTAAGATCAGATAAATCATAATATAAAAGAAAATTTATTTAAATAGCTAAAATCACACACATTTTGGCTTAATTAAATTACAATTTCACCTATTTTTCATATAATGGAACAGTCTAGAGCTAGACCATAAGACCATATAAAATAAACTGCCAGAAAAAGGGGGAAAGCGGAGCGTTTAGTGTATATATCTAATTAAAAATAACATTGCATATATTTTGGTAGTAATAACTAATATCAGTCCTGGGATTTATGTACTCTTATTCACTCTTATAGCATCCGTATTCAAAGGAGGAACCTCTCTCAATATATAAAGTAAATGAAACTTGATATTAAAATACCGTATATGCTCGTAGTGTAATATTCTACTTTTTACGATTTCTGTTTTTCGGAGAACCAATAAAATCATACAGAGTATTATGTTTTAATCACAAGTTCCCTCTGGGTGGACTCCACTTTTGGTATCGTCTCAGTTCACAGGTCATGCGCAGGCGCCCTTTTCAACACACGGAGTGAATCGCTTGTTGCTAACAAGCTGAATCATTTGGTAGCCTTTTCTCCAGTTTATTGCTATAATACGCGTCTTGCGGTGCAATGGCGGCAAGATATGACAGAGCTATTACTGTCTTTTCTCCCGATGGTCATCTGTTTCAAGTGGAGTATGCACAGGAAGCTGTAAAGAAAGGTTCTACAGCGGTAAGTCTTTAAATGAAACTAATGCTAAAGCTAACGATAGCAACATGGGTGACGCTAGATTAGCCGATCAACGCGCGGCTAGCGGTTTCCTTTATGTGTTTAGCAGTTTTCTTTCTTAACACCTTCTGTTATGGACAAAGGCTTTGTTGCAATTTTACGAGCTTGTTGGCGTGCTAATGTGTAATACATATTTTTAATGCCGGAAATGGCAAACAAAAAGCAGTCAGCGTTAGCTAGCATTTTGTCGCTGTGTCACTCTTCACTTAACTTTCATTTTCGTTGTGTTGGTACTAACTGACAGGAGTTTGCAAGTACCCATGATTGGTTATTACCTGGTCTGGAAAGTTGAATTTTACTCAGCATATTATATCTCCCTCTAAATCACCGAAAAGCCACTGTAGTAGCCTCATAACTAATGGTAGTTATGTTAAGGTTTAGTGACAAAGGTTATAAACTCACAAAGCTACTAAGTCGCAGCTCCCCTGGTTACAGGTAACATCTGTCATAATAGTGGCTTAGAAAGGACACTGAGAAACGATGAAGGCTAAACCAAACGGTTTATATTTATTATATGAAAATAAATGCAAAAAAAAAAAAAAGAATAATAATTCTAACTTTAGAGTGTTTGGGAGTAATCTTAAATAAGTCCTAATCAGGGTTGTTGAGTAAATTTGGCTATGATAACTGATTACTTTGTAGAGGGCTCCTTTTTGGACAGGTGGACCACAGAAAAAACCTCACATAAAAATAAAAAAACCAAACACCTGTGACCTGAGCAGAGTTTTTAATTGGGTTTTACTGAGGTTGTAACTGAAAAATGTCATCACTCTCTTCTAATTCCTCTTTTGGCTGCTCCCTTTAGGGGTCAACACAGCAGATCATCTGCCTTTGTCTCACCCTATCCCAAGAATCCTCTTCTGTCATGCCAACCCTCTGCATGTCCACCTTCATTACATTTATGTATCTTCTTTTTGCTCTTCCTCATTTGCTCCTGCCTGGCAGCTCCATAGTCAGCTCCCTTGTTCACTGTATTCACTATCTCTCCTCAACCTCAACCTGAGCTGTCCCTCTGATATACTTTGCATTGTGTACTTACTTTCTTTAGTCAACTTATTGGGGAATTGTTCATTTACACCTGGACACATAAACTTATTTGGAGCCTTGCAGCTTAAAACTCTGCCAAATCAAACATGCAGAGGTATCCGCTTTGTAGATTTACTTGGGAATCTGAATATTTGCTGTATACTATTTACTCACGTCAACTGCTAGCCTGTGGGAGAAAATTAATATTAATGTTTTCTTTTTTTTCTTTTTTTATATATGCAGGTGGGAATCAGAGGTAAAGACATTGTTGTCCTTGGTGTGGAGAAGAAATCTGTTGCAAAGTTACAGGAGGAAAGGACTGTCCGCAAGATATGCGCACTGGATGAGCACGTCTGCATGGCATTTGCAGGTATCCCAGATAATACTTTTCTTTCCATAACTGAATAATGTGTTCATTATTTAACATGGCATAGTAGAAGACAGCTGTGTCATGTGTTAGTACTTGGCTTTTATATTTTTGTTTTAGCTTTGTAATGTGTTAAATGGCCTCATTCATTGTTTTATAGGTTTGACCGCAGATGCTCGTATTGTGATAAACAGAGCTCGTGTTGAGTGCCAGAGCCACAGGCTAACAGTTGAGGACCCAGTCACAGTGGAATACATCACACGCTACATAGCTACACTGAAACAGGTATGGAAGCATCTGAGCAGTCGTTTACTGTTAACACCTTCAAAAAGGCATGTGTTAGCTATTCCTTTCAGTAGGCATTTGTGCACTGCACCATGGTCGCTAGCCGTTTCATTTTCAGTACAGAGTCATGAATAACCTGTCAAATTTTTTTTTTTTTTTTTTTTTTTTAAATGTATTTGTAGCGCTATACTCAAAGCAATGGTCGCAGGCCGTTTGGCATCTCTGCATTAATTGTTGGCTTTGACTACGATGGAACTCCCAGGCTGTATCAGACGGACCCGTCAGGAACGTACCATGCCTGGAAGGTCAGTAGGATTTCTGTGTCCAAAAGGTTTCTTGTACAAGTATGAAAATGACTTTTAAAAAATGTATTTTTGAAAAACAACAAAACAGGCAAATGCAATCGGCCGTAGCGCAAAAACTGTGAGAGAGTTCTTGGAGAAGAATTACACAGAAGAAGCCATTGCTGGGGACAATGAGGCAATCAAGTTGGCCATCAAAGCTTTGCTTGAGGTAAGGTTACGATTAGTTTCTGCATTTCCATATATGTAGAACTCAGTGTATTTACATCTTCTATGATGTGAAATTAAACAGTCGTGGTTTCATCAAAGAGCACAAACTGCTGCCAAATAAACTATAACTTCTATATAGCTTTCCAATGTTTTGTGTGTGTGTGTGTGTGTGTGTGTGTGTGGGTGGGTGGTCTTAGCAGGCGTAGTAAATGTGTCCTGAATTGGTCACAGTATTCACTTTATTTTTTGTTTGCTGGTCACAGGTTGTCCAGTCAGGAGGGAAAAATATTGAACTTGCTGTTATCAGACGAAATCAGCCACTGAAGGTAATTAACAAGGCAAATGTTACTTTATTTTTTCTACTAGTTCACTAAAGTGCTAATGGGTTTGCATTTTGTTCTTTGCAGATTTTGGAATCCAAGGAAATTGAGACCCTGGTGGCTGAGATTGAAAAGGAAAAAGAAGAAGAAGCAGAGAAGAAAAAGCAGAAAAAATCCACATAAAGCAGTTGTATAAAATCTTGTCCTTATTGCACTTGGATGATGATGATGATATCATACTTAAGTTCCAAATATTAGCAGGTTTCAGAAGGTTTATTCATTTATTTCATTGTAAAGAACTGACTCATAACTTGTGATTTTCACTTATTGTGTAGATGCTATACCAGTTGTAAAGACCTTCAGAATTATACATCCAACTGTTGAGCTGACTATTGCGAAAACACACAGTCGTAGATCTCAGGTTAGGGTTCAGATCTTAAACTATGGTCACATTTTTTTTTATCATTCAGTAAATAATTCTAATAACTCCCCGGTGTTAAAATAAACTGTATGTGATACTCAGAACCTTAATGAAACAAAATACTCAATAAAAGCAGAGTTGTTTGTATGATTTATTATAAAAGTTGTTTCACTCCATTATACCAGCTTGCTCTACGAAATACAGCCATTGTATAAAAATGACTGAAATTATTAGTAGTGACACTCCTAGTAACAAAGACTGGTTTCTTCAAGATGAGGCTTGGAAAAAGAGCACAAGATTTCCTCACTCTCTTTATTGATTATTCTACTGCAACGCAAGTAGTGTGATAAAGATAACTACAGTTTAAAAACGCCACCAGCAGAAGTGAAGCGTGTGGCTATAAAGTGTAACGTTTTTCATTTATCAGCATTCTGTTGCACAGACCTGAAAATGGAAGGGGGTGGGGAGTTGCTGGAAGCTTGGATTGCTTTATAAAGTGCTCACCTTTCCCTCAGTCATTTAAAACGAATTAGTGATGAACGAATGAAGTGTCTAATGGTGGCCCAACGAGACCCCCTTTTTTGCCTCTCCTTTTTTATTTCTCCCTAAATTCGCTTATCAAGCAACCACTGCTCTGAATTCTCAACGACACAATTATGGCCGGCGGTGTGGTAGGGCTGCTTAATGGGATCCTGGCCTCAGACCCCAGTGGGAACTTTCAGTGACTTTAATCTGGAGCCCTTTGAAAAGTTGTACCGTGCTGTGCTGAAGAGCCCCGGGGGTTCCCTCTGACTCTTACCAAAGACATAATGGTGAATGGTAAAGTCCTTCATTTAGAGTCATCTCCCCAAGCCAGGATTTCCTGAGTGGGTGCCCTGGCTGCCTTGACTAGAGCAATTGCACTTTGTCTTGTTTGTGAGTCTTTACAGGTTGGTGTTTCTGCTGATGTCCGAGATCAATTAGTGCTCTGATATCTTTTCCCATGTAATAAGTTAATAAATTGTAGGACATAATGGGTTTTGTGTAACTCACTCTCAGCCATTTCATCCATACGCTAATTGCTCTCACTAATGCATTTCCAGTTGGATTTTAATATTACTTGGCTGTAGCGGCCATTAGTTTTTTTGGGGGGTTCTTCATATTGTGGACAGAGAGACGCTAAATTAGCCAAACGAAAAGCTATAGGTATAGTGCATTCTGGGTAATCCTCTAGGTTATCTAATTCATCTTGCCAATAAGGCAAATGCAGCTTATTCTTCGCTAAGACTCCGAGTCGTTTGAACTGCTTGTGGGAAGAGTTTTCCGTCTTTCTTTTTGCTGGCATTGTTGTTGCCCATAATCGGTGCTACTGTGCCTCAGGACTAAGTCCATCTCTCTCATCGCTGGCTGCTACTCATCATTAATGCAGAAAATAATGGCTTCACCAGAGGTCATTGACGGAGGAACAAGGCCTTGGGACATGTACTCTCCGAGCAAGAATGCACACTGCTGCAGGCTGTCGACGGTGCATTATTTGTATGCGCACGCATACACACAGCTTACAGGCCAATTGCACACACACAATGTATTAATGTGAACACGTAACACAGCTTTTAAAAAAAAACAATCCTTGCATCTCTTCCATCTGCGTGCGTTCATGTACACTTTAAGCGTCATTCATTCGTATTTTGTAGATGATGTTAAACAATAGCTGGATAAGATTTAAGCAATTTGCTGGATCTACTTCAACAGTCAGAACCTCTTGTTCAATGCTATCCTCTCTAGTTGGTCTCCAAGTCACAGGCAGATTTCACTTTAAGTATCTACATTTTTGTCATTCTGATGTTCCACCCTGTGGCCATATTTCAAAGTATGCCCCTCCTGGGATATTTAAAATTTGCCAGTGCAAAATGTCCTTAGGTCCAAATGAGGTAACTGCTTCAAGGATAGAAGCACACTCGCATCCTCGGGGAACTAAGGTTGCATTAGTCCTGCAAAGCCTGTCTCCCTCCTTGTGCCAAATTAATCAACGTGTTAGCAGCCTCTCTACCAGCAGAGCGCAGTGTTGCATAAAAGCAGTTTCCATCATATCGCTTACACTTTCTCTCACTTTTTGTTCTACAGATTGACAGTATGACTCCTCTAGCTAGCAGCGAGCAGAATCTACTGGCCACTGTGACGTGTCTCTGTACTTTAACGTACACGGCCACAAAGGCTCTCTGAAACAATCGAATCCATCGAGGGAGAGTTGTTTTGCTTAAAATTGTCACATGAAAAAGCAACATTGCCTGTGTCCTCAAGCGATGGCCAAGCTGTCAAAGTGTGTTGGGTCATAAAAGGCTACGCTCTCAACACTGTCCCTTTTCTGCATGTCACATGTCGACAGTTACACACACACATTGTTTGGGTATAGCAGATTGGCCTGCCTCCACCAATGCCCTTTAGGGCTCTGCGTCAGTATGAAGTAAAGTTCGGGCGTATTGGTGTACTGGCTTACATATCCATAAGTTATCCAAAAATGTTTTCTTTTAATGTTCTCTTTTAACTTCTAGCTCCAGGGATATATTTTGAATATCATTCTATTATCTCTTATCACACATCTTATCTTTTTCTGTCTTCAAATCTCTTTCCTCTCTCTCTCTCTCTCGCACACATGCACATCGTACATTGATTTTCAGCTGTTTTCTTTCTCTGGCATACCCCTACCGCTCTCACCATCACAGCACAGAGATGCACATACAGTCAAGTAACAGATACCGCTGTCGTTGTTAGCCGTCATTACCTTTGTAATCTCTGAAAGGTGCGGGGATACTACTAACAGTTTGTGTGAAGAGACCAAAGGCATGGTTTTAAGTTACCCCTCAAGAGTCACCTGTCAGTGGTTTTGTCTCACAGAAGAATAGAAGTGCATCCTTCTTTAATTGAAAGTAGATACCACTGGGCAAGAAGGAAAGAGAAACGGAGAGAACAGGAGAGATGAGGAGAGCTTAAGTGAAATGATGGGGGGAGAGGCAAAAAAAAAAATGGGGGCAGACAGAGCTAAAATAAACAATTCCTGGGATGCTGCAGGCCAAAAGCAAATGGCCATAGGGCTTCATGGCCTCTGAGGGCCGTGGCAGAAGCCAGTCACACACATCACATAGCATTACTCGGGATGGGGTTACAAGAAAATGTCAGCCGACGCATAAGGAGGAACCATCGGCCCATAGGATAATTTGATTGCCTGAGGGAGGTGCAATCTTGCATTCCCACGATTCCTCTCTTTCCACCCACACCCTCTTTTCATTGTATTTTTTTGAATCTTAGTTCTTTAATGTTTTCAATTCCCTTGTTTGCCCTGGTAGCCACATAAATTTACAAAAGTCCCGTTTTATTGTAAATAGAGGCTACTTCAGGGCTTTTGCAGTGAAGCCTTTTCTATCCTCGTGTGGAAAATTTATGGACCGCTGGTTTGCAGTGTGGTGAAATATTCTCCCCCACTTGTCTTCACAGACCCTATCAGTGTTGGGGTTGGGTGGGTGGGGAGCTACATGTTGCGTCTCTGGTCACGGAACAATTCCCGTCCCTTCCAGTCTCGCTCCCGCAGCAGGCACGCGGTCAAGACACTGATGTTGAAATGTGAAATGACTCATTGCATATTGTATATCTAAAGCAGATGTTTATGGTTTACCGTCATCTGTTTTGCATAGTCTCTATTATGCAAATGTTCTTCTACCTTTGTTGCTGTATGGCTCTTCGAGCACAGAGTTGTTGCGTGTGCTGGTGCATGGACGTGCAGCTGCACATATGCGCGTGCATTAGATAAAGACGGAGAGAAGGATGGAAAGAGGAAAAGAAAGAGACAGCGAGAGAGTTCAGCGCAGATATCTGAGTGCGTCTGACAGAGAGGACAGCCCTGGAGGCAGGTCCCAGCCCTTCAGCACTGAAAATGACACATGACTGCTTTGACTTTTGTCATCCCCTGTCTCCCTACGCCCCCGAACCCAAGCCTCCAACAAACACCGAGGCTAGCGTAGATACACACACTCAAAGACACACAGTCACACACTGTATACTGCTTAGATTACATTATCTTTATCCCCGGGACATGAGCCCTCCTTGTTGGATGACATTTGGGCTTGTGCAGCACTAAGGTTACCTTTCTTTGCCCCTGAGTTAAAGATGCCTGTCTGCAGCATGCATTTGAAATGAAGGACGGGAAAAAAATCAGATGAGAAAGATTTCCAAAAGCACTTTGATCAGAGGCATCAACAGTCACGCACAAACTTGTTAAGCAGTATGTAAATTTGGGCTGATACTGAATAAAGTTGCCAGAATGGCATGAATCCATTGTGCTGCGATGATCAAAATAAAAGAGGGCTTCATACGCTGGAGGGCAAGAAAGTCACAGACATGAAGGTTTTTTTCCTTCCTCTTTTTTTCTACAAAGGGGCTGATGGGATGCAGAGAGGAGAGAAGAAGGGGAGGGAAATGAAAGATAGGGGAAAGCCTGGAAGGATCTCAATCTAAATTAGCCGAGTAGAAGGAAGACTGTGCTGAGTGAGACATATAATTAAAACGAAAGTGATGAAAACATCAGCACTCATTCAGTCACCCAACAGATGAATTTCTGAAATTGCTAGTAGGATGATCTGAAGATGGTTAAGAGCTAAAGGTAAACCACACCTTCGGTGAAAACACTCTAATCTCCCGTTTACTCCTTACTGGACTTTCTTTTAGCATCTTTCCTTCTGCCTTCCTCTCTCCTTGTCTCTTTCTGCCTCCCTCGTTCCCTTTTTCTCTCCAACTGACACTCTGAGATGAATAGACGCTGTCACCGAGACTCTTGTAGCCTGTCACTTTTTAAACAAACAGTTACCAAAAGGATCACTTTCACAGGAAAACTCCCAGTCTGAGATGAGGTTATCGGCTTTAGGTTCTTGGCTTCTGCCTGTATGGGAACACCCACCCTGTGATTGAAGGAATATGACCTCACGCAGGGACCGGTTTCATGCCTCATCATACCATAGGCTGCTCTTCATACAAAGTGACTAATTAAATTCACGAGACGGTTTTAGTACCAGCGATAGTGCTGTCCTGCATTATGTTCTTTATGCTTTATTTATTCTGGCAGCCTCTATCTGTAAACAAGTATCTCTGGCAGTCAGAGAGGAAGCATTTGTACTGCAAACCCTTTCCCTCCCTCTAGTATAGTGCACCTCCAGTAAATAAGTCCTCCAGACAAGAAATGTCCCTGCACTAAAAAGGCCCTCAAAAAACAAGTCTGACTTTTGTGAGGAAAAAAAATAAAAAATCAGCCCCCTCAGGTGTGTTCCCTCTCACTCCTCCTCTCTGCACCTGCACTGAGTCTCTCAATGCCTCTGTGTGTCTCTCCACACAATGGAGACAGTGCATAGCCTCTGGCACCTCTCTCCAGCTGAGAGCCACCTCTCTCCAGAGGACAGGAGAGGAAAACTGCCAGCACTAACAACTGATCCCGGCAGATAAAGGAGCAGATAAGCGAGGAGAGAGTGCCTTGGACAATACTTGCCTCGCCCTCGTCATCAGCACTGCTTCCCTTAGTTCTGAGAGCAGAACTCTTAGGGCAAAATGCTGATAATGAGAACACCGACAACACCAATCATTCTGCAGCCGCATACATTTTCTTTCTAATTCAAAATACATATTAGTTTGCCCACAATGTGCTTTTGCTTTGCACATATGTTTTATGCAGAGAACAGCATTCGAAACCTCCAACCCCCCGCCGACGTTGATTCGATTTGTGAGCTAAACTGTATCCATCACCATCAATTGCATCAGGTCAGATACAAACACTGGGTTGTTTAGGCCTTTGTTAATGCGCTGTAATGTAGTAGTGCCAGGCCAGATGACCCAGCACCAGATCAGTGTAGCACTCACGCTCCTGGGGGCAGCTGACTGGAACAGCAGTTAGGCGAGACAGCCATCACAGGTCGCCCAGGCCACAGCTGGGGAAGCCCTGGGCCAAAGTGTTGATCTGAAATGATTAAATGTACATCCAGCTGCACAAAGGAGAATAATGCATTGAAATAGCGTTACACCTAAAGACGTGCAAGCCCCTTCCTCTTATTTCGTACACTCATCCATTTTCAGTGTGTGTATGTGTGGTCTATAAGAGCCAAACTCCTTGTATTTGTCCTGAGAAAGACCTTGATAAGAATGGGGTCTGAGTGAGAGTGCTTATTTTATTCTCTTCCATGCTGCTGCAGGCTATGGCTGTATTAATGCAATGGCAGGGATCTTTGAAGTTGTGACTTTATGAGACAAAAGCTAATTTCCTTTCCTTTGTTCATTATCGAGAGAGACTTCCAGCCGGGCGGAAAGCATGCTGTGCTAATTATTCCATTCATGAGTCGTCTCTAAAGTATGTAATGGATTTCACTGGGCTTTTCACAGGTAAGCAGGGTGATGTGGCAAACACACATCTGTCAACATGCTTGTTTCGAGTGATTAAAACTGTTAATTTTGTTTTCTTTTTAAAATCCTCACAGCATAAAGATAAGCAAATCTTTAAATACAACACTTATTGCACTTAAATGACTTAGAAGCAGAATAGACCTGTAGGTCTGGGTTTCCAGGTTGCAAGTTGGTTGTAAGTGAACTTTTAAAACAGAGCTGACGCATTGCCACATTTTCCCGTAACGTCCCCACAAACATATTCTCCGCAGACTTATACAGCCAAAACCACTTTGCAACTCATTAAGATTTGAACCCAATTTCACAAATGAGTTTCAGAGTTTGTATGGGGCCAAGTTAGACATGTGACATAATGGGATTTCCATCTTTCCCTGAAACACAACTTGGCAGAGCATGAAGGAAAAACGGTTCATTTCACATTCCATCTTTGCCGGCGTACCAGGATGCCACCCACAACACCTGAGCACTCCCAATCAGAAAGATGTGTGCGCCTTGTCACTGATGTGCGGCATGTATCCTGCCACCCAGAGTCAGATCAGACAGCAATAAAAAAAAGAGGTGCAGAAAGGTGATACAAGTGAAGCCATATACCTCCTCCTCCGCTGCTGCTGTTGCTGCTGGCCTGACACCCCTCCTCTTCCTCCTCTTCTCTTCCCCCGTTTTGTTTGTGCTCATTTCATTCCGTGTGCAGCCTCCTGGCAGGCAGGTCAAGGTTTACCCTCGCACCACACACCATTTCCCTCACATGGCGCCTGAGGGAGGAACACTAGGGGCCCGAGGCAAGGGCAAGCCAAACAGCTCGCACAACATTGCCGCCATCACCACCTCTAACCATACGGATAGGAAGACAGAAATACTGAGCTCAGAATCGCCTCATTGGATCTTCTGTCTTTCTTTTTCCCCCTACTTATTCCTTCTATTCTTCACTTCTTCGTCGCCCTTTATCTTATTGTACATTATTGATTTCTGTCAGTAGTAAGGTATATGTCTATTAACCGACAGATTTAATAGAGCGAAAATAGAAAGCTACTCATTTGTTCCCCCCGTAGTGTTAGTGTTCATTTTGAGAGTCTGATACTAACCGTGGCTAGAAGCTAGTGCTGGATTTTTAGCTGTAAATGGAAAACGCCTGTGGGCTTTTCATTTTCTGGGCCCAGACGTTCCCTTCATGGTGTCGGAGCCCTTGTGTTCACAGAGTTCATGTTTTGCTGCGGGGCTTTTTTTTTTTTTTGCTTTCTTTTTTTATTTTTTATTTTGTTTTATCTCATAGCTTAGACTAGCAGGGTTTTAACTCCCAGAGGACTCTTGCGTAGCAACAGCAGAGATCAACAAAGTAAGTTTGTTTATGTTGGCTGTGTCCGCATGTTGTCGACTTATACATTTCTCAGTCTCCATTTCCTGCCTCTCCTTGCCCCAGGGGAAAGGAGCCCTCTAATTGGATCTTGTTCTAATTGAGCCTAATACTGGAGCTAACCGGAGTTGGGCCCTGTGGCTAATGAGGAGCTGAATCAAAACTAAGCACTAAAACTTTGACTGTGTGTGTGTGTGTGTGTGTCTATGCCTGCAGTTTTTTTTGTTTTACAGTCTATCACGAAAGCACTGTTACTCATTTCACTTCAACAGGAGCTCTGTTTTAAATTCTTTGCGTCACGACTGTGTTTTTAGACAAGGAGCAGTTGTTAGTGTGTGCCATAGACGGCGCAATAATAGTTTGCTTTTTTTTTTCTTTTTTCTTTTTTTTACCTTGTCACGCAAATAGAACAGCACTGAATTGAACCCACAATTGTTCAAGCTAGGTGGCACATTGAGGTTGCCCCCTACAGGCAAAGACAGGTATAAAATGAAACCATCTGCAGACAATAAATTTTACAACTGTTCCCTTTTTTTCTTTAAAAACAACCCCCCTCCCCAAAAAAACAAACAAACAAACAAAAAAACCCCAACCTATAGATGCAATTATATTTTCATACATGGTGGGTACATTTCAATGAAAATAAATCTGTCAAATCTTAGTGTTTGTATTCTTTTTCAATTTGGCCACACAGGAGGGCCTAAATGCACAGATGTATACTCACAAATAAATGATTCATTGCTTGCTGCCTCACTCACAGGTGGCATTATTGTCAAAATTGCAAATGGAAGTAATTTTTTTTTGCCTGTAGGCTTTTTTTATGAATACTTTTTGATATGTCACAATAGAGGAAGAACAGCTTTAAATAATTAATGACAGTTGAACTCCATTTAGCTGCTTCACCTTCCTGGTATTACGCTTGTGGCTCACTGTTAGTGCTGTGCCATACTGCAAATTTTGGTCCGATCTTATATCTAGTAAATACGGGGCCAGCATTGCCGAGACTCTTAACCTATATATTCAATTTATGCAGGGGAGAGCAGTATAGCATGATTTGTGAGATAAATTATCATGAATTTGCAAATTCTGACCACATTTTAATGACCACTACATCACCACAATATTTAGTTACACAACAAAACACACATTTCACCTTTTCATTGATTTTAAAAACAGTTGGGGTTTTTTGGACCGCTGGGATGTAAATGTGTAAATGTCTCCTAAGCGCTTTGGGTCAACTACTCTTGTTTAAACGTGCTGTATAATATAGATGTGACAGTCAACACAAAAAGGCCCAGACATTTTTCATAGTGCATGTTTGAGGTATATTTCTTTTCATTTCCGAAACATATTTTATATAACACAATTCAGATACTTACTGAACTTACGGGATAGAAATAAAGTATCGATCCTGTTGCACTAGTGTCGATCTGATACCAATACCAATTGGTATCGATACTATTGATATTCAGATCTATCCGCCCACCTCTACTCACTGTATTGGCTTACCTGGACATGAAACAAAGCAGCGCCATAGTTTGTAATAATCACTGTGTAATCAAGTCAAAATGTCTGCTGGGAAAACAGCTTATTCCGCAAATCTCCTGCTCTTGTAGATTTAAAGTTTAAAGTCTTCATGATGAGGCAGAGGTTGGGCCCTGCAAGCCTAAAACTGTTGTTATTGCACTCATGTAGATTTCTGCTCCTCTGCATCAGTGCCACTCTGCAGAGTGTGTGGTTGTGCTTTGACATAACACAGACATCAGACACCGTTTCCTTGATGAAAAGCAATTTTCAAAGGACTGATTTTTAAACTCATTCTCCTTTTCCTCTGTCACGCCAAGTGTCAATCCACGGAAAATAAAAGGAAACCAATAATGAAGCCAAGCATGTGATGCAGCTTCAACAGTTGCGTAGGCAACACAGAAATGGAAATGAATGATGCCATGTTTGGAGCTAGAAGGCTAGAATAGAAATGACTTCCTCTCTTGCCTTTATACAGTGTATGTATATATCTACCAATCCTCTTCCTTCTTTATGTATAAAAGAACACGTGTTCATACACTCAGTGTAAGTATAGCACACAGCCATCATACATTGTGTCCGCACTTCAGTGTAACGAATATGTGTTATTTACATTGTTCCTCTGCCAGGTACCAGAGAGCTGAGGCAGAGGTAACTGTTACCATCTGTTATTCAAAAAGTGCCAATTCAAATTTTTATAAAACTCGTGGAGACAATCCATCATTTTGGTTCAGATGCTGATCCCTTTCATTTAAAATGACAAAATAACAAAACAGTGTCCTTTAATTAAATTTTTAATTTGTAGTCTTTAATTTGTACATTTCAAATCTGAATTCCAGAGGACCGTTCTAGTGGATCCCTGCCTTTAAAATGCAGAAATGTATTAACCCGTCAACAGATTTCATATGAGTGTTATTTTATTTTGTTTTTATTATTTACTTGTTGTTCACAGCCAGATTGCGCAGGTGTTTTCTTTGTTTGACACACTTTTCTGCAAAAAATTAATACATGATCGAAATTATTTTTAATAGTGAGAAATGCATATCACAACAAAAGTAGAACTATATTAGACTTCAATTAGTATTCAATTTCTGGTACAGCATAAGTCATTTTTAGCCTGTGCAAAATCTTCTGAATTTGGCACTTGCAAGCAGCCTTATCACGTGTGGCTCAACTTAAATCTTATTTTCTAATGAGGAAGCTGCTTAGCTGTCTTCTGAGTGCAAGTCCATTTTACGCCTTCTTTGCATGGATCTTGAAGGTTATTTTAAGAAGTATTAGCTGGCAAAATAGGTTACCTCTAGGTGTTGCTTGCAATGACGCTAACTGTTAGCCAATTGGTACCAGAAATAAACGAGTGTAGGGTGTTTATGCACTTCCAGCATAAAGTTCGGCTTCCTTTTTATTTTACTCGGCAACAAATCCCTGCTTTAAAGGTTTGACTTATAAACGATAATGGGTACCGTCTTAACAGAGCTTTGCCTTAAATCCGTTCATTCACTTAAATACATAAGAAAAGTATGTTTAGGATCTGGCTTTGTTCATCCATGATCTTCAGATTGTGATGTCTTTCTAAGCTGTTGCAGTAGTTGGAGGCCTGTGGGACAGAAACCAATGCTGCACACTGTTTTCCCTACCACCAGAGGGGGGTTGGGTGGAGACACTCCAGGTAGGCTGGATTGAACCCTCCCTTAGGCACTCTGCCATGTCTTGAGAAAGAGGAGGGCAGAGTAAATAATTCCAGAACAAATATAGCCTCCCAAACTTTGCCTCAAGGACATAGCCCAAAGGCCAATCGGAAGATTGGAAAGAGATGAGAGAAAAAAACTTAGGTGGGGCTTTTATGTTCCTCTTATGAAACCCAGCTGAATGAAAGAGTTTTGGGAACACAAAGATACATTTGGGCAAACGCTTTCTTTTCCGGGCAATAACACTCGGACATGTGTAGACTTGAGAGCATATGTGTGTTTCATGTGCTCATACTCATTCAAAAGTGGCACTGCATTGCCTGAGTAGCCCTCCAGCTCTTGTCTTGTTTGTTGACTGTATTAAACAAATGGTCAGAAAGCCCATTACTCACAGGGTGGATGAATGGAAACTGTGTGTATATGTGTCTGTTCTTGTGTACACGTGGTCCCGCCCTAGCCCTGCAGGTTTCTCTGGGGTTTCTTGTCACCCCGTGTCTTGGAGGTGAGAGGGCGGGTGATAATTGAACACTCTCTGGCACTTTTAACAAATGTATTGAAAGGGGGAATCGAAAAACCTGTTAATGAGATTTGCCTCCTCGGGCAGCGCTCAGGGTTATTATTCTTATAATTTTCCTAATCTAATGAGTTACTCAAAGTTTATTTTCAAATGTATCTCTCCCACTCAGCCTATAGGGATCCTGTTTTATTAGCCTCCGTTCCATGGCAGCACACAAACTTTATTAATAAATCAGTTTACAGTGCTTTGCAGGAGGCCCAGATTGAGACGTGAGCTTTTCAAACCAAACAAATTGTAAGACAAGGGGATCACAGAGCACGGATTGAATGATTGAACAACACTGGCCACATACCAAGGTGAGCATCTTTGTACTTGGGGTTTGTTTACCTCATAAGATGGCTCCTGGCTTAGGGAATGGACCATGAAAATGGCTGCTCTCTTGTGCCTGCAGCGCTCTATAGATTGGAGTTTTTCATGTGGCAGTTAGGCTGCTGGGATATACACCCCAGGGGATGTGCACTCATTAAGGACGGTAGCTCGGGGCTCACTTATACACCGCTTCCTGTGGCCAGTGACCTCCTTTTCACCCGTGGGCTCGCAGCTACATCACAGCTCTGCTTCTTGGTCTCCCTGTCACTCCCAACAACGCCCTGGGGTTGTCACATGCCTTGACTGACTCCTGACCTGAGTGGCCTCTTGCAACCCCTCTCCTCCTCTCAACGAGTCAGTTAGAATGATCGCAAACAACATAAGGGTCACATGTGCCCCCCCAAAATGGCGGTAATGTCCTTGGGCTTTCGGAGGAAGAATTTTCCAAGTTGACAGTGTCAAAACATCATGTCAGAAATGGCCAACTTTATGTGTCATCTTAAAGCAGTAGAGCTGCAATATTATTCAAGTGGAAAGAGTTTGAGCGCTACAGTAAAACTAAGCAAGTAATTCATCATTTATACTGATGGCAGTCACTGAGAGCAAATTTGTGATTGAAAGCACCTGTCTTGTCGGACCTTTACCTTGAGTTCAAGCAAATACCGAGCTGTGCTGCTTGAGTGGATACAAGTGCGATAATAGCATTGCTTCATCAATGCCCTCCCTGAGCCATTTCTGCAGCCATTTCCTTCATGCTGTGGTCTATTTTAGCCGTGATACACACTAGGTTGTGTTAAGCACCTAAAGGTGATCTGAGATCCTGACTAGGGTAGTTAATCACTGATCAGAAAAAAAGAAAAAAAAAACATTACTGTGAACTTAGGGCAATATAGCACTGCGCCTGAAGTGTGCAGACAAATATCAATAAAAGTGCCCTTGATCTTTCTTTCTGTTTTTTTAATTGAATGCTAAAAGCCTGATGCTCCCTGTCGCTTCCATACTCGAGTGGGCACTCTTACACCCAAATACCTTTTTACCCTAGCTTAGCTGATTCAGTCCTAACCCTATGTTTTGGAGAAATACAAGTTGAAATGTTCATTCTACGCATGTAGAGAATCTTCTAGTGTGGGCTTTAGGGTTAGGTCATTGCTTATGATGACTTGATCTCTTGAGGGTTAAATTGCCCTTACTGTCTATTTAAAAAATGCTCTCACAAACACCCAATTTGTAATATGACTGTCACGATTTTAAGAGGTAAGCTTTGGGGCGGCCCAGCTTAGCTGATTGGTGGATTGAGATATCAGATGAGTTCTCATCAGCACCACCCATACTTATACCTGCAGGCAAAACAATTTTGTCCTCCACTAGTAAGCAATTAGATTATATTCAAGCACACATACACACACACACAAAGCCTCCACAAACAGCATTCCCCCTATGTAGCATTCTCCCTTCCTCAGTATGACACTTGCTTCCTCCATATGTGTGAGTTTGTGTTAGCATGAGGATGCGAGGAGACACACACACACACACACACATAGATACAGACACACACCCTGTAGGTATAAGGTTCCAGTTGGTATATCTCTGTCTCTAAGCTCCAGTTTGATGCCCTAGTCTCATGGTATCCAACCCCCACTCTTTCTGCATCCCCTCAGGCTTCTGTGTGTGTGTGTGTGTGTGTGTGTGTGTGCGTAAGATGGCTACTGAACCAAGAGGGCATTGTTTCTCTCCAGCGGGGTTTCATAATTGAACATTCACATTTATGCACACATTCAAATAGATACTAAAAGTAGAAGTGAAGCACGTAGCCCCGTTCCGCACTGGAATTATCTGTGGCGAAACTGAAAGTCAAGATTAAACTCGAGATTATTATTGTGAGGCATTGTGCATGACTCCTGCAAGCTGCAAACGTTTTGGTGGATGAGCATGCAGCAGATGATTGCACATGCACATTGGAAGCTTTCCACAGGAGGTGCAAACTCCAGTCAGCCTGCATCAGGTTGTGTGTTTCTTAGGCACATGTGCGAGCGAAGCAGGGAAGTGAAAAGACAGCGGGCAGCAGGGACAAACCCGTCAGCCACTCAGATCACATCAGGTCTGTCGGGACACATTGGAGCACAGCAAGCCTGATGGGATATGCCCCCCAGGGGTGCGAAGCAGTCCAGATGACATACAGACGCAGGGGCAGGAAAAGAAGGAAGGAAGAATAGAGGATGGCACATCTTGCCTCCGATACGCAATATGTTTTAATAACATGCACGCAATTATGAATGGTAGCCCTGTCTACATTGTGCGCTAACTATACAGTATTGCTATGCAGTTATTGCTGTACTTTTACGTGTTAAATTCCTACCCCCACCACACTCATACTAAAATGCATAATCGCCGATATTGACAGAAACATGCAGCCTGGATCTCACACCAGATAAACTACATCTAAAACAACACGGCAGATATGCTAATGTGAAACGTGAAGGCATGATGTTTATGAGTTGCACACAATGCATATGTTTCTGCGTGTGGGTAAATGCACAGACACGCTTGGATACATATGTCCGCAGGGGCAAAGTGGGAAATAGACACTTCTCTTCATGCCTGTTCTTTAATTGGGGCATTTATTGTTTTGTGGTGGTGTTTACTTCATTAAACTAAGGCACATTTAAGAAATGCAGCATGTTTCAAGGTTTATATAAGCAAAATTATGCTTTCAGCCATTAAGTTGCAAATTAACATATCTTTATGACTGTGGGATATGCCAGTTGAGGATGCTTTTACATTTCCACACTAATCAACTTGACTTTAACATGTTGGATTTCAGTTTGATTTGCTTTCATCACATATATTGTTTCCCCCCTCGGCTGTGTGTGTGTCTGCACGTGTATTTAAGTGGAACTGTTTCAGCGTGTGATTGCAGCCGAGTGTGTAAACTTGTGTGCTTCTGTTAGTTAGTCCATGGCACCTTCATGTCAGCGCAACGGTTTCTTTCTTAAGAAATCAAAATATGCGCGTGTGTGTCAGTGTGTGTGTATGTGTGTGTGAGAGAAAAGGGGGGTGTTACAAGGACAAAATGAACTAATGTTGAATATTCCGTATTGGTTTTACTGTAATTCTTTTCTAATTCTTAGTTTATTCAATTTCATCTCCTTGAGGCTGGTAGGTATGGAAATGAGGTCTGTTCTTCTTCTTCTTCTTCTTTTTTTTGCCTGTGTAAATTGCAGCTATCACCTCAAGCCTTTTGAACAAGATTACCCAGATGGCCTTGCGTGGTGTGCCTGAAGTTTTATTTTCCTTCTTTGCCTGCTTTTCCTTCTTGGCTTCAGGGAAAAGGAGAGGGAGCTGGGAAGCCTCCTGAAGGCTCTGGGTGAGGCCAGGAGGCAGCAGCTGTGGCAAAGAGAGATCTGGGGGAAGAAGAAGAGGAGAGAGTGAGTTGGGGAGGGAGCGCTTGGGGGTGGATGAGGCTGGTGCAGGGGGGGTGGGGGGTGGGGTGTTGTGTTGTAGTGTGTGAATGGATGAGGCCACAAAAAATCTAAAGCTGGGAACACCAGCCATTATAAACACAACTCTCTACCTGGCTTGGCTGTCAGCGTGACTGGAATAACCCTTGGAGAACTCAGAGATGGGCTGAGGTTTGTAGGTATGCTCTGAGTGGGGACAGGAAGAACTTGGGTTAGGGGTGGAGGGCCGCGTACATGAACATGTGTTTGGAGAAAGGTGTTGTTTACAGATACAGTGAAGTGTGTCGCAGTGTAAACACGGCATTACCACATCACCAGGCACTTAAGCAATGCTTATAATTTAAACAGCTCGAATCGCACCTTTGAAAGCTGGGGTTTGGTGAAAAGCATGATAAATGGCTACCTCCTGCCCAGGTGATCATTGTTGTGAGAGTTGTGAGATTTGTCATTGGGTTTCCACTCACCGTGCCCCGGACATAATCTGCTGCTGGTTTTCTGCCCAGAGGAAGAATATGATTTTAATACATTAAGGTGGCGCAGAGATAGAGAATTATGCAGAGCTAAAGTCTTCACCTGTTTATTATTCCAACAGGCAACAGCCTCCATCCGCACTAATCTCCAAAAGAACACACCCAACTCCCAGATTGCTGATCTTGGCTTGGAGGCAACAGTGAAAAGAGATTCTCACCTGAGATAAGATGAGGAGGAGAGGAGGAGCTGCATATATCACTTAAAATATACTTTGAAAAAACCCCCCCCACAATATTGGAGGAAGAGCTGATGGGAGACAGTACAGTGATGTTCCACTTCTTCCTCTAGGTGACATCTACCCACCAGACATTTCTTTTATTAGCACACACACTTCCACAGGGATGTTTGTGAGAAATTTTGATATAGTCGTTCATTGCGATACGCAGCAAAGCAAATATCTTGGCATGTAAGCCTTTTCAGTCAGCTTTTGCCTCATATTGAAGTGTGCTGTTGGATCAACATCCCTGTGTTATTTCAGCAACAGCTCTTTTTTTTCGTTCAGATGCTGTTGCCAAAGAGTCAATAGTGGCCTATCACTGCTTATTTTCACTCCCTCGATTTGTTTGTTTTGTTAAGGTTTTGCACTCCATCATAATGAATCACCATTTTTTTTCATCTTGTTCTTATTTATTCTCATGGCTGGAGGTAGAATGTGGTGGTTGATGAGGGGCTGAAATGAACTGAGCCTTAGCCTTAGCCTGGGGGCTGGCGCATATCTTAGCATAAGTGATGGCCAACCGGAGGGCTAGAGCCTGGCTGAGAGCGCCCTCAGGATAGCAACTCTGACAGATCATGTATTTATAGGTCTGTTGAAAGACCTCTATTGTGTCCCACATAGCCTCAGAGCATATCTGTCCTCTGTATTATAATAAAGCCGCTGGCCTTACCACTATGATGGATGGGTGGCCCTCGAATGGCAAGCTCCAGAATCATTAGAGCACTCCGAACATGCAGGTCTACCCATGTGAAAGACTGGTGCAGGGAGGTGTGCTCCTTGTGAACAGTACAGTTACAGTATAGTTGAGACCTTTTGATCAAGGCTAGCTTTTTCATATTAACTCTCAACCAATGAAAGGAGGGTAAGAGGGGGGAAATAAGAAAAGCTGTGATGGGGTAACTTTGCTAGTGTTTTCGCCAAAAAGTCGATTTTGCAGTTCTCAACACAGGTTAAAATATGTCATCTTTAATCATGTAGCTCCACTGATCAGATTTCCGTGCTGCTGAGCATTCCATCAGACCTCCACTGAGACACTAGGCATGGCAATGAAACTGGACACAGCCTATATATGAAGCTTTTCTTTTTTAGGAGGAATAAGTTTAAAAAATAGAAAAGAATAACACAACTTGCTTGAATGTGCTTTGCAGCCCACAAGAAGAAAAAAAAACAGCTTGACTTTTCTCCGCCTTGAGCCTCACAAGCAGAGTGGTGTTTGAGCTGTTTCCCAATCTCATGTTCTTCTGTTACCTCTGGAGTAGAATATAAATGATTCCCTCTCAGTGTACAGTGTATGCCAAGGGGCCTGCAGCGACCGTAGTCCGGTCTAAAATTCTTCACTGCAAGCAAACCATAATTCAAGGCCTGACTGATAAATAAACAATACAAAGCACAGCATACTGTGAAGCACTACCTCAATGTCTCCACTTGGAGCACTGTCGCACATTATAGGGCAAACACCATAGGCTACATTGTAAAGGTGGGTCTACGGAATAATAACTACTGTTTTTGACAGTATTCTGTATATCATGGTGGAGGATGCATATGTACAACACTGCAAAACCAAAAGAAATGTACACACAGTAAGTTAAACCCTGCTACCTCTCAGCTCAAAGTACAGTCTCATAGAGCTTGTAGCCCAACGACTGACTGGACAGTTCCCTGTACATGAATAACTTGCAGGGACTGTTTCATTTACATAAGGATGAATCTTTGAAATTCAGCAAATAACTCCAGGTAAAATGCTATGTTCCATATACAATGAAAGTATCATGTTTGTGTGGATAGATACGAAGTTGCCTTATGCATGTGTGCGTGTGTGTGTGTGTGTGTGTGTGTGTGTGTGTGTGTGTGTGTGTGTGTGTGTGTGTGTGTGTTTCCCTTTCATTTTGTGTAAACAAGTATCCTGCAACAAAAGTAAGAGATTCTCTATAGAATTCATCATGCCTTAAACAGTTTTATATCCAAAACACACCCCAACACACTGTCACTCCCAAATCCCACACACAGGTCCTTGGTCATCAGCCTTTCTTGTCACATTTTAAGTTACACTGAGTACTCCTTTACCACCAGTTTTCAATACACAAAGTATTTCTCTTTATAAGTAAAAATAAAACACAGATTTAACTCTGTAAAGCCATATTTAAGAAATAGTTGTTTAGAGGGTTTTTTTTAAAGTATGGCTCTATGGTGTAAATTACTCTTAGTACATGTAGTGTTTCAAGCCCACGTTATCCTAACGACCCATTTGAAGTTTCACATAATTTCAGTTTTTATGAATGCATAAAACCTGCCAATTTTACACATTAATTTTCCTCACCGTATAAGCTAAAATGGTATGAGAAGCCTCAGCGTATTATGAGTTGGGAGTAAGAGCGGGCTTTAACGATGCATCCATAAAGATACCAAGCTACTCTTTCAGATATAAACACTTTTCAATTAATCTAAGACATTTAGCTTCAGCCATGAATGAGCACCAGGTTACTTTCTCCTAAAAACTAAGGAAGCAACCTGTCAGACTTAGCAAATTTTACTAACTTCTATCAACATTTCAGAAGTCTAAATTGGATGTTGTCACATTAATGGATAAGCACACGAAAGACTGCAACGCTTAGCATGTATTTCACATAGGAAAAAATGGGACCTAATTACAGACTCCACAGTCAATATTAGCTGCCACAAGTGCTAGAAATCTGCATACAGTGCTGTGAAAAAGTATTTATCCCCATACTGATTTCTTATCTTTGCTTATTTGTTCATCAGATCATCAGAGAAAAATATTTCAGAATAAAAACTATCCAAAACTTGCCTTTGAAAAACAAATTGCACCCAAACCTGTATAACTGGATGCGCCATCCTTGGTAGCAAGAACTGGAATCAAGTGTTTGTGGTAACTGGCAATGAGCCTTTCATATTGCTGCGGAGGAATTGTGGTCCACTCATCTTTGCAGAATTGTTTTAATTCGCCCACACTGGAGGTTTTTTAAGGTCATGCCTGGGCATCTCAATTGGCTTTAAGTCCCGACATTGACTGTGCCACACCAAAATTTAAATAAAGGTATGGGAGGCACCTACTGTAGAAAATATTTCTACAGATCAACACAGAACAAGAGACAAGTGTACAGCTAAAGGAACACTGGAGATTTTGTGAGCATGTTTAAGGTCATGGCAAAGCATCTCAATTGGATTTAAGTTTGACTAGGCCATTCCAACACGCACTTTTATTTATTTATCTATTTTTTTGGTGCCATTCAGTGGTGGACTTGCTGATGTTTTGGATCACTGTCTTGTTGCATAACCCAAGTGGGCTTGAGCTTTAGACCACAAACTGCAGGCCAAACGTTCTCTTTCAGGATTTTCTGGTAGAGAGCAAAATTCACGTTTCCATCAATTATGGCAAGTTATCCAAGTCCTAAAGCAGCAAAGCCAAATCCATGTTTGACTTTAAGCATGATGTTCTTTTTATGAAATTCTGTGTTAATTTTATGCCAGATGCAGTGGGACTCAAATCTTCCAAAAAGCTAAACTTTAGTTTGGACAGTGCACAGAATGTGTTCCCAGTAGTCTTGGGGGACAATTACTTTCACACAATGCCAACTAGGTCTGGATAGATTTTTACCCTGTATAAATGAAATAATCAAAAAAGAAGAAATTAGGAAATGGGTAAATACTTTTTCACACCTCTGTCGATACACACATGGTATGCACCTGAACCTTGGCTCCATTATAGTTGTGGAAATGTCTGGATGAAGCTGAATGCAGTCATATGAACCTAAAAAAATTATTCTAAGTCTCAAGTACTTATCATAAATTACTGGATCATAATTCTGTTAACTCTCTCATTAATGTCCCTCATAGCTTCATTCGCATATACGCTATATAAACAAAAGAATTGAGCCACACCTCTTCATCTGAATTCAGGTGCTTTCAGGCTCATTGCCATACAAAAATTGTGGAAATGATGGGTCTTTCTAAAGAGCTCACTCAGTACTGTAATAGGATGACAAAACTGCAACAAGTCAGTTTGTTTAACTATCGGTGAGCAGTCTTATTGCAAAGTGGAACCATATAGAAACCAAAGTAATTCAGCCACAAAGTGGCAGACCACTAAGTGCAGCTTTTAAAACCTACTTTGACATTAACAGCAGCACAAAAACTGTGAACCAGGGTCTTTTGGCATGGATTTCCATGACTGGGTGCCTTCTGTACTTGTAATGTGGCCCAGTACTCTGGTCCATATAATCTATGACAGTGATGGAAAGAGTTAAGGTCTGCACATGATTCTTCGGAAGTGCAAATGGCTTGTTGCACATACAGGAATAGGAATTGTCAGTGTTCACCCAAAAATTCACTCGATCAACATTGTGCATAAACGCAGAGTCTGTGCACTGTGTGCTGCAGCAACTGCCCATACACCTTGCACACTGCCTCATGGATTAATGTCTTAATCTTATTTCAGATTTGAAATGAAGTTGATTAGACTTGAGATTGTTTTCATTCCATAGTGGTAATCTTGTACACACCTATTCATTAATGTGAGCACATGCAGTCAGGCTTGTGCCAATGGGAATAGTGATACATAAATGTTACCAAGTCTGCCTCGTTAGCAATGTCCATCACTCCTCTTATAAAAGAAAAAAAAAAGGAACCAGAAGACAGCATATTTACATAGTCCCAGATTACTGGAAAGTAGGCATTCCCAAAACCTACATGACGGACAGGGCCTTGTGACTTTAACAGATAAATAAGGTCAGCAATGTCACACATCCAGTGGTTGAGAATGGCTATTAACTGAAGCAAAGCCACAATGAGATATCATTATACTAGCGAGTGTCCGTTTGAGATATTATTCTACCGGCGATTGTCCAACTAAAAACATTTAAAGTACCAAAGACTGCGAGACATTCATCACACCAATGAACTATTCTTTTCCACCAGAAATAATGGGTGGAAATATGTGACCATTATATTATAATAAAGGTATTTATGAGCCTTCAATCTCACAGCCTCACTATGAGATATCTTTGAAAATTTGAAATCAGCTCCTGAGGCTGAGGTTGGGGGAGGAAGGGAGGGAGAGAGAGAGAAGGAAATAGAAAGAGAGAAAGAGAGAGAGAGAGAAATGGCAAGGGAGAGATGTGGGAGTTGTGTTTTTCTTTTTTGCCATAGGTTACATTTATAATTATCTTGCTGGCATAAAATGGCCAAGAGGCTTTTTCAATAAAGGTAGGAGGCACCTACGGTAGAAAATATTACCTACAGATCAACACAGAACAAGAGAGAAGACTGCAGCTAGAGGAAGATGGTGTACAGCGTACATGATCTAATAAGTCTGTTTAGTTTGTATATTCATTAGGAACTGGAGCCACTGCTTGCACTATAGGCTGTAGAACTGAGCACTGCGAGGGCTGATGATCTGAAGATGAGGTGAATGAGTCCATCCACTGACCTTCACTAGTGGTGAGTAAGCAGAGCCTCGGGATTGAGGGAAAGATGGCCACAGCCACTTTCTCCAGGCCCTGCAATGCCTTTTGATGACTGGAAATAATCACTAGAGAGAAAGCAAGTGAAAGAGACATAATCACAGAGGCGCCACAGAAGAAGGAGGAGGATCCCAGATTACTTTATTCTCCTCCAAACTACTGCCCTTTAAAGAACTGGAAGTCAGTTTTTAATACTATTCATCTTTTCTTCAGCATAATGCGTTCTGAGAGGAGGATATCTCTAATTCCTTTTCAAGTTAGTCTAAATCCAGGAAGTGAAAAGCGATAGGGATGGACAAGGTCTCATTATACTGAGGCTGCCCCACAGGTAGTAAACTTAAAGAACAAAAATCACATATGTTGCACAAAAAGTAGGAGTGCTACAGAATTTAAAATAAAGCTCACTGGTTTACTGAGTGACACTATCCTTAATAACATTTTATTCATAAGAAAATTAATATACCTATAAAATTACAACTTATTTAAGAATAGCAACATATTTTTAAAAGAAAAAAATGCTCTAGTTACTATAGAAATACTTGAGAGAAAGGCATACCACTCTCATGCGATGCATATGAGGCTACAGCCAGTAGCTGGTTTGGTTAGCTTAACTTAGCTTAGCTTAGCGGTAGATACAAAATCTATCCAGCAGCACCTACAAAGATAACTACATGTCTATATTTACATGTTTTTACGTGTAAACATCTACATGTTAAGTCAATCCTAAAAATGTAAAGATTAAGTTCTTTGTTTGGCCTGTAAAGTAAAAACAGGCTTTTGGTTTTGCAGGTTTTTGTACTTTGTCGTTCCAGGTTGTTGCTATATGTTATGCTATGTGTTAAATGTTATAAACCACTATCTGTGTGAATATCCAGACCCTGTAGGGGAGGGATAAGACTGGTGGTAGTGGAAACTTTCTGGTTTGTAGTGTATTCGTAGTCTGAGTGTTATAGACCAATCTGAGTAAGCTTTGGTTGCACCAAAGTAAAGTTCCTGTAAATTGGGTGATGCCCATCTATCTAGAAACCAACAAGGTCACCTCTTCCAATCATGATTTAGCTTTTAGAAATGTATCTACAATATATCCTGGCCAAGATGTCACCTTTTCATTTAACTTTCAAGAACAAAGCAAATGGCTCTGCTTAAAATGATCAGTCATTTTAAATAATGAGTACTGAAATAAAAATTAAAAGAGCTAAATATTTAAAGCATTATATTTAGCTTTGCTAAAAGAATGTTTAGCCATTGCCAGTGTGTGAATGTGTGTGTGAATGGGTGAATGACTGAATGTAGTGTAAAGCGCTTTGGGGTCCTATGGACTAGAAAAGCGCTATACAAATGCAGGCCATTTACCATTATTGTCTTAAACACAAAGTTTTAATTGAGTGAATTCTAGTGCTTTTAATTGAAAGTTGATAGTTTCTTCCACGTGCACAGGAATTTTTTTTGATTTTATGACTGAGAACAGAGCATTGCTTTGAACCACTCACAGTTGCACCTCTAGCCTATGAGCATAACAGTCAATCAAAAGGGAATCTGGGGCAAAGGGGCCTGAAAGGGAGACATATAGCATAAACTGTAGATAGCCAAAGAAAGTGGAGATTCTGCCAAAAGGGATGGAGACAAGACAACATGGCTCCGTGTGGGATTTCACTTTGGATTTTGACCCTGCAGGAATATGTGGAAGTACAACTGACAGGACTTGCGTGGAGAAGTCGGCTCTATTCAATATAACTAAGTAAAGAATGCCCTGTGTAGTCACTGATGCACCAGCATAAATCCTCCAAGGTATAATATTGCCTCGGCAGTTTGCTTTACCTCTCTGGTTGGAAAGAGCAAAGACACTACATAATGTCATGTTTTGGGTTTTTTTTTTTATCATGTTTGCCATAAATACATTCAGGTTTCTTGAAATAATTGCGAGCGGTACAACAGATGCAGCAAAATCAAATTTATGGAATTACTAATTAACTGCTGCGAGACATGTGAAAGCAGTCCCTGCAGCAAAGTAAAAACTGTGAACAGACACCATAACTACTTTAGCTGAGATTTATTTCACTTTTTTTTTGCTACATTCTTCTTTACTCAAATCTAGGGAGCATAGGTGGGTCAGTTATTTAAGAAATACTTTATATTCAACTTCATATGAATATGTGCTACAAATAAAAGTGATCTTGGAGTGGGTAGTACAATAAGCTTTTAATCTGTTCAGTCATGTCTGAAGCAACAAAATTTCCTTTAAAAAGTTTAAATGTAAAAAACACAAACACATATACGATGAAAATTTACAGGTCATGACTCAAGGGAATTTTTTTTTGATCCAATTAAATAATTCCCAAAGTAGGACGCGGGGGGTTTGCAGCTCATAGTCCCTGATGAGGCAAATGGTGTGTCATAATAATTCACAAAATGATTTCCTTACTGCATCTAGCGGCTCCATAGTGTAGTGGTTTACACATTTGCCCAACAAAAGAAAGATCCCCAGTTTGAGGAGACACAAATCCCTTTTGGGGTTGTGGCAGGAAGGGCATCCGGAATAAGAACAATCTGTCAAATCAAACATGCAGAGCCACCCGCTGTGGTGACCCCTTGTGAATAAGAGAGCAGACGAAAGTAGCTTCTTCTATTTCCTTACTGCATACATGTGTGTGTGTGTATATATATATATATAAATAAAAGTCTTTGAAGTTAAATTTTGATGTCAACTGTATTTTTTGACTTAGGCCAATAAAATAAGCAATTAAAGAAAAAACACTTCATTGGTGTCGTAATTATTTAACGTCATGTTATTATATGAAAAACAGATGCTGTTGTTGAGACTAACTGTTTATGACAACGAAGACATTCTGCACTGTAAGCAACACATTAGTGACCTTTTCAAAACAAGGGGTAAAAGCTGATTTAACCAATATGCCAGCGACACTGAATCAAGTCACTGGTCGAAAAAAATACAAATAAAAAAGCTATGCAACACATAAAATCAGCAACAAATTCTTTTCTTTTTAATTTATATGGGAAAATTAGGACTCCTATTCAACCTAATGTAGGCTCCAAGTTTTAAAACAAACTTTGTTTGGGGATCCAGCATATATAAATCCTTTTTTAAACTGGTTTAGGGGGACAATCTCAAACTTATCAAATATCTTGTATCTTCTTATGGCAAAAAAAAAAAAAAAAAATCTCCTGTTGCACTTCATTTTTATTCTTTAGATGATTCTCAAGTTTAAGAAAACAAAAAACATCAACAAGGGAACAAAGAAAAACAGAGTCCACAGAGCTCTGCAGCGTCAAGCGTTTGGCTGCCACAGAAAAGTCTAGCACCTCCTGCTGCTTGGGAGGCTTCTAGTCTAGCTGCTCCTGCTTTATCCTGTTTGAATTGGGCCCTCGCTGACTTGTCCTCCTCAGTTCCCTCCTCAGGACGTACTCGCTGAACTGGGATGAGTCCACGCCTCCGCCGCAGGAGCCAGCGATCTCGAAGCCACGTTGCTGGAGACGCTCTAGAACCTGGGAAATGTGGAACAAGATAGAAGGGGGGAGGATGTCAGAAGCAAGATATTGATTATAGAAGGAAATGCACACGGTTGGTCATTTCTTGGTAAAAGTCAGTGTGATAAGCCAGTCAGGGAGTCGCTACAACAGTGATGCTAAACTGTTAACCACAACCTTTTGTTTACTGCTGCAAAGCTGAAAAGCATTCAATCACCCAAAACTCCTCCAATTATGTGCTGCTGCCTTAGTCTAGCATTGGAAACAGCTTTGGGAGTAAGTAGCAGCAACATACGGCTTGTGACGGGAATTTGGATGGGACTTTCACAAGACTTTCACAAAACCAAGAGCCTCTCATATTGCCTCATACCTCATTTTCATTGTTTTCTAGTGTATATGTGTGTTTGTCTATGTGTGTGTAGCTGTTCCTGATCCCACAGCCTCGCAGACATCTACAGACGTGTCCAGGGGGGTTGTAGGATCACATTCCATCGAAGAGGCCCCAGGGAGCAGTGAGGCTTTCTCTCTGCCACTTGGCTCAGTGTGGGCTGCTCAGGAAAAAAAAACCCTCTCCCCAATTCTCCCCCAGGCCCAAGCCTTCACCAAAACTACAAAGGTCCCCCTACTGCTGGCAGCTCTCTCTGCTCCCCTTCCTTCTCTCAAACCCCCCGCCCTGCCTCCATTAGCCGCAGATACAGCATTCACCGCCGGCGTGCTTTAATAACCAAACAGGATTATGGGCCCTGCCTGGGGACAACCTGCTAGGGAGCATGCTCACTCTCTTGCTTGCTCTCCACGACTCACACACACACACACACTCCAGAGTCTGGTTTGTGTGTGTGTTTTTTGGGAAGGAGGCGGTGATTTGACTTCCTCAGACGGAGACATAGTCCAAAATCATTGTAAAATCTTTTCAAATATGCCTTTACTTCATCCTTTATGGATGCATGTCTGAGGATTTTACCATCAATGAGTTATTGGAGTATGAATTTATAATCTGGGAAATGCAGGATTGCCAAATACATGCAGACAATAACAATGGAGGTTGACACAAAAAGAGTGTTTTGTTGAGTAAAGGCTTACTTGTGTGTGCAGCATACACCTATTTTTTAAAAGCTTCAGTTTTGCATGTATTAGTTTCAGGTAAAAACACAGTTCCTGGGAAAGGATCATATTTTAATAGAAAGCAAATTGAAACTTGACCTCTAGTTCTTACAACAAACTTATTTTCTATCTCCTTGTAATGAATGGTGTTCGAATAGACTCCCAACCCTTAGATTTATAACACCCCTAATAACTTATAAGAGTTTACAAAGGCAAAGTTAACTTTAATAAACAAAGATAAACTAATATATCAGAAGTGCACAACCTCAAGATATTGCTGGTATTCATTCACTAAGGCATCCAATTCTTAGTAGGAAATCTTGCCAAATGCTTTTGGGATGTTATACGCAGAAACAATACTTGAACAGAACACCATCAAAGTCTTGATTTTATTTTAAATTGGACGTCAATCTGTTGATCCACTAAGACACTCAGAGTTACTGACTTGTGTTTTCATTACACGCTGAACTTCCTCTTTCTTCTTCCTTACAGTTTCCTTTTGCACCACTGATAAAGGTCTCAGCTGTTCCACTATGTAAAACTCCCATCATTAACAACTTTCTCATCATTAGTTTGGCCCTAATGCCCACTGTAAGCTGGCGTTTTGGTCATCATTGTTCAAATAATTCACAACAAACTTGAAATGGGCTGAGAGGCTCCTTCAGCTTCTCTGGTCTCTGTTTTCAGTCTTTAAACCATCTAGCACATGGTGGAAGACTCTGGCCAATCTAATGACTTTTTAGACCAAGAGACCAAAATTAAATGTTTATAGGTTGTGAGACATGGTTTCACCTGAAGTAATGGGTTGAACTGAGATCTTTCAAACTTTATGTAAAACCAAAAGTCCAGATTAACTGATTTTTTTTTTGGTATATGAAGCACATCTACACCTTCATTTTTGTGTAATGCAATGTTATATGTTCAAAACCATCCAAAAACATAGTGTTACATCAATGGCTAGTACTGAAGCTCAGCCCTTTTTCAGCTCTCCAGTTACAGTCAACATTATTATTCCATACAAATCACAGAAAGTAAAGATGGTGGTAGACTTGTGTAATGATAGCTTTCTAAATCAGCGCTTTGATGAACTCATCAAAGCACCCATTTTTCTGCGAGGCTGTTCTTGTAATTTGATTGGATTAAAAAAGATAAAAAAAAGAAAGCCTGCAATCAGACATCACTAATTTTTTAAGACATAAAAAGGCTAAATGAGCACAACATTACTGCAATCAATTATTATGTTTTCAAGATAGATGGATACAAACCTGGACAGAGTTGAGGTGACAGTACCCATTCAGTGGGAACCGGATGACGTGTGTGGAGTCGTGGTTCCAGCCAGCATTGACGGAGTTGCACATAACGTCTCCGATTTCTGGAAACACATCTTCGATCAGGGCCTTGTCACCGCTGAGTGTGATCCTCTCACCCAGGTCGGGTGCAACACGCACCACCAAGCACTCGCAGGGACGGGACACCCGACCTAGCTCCTGGTCCTGGCGCCAGCGCTCCAGCTCAGCAAGCATGGGCTGCAGCTGGAAATATCGTGCTTCCTCATACAGCAAGCTGTAGTCCTGTAGGATATAAAAGTTGAAGGGTTTTCACATCATTGCATTCTCGAAAAAGAAATGTGAAGTTGTCGGCCTTAACGGTTTACACATTAAAACCATGGTAAATATGGTATATGTTTTCAGGGTTGCATCAAATATGTTGTTCCTGTTGATTATTCTGTTTAGATTTCAAAGTATTTTGTAATATTTTTTGTTTTTTTTCCCTCCTAGATCGATGCTTAATTGTACAATATTATCTTCTACACAGGTAGTCTTGATGCAGAATTCCGGACAATCTGGATACTAGAGAGCAACATACTAAAAGACACAAAAAGCAAAACAGTTAAAAGTCGTCATTTTCTTTCTAAAGCTGAGATATTCCAAAAAAAACCCCCAGAAAGAACAAGGAAGCTTTAAAAGCACTGTTCTACATGAATGAACAATAAACCCTAGTCGAGACACCACTCAGGAAAAATTACAAAAGATCCAAAGTAGAGAAGATACAGGGCGACGTGTAACACAGGGTTGCATGGGCTAGAGGAGCAGAGCCTTTACTCACAGCACTGCAGGGCCTAAACTGCACCACATTCCAGTTTTCACATGATCCTCTCAACATCTACTCACTGAGCATATGGCCTTAGCCTGAACTTGGTCTTGTCTTTTGCCTCTGCTTATTTTAACTGACATACTTTTTGCACAGTGGACAGTCCATCTGATAATGTGGTTATTTGTTTTCTCCCAGGGCAAGTTCAATAATTATTGCTTAACTATTTGAGTGGGGGGTGGGCTGCTTATGTGCCACATACAGTGACAGGCACCTTGGATGGACACTTGGCACAAGAACACAGAGAGCTGCAGAAAAAAGGATATCGTATGGCCATGGGTGTCAGTATAATTGTTTCAGTACGAGCCTGCTTTTTTACTTATGTATTGCAAAAGAATCTTTGCCAGTTTGTAGCTAGAAGGAATCAAACTGCATCTCTTGATGAGGAAATGCTTTGCAATTGGGGTTTGTTTGGTAGAGCCCTGATATTTTCTCTCCAGCATGTGAACCATTTTCAGTAACTCAGGGAGGACCAGTGACCAAAGGCGTTCCACGGCCTTAGCATTCATTGTGTGTGTTAAGTTGTAGGACTGCTGACTGGCTGATGGGAATTT
The DNA here is from genome assembly GCF_000239375.1 of Pundamilia nyererei. Taxonomy (NCBI): domain Eukaryota; kingdom Metazoa; phylum Chordata; class Actinopteri; order Cichliformes; family Cichlidae; genus Pundamilia; species Pundamilia nyererei. The sequence continues at coordinate 6,611,961 of NW_005187405.1, forward strand.
ACAGTTTCTAGGATGGGCATCAACTTACTTTGAAGTCGTCGGGGATGAGGAGCTTGGACGTCCTGAGGAAGTTGAGGATATAGCGGAACATGTGTCCATCCCTGTCAATGAAGTAGTGCTGCTTCAGGCTGTCCAGGACTATAGGCTCTGTGCCATCAAAGAGACGACCAATTCTGCCCGTAAGAGAGAGAGAGGAGGGGTGGTGATTTAAGCAGAAAGGGAGGTAAGGAAGGAAGAAGGAGGACAACATATCAGTGTATTTTTTTACACTCACAAACAATACTTGTAACAATTTTTAAAACCTAAACTTGATCTCACTAAATCTGTCTTAAAGAAAGAAAAAAAGAAAGAAAGAAAGAAAGAAGGTCCTGAGAGGTCAAGGCCAGCTGGTGCTTGGTTGCCTGAGGCAGGGAGGCAGTCACCCGCGGGCCTGTGCTTGGAGCGACAGTGTGGCCTCCCAGCCTCCAGATGGCTCCATGCCCTTTGGCTCTTTACTGCCGCTGTGACATCTGTCAGAATAACCAAGTTGCCTTTGTCTGCTCTCTGCATTCTGCACTTAAAGTGCTCACAAATTGTTTACCCCTTTAAAATAGCAGAGTTTTACAAAATGTGACATCTGACCGTCGCGTTACAACAATAACCAATAAACAACAAACTACGAGGAAATTCTGACAAAAAAAACATTAGGCTCCATCAGAAAACATCCCTGTAAAACACACAATACATGCAAAAATCCTGCCACAAATGGTTACCCCTGACCCTGGATCTTAACCTTCCCCCTCCACTTAAAATACATCTGTATGGCAGGGCAAACTCACCGAGATTCTGGAAATTTTGTTAAGGTGGCCAGACTGCTGGTGTACATGTGCCCACCTACATCGATGTGCACAGGAGCATTGGACTTGGTGAGCTGAGCAGGTGTTGGGATGCCCTGGTTACTCAAGGGAGACACCGGTGACCGTGTGATCATGGGCCTGGACATGCTGGAGCGATTATCCTGAGGGAGCACAAAGGAAATGCATGTAGGAAGACACATTAGATTGTAATCTTCTGCTGCAAATGAAACAGACAATTAAAACAACTCTAGGGAAGATCGAAAAAATTAGTATATTAGGAAAGAAAAAAGAAAGAAAGGCTAATAAGAGACAACAATCTGTGCATTTCTTTATCCAATATATTCTGCAGTCAGGAGTGGAGAGCAAGGGTGGGTTTTTTTCTTGTTACCCTTTTCTGTGCAAGATAGAGCAGCCCGACCTTGACCTGAATGTTGCCACAATCCACAAGCATCCACTCCTGTGGGCCATAATCTCCAAAACCAAATTAATTTGGAGCATCAATCTCAGTCATGAAAATGAGCAATAATGATTCCTGATTTGAATACTATAATAGGATTTGGAGAATAACGTCTCACGATAACCTACAAACACCATTAGGAGACGATTTCTGTTAAGCTCTGAGATGAAAAATGACTTTATACCCGAAAAAGTTTGAGTGAAGATTGGAGAAAACCTCAAAAGTGTCCCGATCACTAAGGAGTGAGCAGGACATTAGACACATCTGCTTTAAAAAACAAAACAAATAAAAACAAAACCGTGAACTCAACACATACATTTTACAGTATATTGCACAGGAAGGACTATCTGACACAGTGTGCGCAGTCTACGGTTGAGGGCACCGAGGTGATGATTTCTTCGATTCGGTAAATAAAAAAAAAACAAAACTACCAAAAAACAAAGTGTCCAGCACTTCGCTCCATAAAGTCGAAAGTTAAATCGCTCTCCCCCTCCCCAGACAACACGACACTTTTACGCGTTTACCTGCGCCGGCATCACTGTGGTTGGAGACGAAGTCACCGAATGGTCATTTTGCTTCAGAGATGCTGCGGGAACGGGCTCTCCTCTGACAGCGAACATCAGCGAGCTCTCCCTGCACTCCGCCGCTCGGATCGGGAGCCGTTTGAGGGAAGCGTGCACGGACTCATCCACGGAACTGATTGGACGGGGACGCTTTCTCGCCTTCTGATGCGTTAAGTCCATGATATCCGTTTCGTCCATTACGGCTCAGACGTTTAGGGTCAAAGAGATAGGAGAAAGCGGTGAGGCTTTTTTTTTCACCCTCTCCAACACACCTGCCAAAAATGAAGAGGCGTGAAAAAAATAGCGAGCACCGGGGGTGAGAGCGAAAGCCGTTGCTGTCACACGGAGCGGCTTCTTTGCAGTGGCTGGGAGAAGTCAAAGCCCCCGACAACATTAGCATTGTAGCGCCCGCGGCTCTTTTGGGCTGTCGCTGTTTCAGTGGCAGGTATGTGTGTCGCATTTTCGCGGAATGAAACAAATCCTGCCTTAGCCTGCAAAATGCGATCGTCTGCTTATGATGCGATTTGGGTTAACATCTGGACCTTGAACAGCTGGCCTTTGCCCCCCTTTTCGGAGCAGTGTTTCCACGCGCGACCACTTCCCCCCACCCTACACGTTGCTGCCCATTGTTCAGCAGCAGTTTTTGTTCAGCCTTCCAACACATCAGTCGAACAAAGTTGAGTCTGTGACAAAGCCGAAACAGTGGCCAACCTTCTCAATCACATGGACAAAAAAAAAGAAAGAAAAAAACACCCCTGCAATAGCCCATTCAAAAAAAACCCCCAAAAAAACAACCTCCCCCCACCCATACACACACTTACCAGCCATAAGCACCTGATTGATTGTGCGCTTTCCAGTCACACAAAAGCAGTCAGGAACATCACTCTTATTTTTTAGATGACCAAATGCATTCTGAATATGATGTTTTAAGGGAAAGGACTCTTCACTATTTACAGGCTGCAAGATGTTATCAATATCTAAACGTCCTTGAGGTCAGCAAAGAAACACTGCATGTGAAGTACCAGCTAACACCCCTTCAAATCAACGGTGTGACCCTCAGAGCAGCTATAAAACTTCTTCATCTGTTTCTCCCTGGCTCTGTGTCTGACAAGTGTAAGCGCTGCGGTGTGGTGTTAACACCACCTCCAGTGACCACATCAGCATTGCAAAGCTACCACACTAATGATATCGTGGAGTATAAAACCAGACCACAACATGTCCAATTGCGGTTAAAAGTACTGCCACAGCACTCTCCTGGGTTGTTTTTTTTTTCCCGCAGAAGAAATGTAGGGAATCCACAATTTTTAATAACATTCAGATTAAAATTAATTAGTTCAACCACTGGCCTTAAAACATCCACATTCCTGTTTCTCATTGGCAGTGTGAGTTTCACACCTAGATACCCAATTAGCAATTAAGCTTGCCTTTGAGTGTAGGCCTCCAATGCGGTGTGTGATCCTGGTCTGATTTGCATGCCACTTGTGCACGCGCTGATAAGCGCAGGCAGCAGCCATACATAGTTTTAAAATTCAACTCCAGAATCCCTCGCAGAAGGCAAAGGGGCCTGCGGGGCAAAAGAGAGAGAAATCACATGGCTGCTCTTCAAAAGGGGACCTGTGTAAGGCAGCCGGCAAAGTGCGTGGGATCACACTCAGAATGCAGGTAATTTGTTCCCTGACTAATTTGTGGAGATGGTGGTGTGTGCGTGTGTGTGAGTGAGAGAGAGTGAGTGAGAGAAAGTGTGTGCCTGTGGAGAGTAAGTTCTGAAAACAGCTTGGTGGAATTGGATTTCCTCAAAGCCTTGTCATTGCAAAGGTGGATTGAGTGTAAAATCTGTGAGGCATTATGGAAAATTGCAGGGGAGAAAGAAGAGAGAGTGAAAGAGAACGGGTGGTTGGGTGGGTGGGAAGTGGAGGGTTGGGAGCTGGAGGGAGCCAGTTGAGGGAATGAGCTCTCATATCACAAAATCATCCCGAGTTGCTGGAAATAAAGACGTGTCGTGAACCTTTAGTCGGACCTGTGTCTACGTTGCTCAAAATCAGTTCAAAGGTCACAGCGTCCTCAGAATCTACAAGTACGAATCCTGAGATGTGCCACACGAGCGCTTTTCCAACCTGTTGCCATTTTGAATTTGGCACAGCGCTACAGAAGTCTCCCATGCATGTTAGGATGTTTGCGAAAGAAGTCAAAACGTATGTGTTCAGGGAATCTGTTCGTTTATCCAGCTCGTGTAATTTTGTTGCACCACAGTATGCACAAACAAATCTAAAACATGCGCAGAGCATCAAAGCCAGGAGCAGTCGAGCTACTCCCTTTTGTTTCTGTTGTTTTTCACCAGTTTTCTTTCAGGCCTTTAATGCAAGACCATCTTTCTTCAAACTTTAAGGAACTAACACCTTACAGTAGCTCAGGTTGAATATTTAGTAAGAAATAGCAGGGTATGTGTTCCACTAATAATTAATCCAAAAACATAGAAAGCAAGGATCTGTCTGCTGTTGTAATAATTGAAGGGCCTTCTGGGGTTCAGCATATGTAACAGACTGACTTTAAGTTGGCCATCCCAGAATGCAACTCTTCACTGTTTCGACATATCTCACAAGATACAATTAGCATTTCAGATCAGAGCATTAACATTCAGTTCAAGGCAGGCAGACTGGTATTTACATAATCTGGATGGGTTGTCTCTGCTTTGTTGCCTGTGGCCATTTGTTTGAAATGTCCATACACAGACAACTACAAACTCTGGGTTAACATCAGTTGCCGCTAGCTGTATATATAAAATATATATGAAAAAGGTAATGATGAACTGTTATAACAGCATGGTTTGGGTAAAAACTGTAAGCTAGATCAAATGCATATCCCACTGGACTTTGTATACTTTGTAAATATAAAGTAACTGCATGCTGCAGCAAAGCCAAAATACCGCATTTCAATAAAACTTTTGTCATTGTCATTAATGTTTTTGTTTTCACATCTCCCCTCTTTGATGACAACTGACATAAGCATATAAGTTCTGAACAATGACTGCAGAGACTTTGTCTTCAAACTGACTCCACGTCTTATACTTAACAGTAAAGGGAGTATTTGGTATGTTTCAAATGACCCGTGGAGATGTGTTTAGTATGAAAAAGTACTAAGGCATTAAATGAAAGAATGAAGAGGTTGCCCACACAAACACAAACACATCACCACATTTGAACATACTATGCAAACCTGTACCGTACTTTAAAGCATCTTGTTGATTTTATGTGTAGTCACCATTTCAATTTTTGGCTGTAACTTGCATAAAAATAATCATTTCCAGTAGAGCACGGTGGTCCGGATAAGCTTTGATTCTCCACACGATCAAGAATTTCATACACAGCTGGTAACTATAAAACAAGCCATAGTAGTGCTTACTTATTTATCAACCAGGAACACACAATTACTCCCTCAGTTTTCTCAGACGTACTAATCTACTTGAAAACGATTCTTTGTGGAGTTACTGGAGCTGTACATCAGCATGACATCACAGATAAGGAAGTGTGATCAGTGCTATGTAGCCGCAGGCTGTTAGAGACTGTAGTGCATGTTCACTGGCATAGAGCAAACTATCCCAGGGCACAGGAGTGGCAGAGCCACTACAAAAATACAATAACAGCATTTCTCTCCCAGTGTTCCAATCGAGAGCAAGCAAAGATGAAGTTCAAACCGATCCTGTAGTTTCACTAATGCGATTCTGGCCTGTTTTGTTAAGTGTCTTCTTTCAGCTCAGAGCTCTGTTTGTAAATCTACTGTCACTGTGAAACAGATGAACTGAAGCCCTATATACAGTTCTCCCCCCCCCTCCCCCCTTTCCCTTTTTAACAGCGCCATCAGGTGATCGGTCCTGACAACCAAACATCTCAGTCCCACCATTCTCTTTATTCATTCACCCCCTGGAACTCGTGAAACTGGCTAAGGGCTTCATTACAGGTGACCAGAGCTGGATTTGAGTATTCTCCCTGGGGTCCAGTGGTAGATGTTTAGTAATCAAACACAATCTTTTATTTTATTTTATTTAAAAAAAAATCTTTATATTTTAGGATACCACATGCAATACTGTAGAAAGTACACACTTTAAACGGAGTACATGTCTGTTTACAAAGTATAGTCCTACAGGCGAAATAAGTCGATACTGTTACTACTACTGAGTAAGTATATCTGTGCCGATTCGCATCCGGACCTTGGAGTTGATTACGCACGGCGCGGTCGTAAAGCGATGAGACTAAAGACTAAATTCGCTCCTATTTTCGTCTTTAAATGCATAAATGTGAATCTCATAACGCGGACATGGCTTGCATTAACGGATGATTCACAGATTCCGCACTGACGTGTGTAAAAGGTACATCCTGTCATACAGAATAAGAAATACGCCCTCGGCAAAATTACTCCACAATGGCGTCTTTCATTAGAAGATCTAGGGCAGCCAGGAAATGGAAGTGTTTCACGACAAAACTCACTTCGAAAAACCTTTACGAAAACGACAAACGCGGGTTTAAGTAAGTTACAAGCAAGTTGCACAGCAGCAGCAGACACGGAGACGGCGATGTTTTCCGAGCTGAAACGCGCCAGGAGCGAATTCACACGGTGGATAAGTAGAGTCTTTGCTCGACAAGAGCACAGTCTGAGCCCGCTGTTCGTTTAGATTGGATGCACCAGAACGTCCTACATTGTAGTCACGCGCATACATTTGTACAGTAAGTAAGGGACAATAGCCAGGAAGTGGTTAAATATTTTTTAAGAACTGTACCGCTCGAATCGCTTGGCACATGCGTAAAAGCTGCTGCGCCTCTATGTCCCAGTCCATCCAACCTCGGGAATAAAATCAAACCAAATAAATCTTCGCTTACCTGAAACATAGAGCGGCATAAAGTATCTTTTTGGGCACCTTTTCCGTCCGATTTGGCCCACGATCTGCCTCTGTTCCTACACCAGTGAGAAATGCAATAGCTTGGCTAAGGTAGACAGAACAAAATACAGAGAATACTTGCTCCAGGGCTCCGAAACCCCTCAAGGCAAAGATCAGGATACAATTAGCTCATGTCTCTGCCCCAGTCTAAACCAATCTGCAAAATAAAACCGCGAGCAAAGAAAGAGATCACAGCAGCAGTGCCTCAGTCTTTGTTGAGTTTATGTTTTTATAAAATCAAATATTTTTTTTTCTTTCTGCATTTACAACACCCTCACCCCTCCTGCCTCCAACTTGCCTATTGCCTCGGTCTCGCAGAGAAGCTGATTTTAATCGTTATGATTAGTTTTGATGTAACGTTCCCCCGGGCGATTTCTACAAATGGATGGAGTGTTTTTCTGCCAGGGAGGAAAGGCAGCAGATGATGATAATTATATAGATTGTTGGTGGAGTCCTTTGATTTTTTTTCTCCCCCTTACTTTTCAGACATCTAACCTGACTAGTTTGCTTCTTTAACGTATACACGCAGCATGTGCTCCCTGACAACTGTTGATTAACCTTGAATCAACGAAATTAATAGAATGTGCTTAAATGAAATTCTTACTCGAGTTTGGTCTTTGTGATCTTTTCAGTCTCTTTCCTCCCTTTGGACAACCTCCAAATGACGTAGACCAGTTGTATAAATAAGCACTTGCAGCTTGCCTTGCCTCAATCAAGTCTGAATCAGTGCCCGAGGGTGATGTGCGAGCTCATTTCAAATGTTCAACCATGCATGATTTCAGGAAGATTGAGGCACTTCTGAGGCTTTTAGAATTACTTTGGGGATGCAAACAGTAAAGGAATTACATGTTCAAAGTTACAAGTCAACAGGCATAATTATTCTTTCCGAGTTAAGAGTGGTGTTTTGTGCACATGTGGGCACAGGGTTGACAGTTATTCCTTTAGATTCTTAATAGTTATCCCCATACCATACACTATGAAGGAAGGCTGAAATATCTCCTGCGCCCCCTACTGGGCAGAACATAAACTTTCTTATATGAAAGCAAAGCTGTTAGTGTAACTTTACCCAACATAAAAAGCAGAGAAACCAGAGAGAAAAAAGATGGATAAGACATCAATTTAAACTAAATATTTATAAACATGCCATGTAGCCTAATGTTCACGCAGAGACAAAACTGAATCCAAGCTCGTTTTGAAGTTCAAGCAACAGTGGAGAAACAATGCCACGTCACTAGGGACTGATGGACTGAACCATGTGAAAACTTATTTCAGCTCTTTTCATCAGGAAAGTGGTGTCCTCAGATCTTTTATAAATTACAAACAAAATTGCCTTTTGAGGATGAACGTCCAATTCGGCCATGAAACTTTCCACTTTTTGACCAGCACGTCCCACAGGGACAGGGGATTCAATTGTTAAGATGAGGTTACTTTTTCCACAGGTTGCTGGTTTGGGCCACAATACTTCAAGAATCAGGTGTCAGCCATGATGCCATAAGAATGAACAACCTTTATAGAAATCCCATATGTTATTTTTTTCTGCACGAGTGAAGCTGTCTTTAATATAAACTTCAAAGCATTCAAAATGCGTATCATGAAACTAACCAGGGTAGACTGCTGAATGAGTGCAGTGTTGGTTGCCAAAAAAAGGAACCTAAGCAATTGTTCCAATGTCCCTGTGAACGGCAGGTATTTAACTTGGATTTAGATCTAAATAATGGCAGCAACAGCAGGCCTGCACTCACTGGCTGTACCACGTTTTGGTGGACAAATTATCCAGATTGGTTGCAGATGTTAAATTTGCCCCAAACAGAAACTGCCGAACCTGAATGACATCATAGGGTTATAAATGCTCTCACTGGAGAAAGCAAAGAGGAAGCCTGGAAAACTCACTCCGCCTGCTGGAATTTTTCTTTTCTTTTTTTTATTTATTTATTTATTTTTAACGGACTACAGTAATGTCTCAGAAACACTAGGTGTGATTACTTGCATGACAACTGGTCTCTGCTGTTAACACTTAGTGAGAGTAAGTTTTGAAAGAGGAAGTTCAATAAGCATTAGAAGTCCAGGAAAGCTTTTCTTTAGACTTTTCCTAATTGCACCCTAACTTGCTAGAATAACTACTGCCTTATGGTGGCTAAAGATTGCAAACTTCAAATAGTACTGGTGTGCAACATTTAGATTAGTCAGCTTGTTTACTGTGTGATTATTTAATTGTGCCACAGCTACACTGCATGTTAACATTTATTATTATCCCATAAGTTTCTGTTCTGGACAAAGTGGTAATTTATGTAACTTCTAAGCAAACTCCATTTACCATTAATAATTCACTGCCCTCTGCATATATATTTTATTACCTACACACATGACACTCCCCCTACCCCTGCGCCCAAACCCGTTGATAAACCTAAATTGTGTGAATTACCACTGCACTTATAGTACATTACTCGGCTCTCTTCTCTTTGCAATTCAGTGTTGACTAAAAGAGATGTTGGTTTTGCCTGAGACCAAGTTAATAACTGCTGCTTTACCTGCCACACCCCTCTCATGGCCTGTGGTTATGTAAGGGAAGGGAGTGGGATGGATAAGGGAAAGTGCTGTAGCTGCTGTAGCTCCTGACTCAGTCTGCCCTGCAGGGTTGCACAGTTTGAGGCCAGACCTGTTCATCAAAAACAGTATTATCTTTGGCACAATGAAATTTAGCTTTGGAGAACCTCTCCTTTGCCATAATATAGTCCAAGTCACATCAGGCTTTGAAAGGCTAAACATGAATTATAGTAATTGTATAACTGAAGCTCTTTTATTCAATTAGTAATAGCAAACAGAAAAAGACAAGAAACAAGTGTCTGCATAATAGTTGAGCCTTTGTTCACTCCCTTCAATAGAAACTTTCAGTATGCAAACTCTTTTGAGTTTGCATGTACATGTGCCTCCCTCGGTGTTGCTGTGGGGCTGTTACGAGGGGTTTGTAGTATGTGTAGACCTTGTTACAGGGTTGCCACAACTTACCCGCAGTAACAAATATATCTTCATACATACTTCTTCCTGGATTTGAATCCAAAAACAAACTATAAAGAGTAGGCTTATGATAGAGAGCATGTGCCAGACTGTATATAAATAACTGTAAGGTCTGATGCGCACTGCTTGTAGTGTGAAAAAACACCTTTCTATAAGTGCACACTCTAGTGTGTTAGCACACAGGAATAATGGTGTCAGGCTATCATAAGTAGGAGACAGTAATATGGTAAATGGTCTGTATTTATATAGTGCTTTTACTAGTCCCTAAGGACCCCAAAGCGCTTTACATATCCAGTCATCCACCCATTCACACACACATTCACAACTGGTGATGGCAGCTACATTGTAGCCACAGCCACCCTGGGGCGCACTGACAGAGGCGAGGCTGCCGGACACTGGTGCCACCGGGCCCTCTGACCACCACCAGTAGGCAACGAGTGTCTTGCCCAAGGACACAACGACCGAGACTGTCCAAGCCGGGGCTCGAACCGGCAACCTTCCGATTACAAGGCAAACGCCCAACTCTTGAGCCACGATCGCCAATATACATCAATATCATTTTAAAGAAAATTATATTAATGGATCATTAATTTATATTATACATTCTAGCAAAATATACACAAACAATACTAAAACAATATTTCAGACTATCTTGCATTAACAGCCTGTTTGACTTGCTATGATATTCTGTTCAAACCATGCTAGCGTGGAAGGTTAAATTGAGTTTGAGCTTACAAGCAACCCATACTGGATTATTTCAGCTAGGCCCAAAGCTTGGTAAAAGGCATTTAGTAAAAAGAGAGACGTTTGTGATTTAAGACTTTTTTAACAGTTTAATTCCAGTTACACAATTAAGTTTAATCTTATTTTATTTCAGCTAAGCTATATTTATAGAGTGCCACTTCACAACAACAGGCCAGGTTTGCTTTATGTTCAGGTAAAGACTGTTTAATACTAGAGAGAATTTCACAACAGCCAGATGACTCCCTATGAACAAGCATTTGGCAGTGGTGGGAAGGAAGAACTTTACTTTTAACAGGGAAAAGAAAAACTGGCTTAGGGAGGTGCAGCCATCTGCTCCCCTTGGTTGAAGGCTGAGGAGAAAGAGAAGACAGAAAATGGGAATACATGGAGACCCCAAATAGGGTAAAACACATACTATGAAGGAGGTGGGAGTAAATGAACGATTGTGGCATGGGGAGTAAAAAGACAGGAGTGGAGGAGAAATGCTCAGTTCATCATGGGAAGTCCCCAAGCAGCCTGAGCCTACAGCAGCATAGCCAAAGGGTGGTTCACGAACAGGATCATCTAACTATAAGCTTTATGAAAAAGGAAAGTATGAAATAGAGAGTGTGTCTGTCTCCCAAACTGGAAGCTGGTTCCACAGGAGATAGCTGAAGGCTCTGTCTCTCATTGTACTTTTGGACCTACTTTAGGAACCAAGAGTAAGCCTGTACTCTGAGACCAAAGTGCTCTATTGAACTAATATGATACTATGAGGTATTTAATATATGATGCGGCCTGATCATTCAGAAATCTGTGAGGAAAAGGATTTGAAATACAATTCTCGACTTAACATTGAGCCAACAGAGAGAAGTTAATATGGGAGAAATACGACCTCTCTTTCTAGTCTCTGGTAGTACTCTAATGTTATGCCATCCACACTAGATATCTGGTAAGACATGATGTGGAATATTTCAGACCTAATATAATAGCTTCAGGATGGCCCCTGCCAGATTTCCATTTCGACTTTTGAATAATTTCTCCCACTTCCTAGGCATAGGTAGCTTGCATCTATCACATCACCTGCGTCATCCGACTAACAAAAGGTGGGGAAACCACTGCAAGTAGAACTGGAACCCCTTTCTTATACCCCTCAGCTGCAATTAGCTAGAGCTATTAGAGCTAATGGTCTTAGACAAAATGTAATATAGTAATGTGTAAAAATATTAAGACAGAGAATTGTAACAATATATCAGCTATGATGTGGCAGAAGAGTGATGAGATAGAGCCCTGACCAGTGTAACCGCTGATTATTAGCCTACATTAAACAAAACATGACAGAGTCTGTTATGTTCATGAGATTGTTCAAGTTTGTTACGCAAAAATTAAGATTTTACCACAGCGAGTTTCTTTTTCAGTAACTGAGGAACAATAGAGATCTCAACTCTATGGTGTCATCGGTTTCCCCACTTGTTGGCTTCCCTCGCAGCGCCAAATGTACCCTTCCCACCCACAGTGGACAGAAGTCAGTGACACTACTATGTGGGGAAGAGAGACAAGAGGAGGGGGCTGCTTGGGTAATGCTGGGAGGCTCTAATAAAATGTAATCCTATTATATGGTTCCCACTAGAGGGCAACAATAATAAAGGTTTCCCTAATAACATGAGCAGACCAAACCCAAATGGAAAACAGCTCCTCCGGTCAAGTCCCACACTTGTACATATATCCTCTCATTAACCCAATTGCTGTTGGGCCACATTACAACGACAGGCCTTCGAGATTTAGCCATGATGGGGAGGCAAGAGTTAAGTCAAACAAATGTGTTTCATCAAACTGCAGTTTGGGCTGCTCTGCATAAAGGAATTGAAGGGGGAGGACGGGGAGGAGTGAGGGAATGTGTGCGGGTGGGAAGTTGGAAGCAGAGCCCCGAGGAAACCAATCAGAACTTCTCCACCCTCCCTTCCTGTGTCAAAGCCATTGGGGTCTCAGGTGTGTGTTACATGAGCTAATACCTCCCAAACTTGATTGTTTGTGTTAGAGTAATCAGAGTTTTCTAAATTACCATTTTGGAAATGATAGTCCTATCATTGGTAAACAAAATCACAATATAGTTGTAGTGGAACAACACAAACTAGAAATCACATGATAAGAGTTGATAGCCTAGCAACCCCCCCCTCCCCCCCCAAATAATTATGGAGTTTAATTCTTCCTCATGGGCCAAATAAAATTAAAGCTTTCCAAGTGGTAAAGTTACCAAAAAAAGCTGGGCTGTCATCAGATTAGCCACTTTACAAACAAACTCTTTTGCACAGAAACATTTTTTGCTTGACTTTCTTTGACTAATATTAGGAAGAAATGACTCTAGAAATGAATCTCGCTAGAAAGGGACATAAACACAAACTCTCATATTTGTGTGATATGATAATGTAATGAACGAGTTATTCCACTTCCTAGCCATCTCACATAAATGCAGCATAATATTTATCATAAGTGACAAGGTGAGTGAGAATATCAATCATATCCTCTAGACAGCTTGAGTTATTAAGTGAGCCAATGTAACAGTATTACAAAACCCAGAATAACAAAGTTATTTCTCTCTCTCTCGCTCCATTTCAGCATGTGTGTATGTACATGTACGTGGAGTTTAGTGTGTGTGCGCGTAGGTGTGTGTCTGTGTTTATGTTTCTGACAGCATCAGACAGAGAGAGTGTCGCATGCCTTCCTGTTCCTGTACCACCCTCCAACCCCAGAGCCGCAGACTCAAGGCAGTTTCCAGAATCAAACAATTTCACGCAGCTACTGGAGGAGGAAATGAACTGAGCCCAGAGCAATAATAAAATTATACAAATGTTATTACAGACTCGCCTGCTACTGTCCTACTTTAATTCAAATTTGGGCACTCCAGGCAGTGCTGGTGGCAGAGACCTTCCTGAATAAATCAACATTAGCTTACGTCTAAATTATTAAGGAAGTGGGAGACTTTCTTGTTTATAGTATGAATTATTAAACAAGTGTTTAACGCTGTTTTTCTTCACGAATCCCCAAATATTAATTGCTAATGATCTTTAAGGTGTATGTTTTATCTTTTGCCCTTTCTATTCTATGCTGGGAATGGGGAATCTGAGGTCGCAAGAAATTGGTCTGTTTTCAATTAGATAAGGACGGGGTGCACTTTGAAATATAATTTTCTGGCATCTATGTGATGTGCAAATGAATCTTTGGGTATAACAATATTCCCATCATATAGCCATTGTTGGTATTTGAATGTGAATGCAAATTAATGACTCATGGAAGCAGACGCGATGAGGGCTAGCCATGCGTTATCAGTTTTCTGTTCAACATCTTGCTGACAAGCCATTCAAGATGTTCACAAACAACAGCTGAAAAAAATGTTGGTGTATTATTTGCTATCACTTTTTATTAGCTTTTCCTAATTGAGGGGTCTGAGGCAAACTTTTGAAAGTTTGTCAACATAGAGTGGATATATTTGTTTGATATACTTTCGTGAGGCGTTGTAGTGCAATGATAAACACTGTTGTGTCACAATAAGAAGTTTCTGGGTTCAAACCCTCCAGCTGGCTGGCATCCTTTGTGTAGAGTCTGTATGGTGTCTCTGGGTACTCTGGCATAAAAACATGTATAGCTCGGGCATTTGATGAGAATGGCTTCCTGTCTGTTTGTGCTAGTGGTTTGCTCAGGATGTTGTTTGGTAATTTCCAACAGTCCCGCATTTATCTAAGAGTCAATGTCTGTGTATGGAAACAAAAGTCACATATACTTTCAGGTCACAAATATTCATCAGGAAAATGTCACCTGTCTTCTTCAATGTAAGTTGAAGATGAGTGGGGTCAATAAATCCAAACCAACCAACGATCAATTTCTCATCGTCTGTTTTGAGAGGAAACAGTCAGTGCATAAAACATCAGATTTACGTACTCATTTGTTTGTGCTATATAAATGAAAGGGTGCTGGACTCAAAATACTGAAGCCTTAAGGGACATAGCCCCATGCAAGCAGGTAAAGGATGGTGCTGTAAATGCTCAACTCCAGTACACAACAGTATCTGAAGAGTCACAGTTGGAGTTAATTTCGTAGCACATTCTATACAGTTCAGTTATAGTAATAGTAGGACAACACAGCAGAAACAAGAAGGTACTAATATAGAAAAGCAAGTTATTACCACTTAATTACCAAATTAATATCGACTACTATCCAAGTAATGATGAATGATGCTATGCTGAAATCTATGTAATCAGGTAATAAAAAGCCAGAAACCACAGGTAACAATGTAGAAACAAATCAATTAGTGACAGTATAGTAATATATTAGTAACAATATAATAACCTGCTAGCAACATAAGGCAATATTATTGATGCTTTAAACGTTAGTGTATTATTACCACATTATAATGCTGGTATATCCAATGCATTCTTTTTTTTGGACGATAACGATGAAAACATTATATTTAATCTTGCGGCTTTTTCCTTGGAAACATTTGTTGTAATTTCTGTGTAATAAATAGGAGGCAAGGCTTCAAAATCAAACCTTTCCCCTTTCTGTCTAATTCCACATTAATAACCAGTTAAAGCAAAGTTCAAAATGTTTGAGCTGGAATAGTATGGATATTTCTGTGCCTGATTTCTAGTTGTAAACACATAAACGACCACATATCTGCAGGTACTCATCAAATTTTTTAAAGTTTGCTTTAATGGGACACAAACATGGAATTAGTTGAAAATGGTCACTTGGGGTTTGCAGCCCTACTCTTGGCTATTACACAGAAACTGCTGCATGTGTTCTCAGGTAATAACCACAACATGAAGCATCATTTTTGCATTGCTAATTTTAAAAAAAGAAGAATGCAGAGGACATAAGGTAGTATTGATTCCAGCATTATAATATGGTAATACTATCTTCAAATGTTAATCAATTTAAACTTATTATTGTGATGTTGCTATCAAAAGTCAGCATATACAAATTCTAATGCATACATATTACCATTTTATTATTATCAGGTTATTGTTTTGTTACCAGGATATTATTATACTATTACTAATTATATTCTAGTTATAACCAGTTGTACAAATTTTAGTATTTTCATATTACTCAGCTATAATGGGTGGTGAGAAAAGGAGTTACCTAGGCATTACCTTGGAAATTAAGTGGTAATAACTTGCTATTTCTACGTTATTACCTTTTTGTTTCCGCCTCATTACTTCTCTATATTTATTACTGATGGTAACACAAAAAGTGTTGCCATTCATTCTTAAATGCACACAATAAATAAATACTATAACTAAATCAATTTTTAAACTTGTAATACAACCCTTAAGAGAAAAAAATCATTATTAACTTACTGGGACTCTTGTTGTACTAATACGGGGGCTGCACGAGACCTAATACTGCTGTTTACTTTGCATTTGATGATCTAGATCGATTTAAATATAGAGTTGTGAAAAAGACGAACTGTCTGCAGCCTATGGCAGCATAACCTGTCCATTAAAAGCTCGTGGCTGCCCTCCCCTGGAGAAATGCAAAAGGGAACCCTTCTCACACTACGGCCAGTAGATGATGCTGTTGTCCCATATAAAGGTTGTGCTGAACCAGTGACTTTGGTATGATCCTATCAATATGGGAGTAATAACACTTTTGAGTCAGTATCTGACTCATACTTGTATTTTCACTTTGCAAATGCAATCTAGTTGCACCATGTAGACAAATTCAGTGGATGCAACAGAATCAGTGGGGCTGATCATTTCCTCCATGTTGTAGAAAAAGATGAGATAGCACCTATTTTTTCTTTTTGTGTTTTTTTTTTCAGTTAAGAAAAAAAATCCTATAATAGATCACCTCTATTTCCTATCAGAAGCGTTATCATTTCCTGTGCTTTGTTGATGAAATGAGATTACTTGGAGATATTCTCAGCGACTTAACTCACAAGGAACACACATCCTAGACAGTTATTGGGCCACAGGGAGACATTATCCATGTGTAGATGAGCCAGTACATCAGTGATCTGGACTTATCTTTTCCCCGGAGTCTACCACCTACCATAAGAAAGCAATGAGCCAAGAGGAATGGATAACAAAAAAACAACAACATATAGGTATCATTACTAGTTTTCTTATGGAGGCTGAAATATTAAGGAAGATGAATTATTAATGATAACTGAGTAGTAGAAGGTTTATTATTGCAACTTCACAGTTTTACATGTTCCAGATTGCGAGCACAATAACTGAATAATACTTGAACATAAACATAGATTAGCCAATTATCCTATAAAAAAGAGAAGATATGATATACAGCCAAGCAAACACTTACAAGAATATAGATCTATAAAACAAAAAAACAAGAAAAATATTTTATAAATATGACATTTTTACGAAATGGAAAATGATAAAAATAAACAGCAAAAAGTGGAGTTAGATTTTTATTTAACAAAAAACAAACAAAAGACATTGTGTTTCAAACAAAATGAGCTGTGTTTATTTTTCTCCAACTTAATGCTCTGACTCTGATAATAATGCTTGTCAGAGCTGTCTTACTTTGCTTGGGATCTGTAATGTGATTAATGATTACAAGGAAAGCCTCTACTTTTAATTACATATAAAGTATGAGGACCAAATGTGACACTAATCCAAAAATAACAAGGCTGCATTTTCTTCTTCTCACCGCCAATTCACTGCGATGACCTCACATAATTGGTTGACCCTACCAACATTTCCTTAACTTCATGTACTGTGGGCTGTACAATGTATGCCACATGCCAACACTGTTCCTAAATCATTTATACAGGGTGCAGATGT